>NW_006399926.1:2288538-2308817 GCF_000299155.1 Elephantulus edwardii
CAACAATGAATGAAAGGAATTCCAAAATCTCTGTAGATGTTCATTGAAATGAAAAATAAATTTTAAAAAAAAGAAGCTGCACTACAACCCCAAAAGCATTTTGTTCAGATCCACCACTTGCTCCTCAGGAGAAGGATGGGCAATCTTTTTTTGTGATTTACTGTCTCTGAAAACCCACTACAGGGTCAGCTATGGGGTGGGCTCTGACTCTTGGTACTTAACATAATAAAGCACAGAATGAGTTTTGCTCCCACAGGTAGAAGCCATTCTCTTTCCCAGACTTATAACTCAGGGTCAGGCTGGATAGTCAAATGGCATACTGGGCAGTAAACATTACTGGTTTCAGAAGAGCTTTGTTTAGTCTTCCTTTCCAAATGAATCTGAAAATTGCCTTTTCTGTCTCCTTGAAGAATGACTTTGGAATCTGAATTGGGATTGCATTGAACCTGAAGATTACTTCTGGCCACCCTGTGAACAACAGTCTTGAATCCTGACCTGTTCTGTGCCACCCTCATCTCAATACACTTGAGCCCATTACTGCAGTTACCATGTCAATGTATCTTATTGAGGATTGTCATTTTCACAATATTCAATCTTCCTATCAATGAACGAGGACTATTTTTACATTTAGTTAGGTCTCTTAGTTTCTTGTAGTGTTAAAAACACTTTTGTCTTTGTACAGTTTTGTGTCTCTAGAAAGCCCTGGTGATCTATTTACAAAAATTACCCAGTGATCTCAGCAGAATACTGTCTTATTGAAAAGATAACCCTCCTAGGTCAGAAGGCACTCATGATATAGTGAAGATGGCCCCAGGGCCAGGTGTTATGTTCTCTTTTACATAGATCCCCCGTGAATTGGAACTGATGTAAAAGCAATTAACAAGATCATTTGTAATGTATAATTAACAGTATAATGTATGTACGTTACACATACAACTTTATTATTAAAACAAACTTCACTTAGTATCATTATTACCATTTTATACAGGAAGAAATAGGCTGAGAGACTATGGTGTGCCTGATCCAGGCTATAGTCTTCACAGTTGCATGCTATTCATTGGAGAGCTGCACAATGACTAGGGATGATAGAGAACTGATGCCTTTGAGCTGTGGTGCTGGAGAGGAGTGTTGAATATACCATGGACTGCGAGGAGAACAAACAGGTTTGTCCAGGAGAGGGTGAAGCCAGGCTGTTCCTTGGAGTCAAGGATTCTGAAACTTCATCTTACATACTTTGGGCACGTAGCAAGGAGGGACCAGTCCTTGGAGAAAGGACATCATGTTTGGGAGAGCGGAGAGACAGCGCAGGAGAGGAAGATCCTCGATGAGATGGATCGACTCAGTGATTGGGGTCATGGGAGTAGGTGTGTTGGAGACAGTGAGGTTAGCACAGGATAGAGCAGGGTTTAAGGCCATCATACGTAGGATCACTATGAGTCAAACACAACAACCACCACCCGAGACTTTAATTAAGTGGAAGATCCAGAAAATTAGTTTCTGACTCTAGTTTTAGAGTATACCAATCTTAGTGACAGTTCTAGCTACCGAAGAGACTACTTCTTAATTCCACCAAGAATGCTATACAGTTAGTACTGTTTTAGAGATAAGTTAATTCATAGACAGCATTCCCAAATTATGTGAGACCACGTTTCCACAGCCTTGCCTCCAAAGAGCACAGCACTTTCTCTGAGAATTATGTTTGTTCTCCTGAACTCATGTTCTCCATGAGTTATTCAGGACTCTTCTCCGAGACCACAACTCAAAGGCTTCAATTCTTCTGCCATCCTTAGTCACTGTCTAGCTTTCAGATGCACACAGCAAGTACTTGGAGCATATTGTTACGGACCAGTCCTTGGAGAAGGATGTCATGCTTGGAAAGGTGGAAGAGTAAGACCAACAGAGGAAGACCCGCAGTATGAACTGACAAAGTGACTAAACAGGGGGCTTAGGTATATCAGATATGGTGACGAATGCACAACGTTCAGATCCATTTTTCATAGGATTGCTATGAGTTGCGGTCAATTCTAGGGCACATAACAATTTATGATGCTATGCATCAGAGAGCTGGACAATGACTTGAGGATGACAGAACTGATGCCTTTGAGTTTTGGTGCTAGAGAAGAGTATGAACATACTATGGACTGCCAAGAGAACAAACAGGCCTGTCTTGGAGAGGGTGAAACCAAGTTTCTGTTTTGGAGGCAAGGATTTTGAAACATTTTGTAGACCTTTAGTGCTTAATTCTGAGGACTGGCAGGAAGAGGATGTGCCACACAAAGCTGCCAGAAACTCTTAGAGTTACAATAAGGCTCTCTTGTTCCATCAAGTAACAAACATATAAAGAGGAAGAGAATGAAGTGTCAGGAAGGGAGAAACATGTACACCTTGATTTTTGAAAAATTCTGTAGAACTTAGTCTCCTCAGGCCTCCAACAAAAAAGAGAATTCAATATGGTTCTTGGTATATTATTTTCAACTTGATGGCACCTGACAAAAAACAAATTTTAAATGTAGCAACACACTTTAAAAAAAAAAGAGAAATCTGACTTTATTTTTTTAAGGAAAAGGTCCATGATTATCTTAAATGGCAAAGCCATATCCAATTAGCTGCTATGAGTTTCAGGACCAAGGCTGTCTCACTGCCATTACAGGCGGTACACCAGCTGTGGCTTCGGCTGCTGTCGTCTGATTTGAGTCTTCCAGAAGTGCCGGCCTCAGAGCCTACAGGTAGGCACAAAGCCGCTCCAGTTGCCCGGGATTTGCATTACTTAGAAAGAGTAGCTCCTTTATCCCTTCTTCTGTATGAGCTAAAACAGAGAAAAAGACAGGTATGTGAGAATTTCCTCATGTTGTATTTGTTATCCAGAAAATTCTATAGCCAGAGCCTATATTACTCATAACATTCAGATATAATGTTAATCACATCTCTTTTCCAAGAGATTCTATTTCTAGCAGATCCTTTACATCATTAAACTATTATTTTTTCCTATGCATAATTGCCCGTTTGTCTGTGAGTAAGGCATTTTTTCCTCCTTCTCAAGAGTCTTTTCTGGAGTTTGTCAAAGCTCCCGCTGCCTGGAAATTTTTCCTTTGTTTCCCAACCCACAATGTAACCACAGCTTCTCTCATCTTTTTTTTCTCCTTTAATAACTCACCCTTATAGTTTACTCTCTTGTAACTAGTGATATTTTAAAATTTTCTCATGCTGAAGCCAACTCTTTTAGAAATAATGCCCAACAAAGCTTTCAAATTATACCACTCTCATGGCCAGAGGTAAGGGCCAGGGTAAACATAATAATTGGCATGCTTTTAGTCCTTGCTCTATCTCCCATTATTCATATAATAAGGCAAGGGTTTGGTTTGGTACAGGAATCATGGTACAAATGATTTTGTGGCTATCCTGGCACATCATTCACTTAATCAAAGTTTGTAGAGTGATGATGCATGAACACAACAATGAGAATGGCAGCATCCCAAACCTCCAGAAACTGACAGTAGCTCAACTTGACCTGGCACCTAAGCTAGAATGAACGTTTTATTCAAGACTAAGATGACAATTTAGGGAGAGATGGAATCTCTTTTGTAAATTAAACCCTTTTCCTGCCTGTACCAAGTAATAAGCCAGAAAGAAGTCAGGATAAAGTGAATAAGATGAAATACAAATTAATGGCTGCTTAGGTTAGAAGTAAGAGCTCAAGGCTCTCATTCAGTGGAAATCTTTTATAAGCAAAAAGTCCTAATTAGAAACAAAAACAAAGCTGACCTTTTTCATGCTGAAGCCAACTGTTTTCCAAATAATATTGAATACAGCTTTCAAATTCTTTTGGGTTGTAGTTAGAAACCAGGATAGGAATAAAGGGATCCAGGGCATCAAATCCTTCCTGGGGTGGAAAAGGATGAAATTAGTTTTGGTTAAATGACAAACCAAAAGAAAAAACAATACTTAAGCACTGTTAGAACAAGGATTTTGGAGTTGTTTTGTTTTGCTTAATCTGTACTTTCTAAACTAAAAGACAGCTTGTAAAAACACAAAGTATACAGGCAGTATTACATTGTTATTTTGGGCATAGTGGCTGGTTATTATCACTGTATACAGAACAAGTTATACTCTAAAAAAGGATAATACTTAAGGTGGGAAGATGTCAATTCTAAGAATACAGTACTAAATTGATGTACAATGTTTGTCTTACGCATGCCTTTGATAAAATTTAAATTAGGCAGAGTAAGAAATTATTAACACTAATCAGCAAAAAAATAGTAATAAAAAAGAATAATTACAACAACATACTGAAATAAAGTTTTATGAATTATGGAATGGCAAGTTTGCGATTCCACTTTATATGCTCATTTTTTAAAAAACACACAAATCTTTGATAGACATTTCTCCAAGGAGGCTATAAAAGAAGTCGAAAAACACATGAAAAAATGCTCAAAATCATTAGCCTGCTCTTTGGTCTGGGCCACAGAAGCGAGATGGTGAAGCAAACGTCATAGTTTGGAAAGTGTCACAGTAAGATGCAGATATGGTGCAGCCGCTGTGGCTCCGAGGCCCACCACCTCCAGAAGTCCACCTGTGGCAAGTGTGGCGACTCTGACAAGCGCAAGAGAATGTGCCAAGACTAAAAGGAAAAATACCACAGTACTGGTTGTGTGAGGCCTGGAGTCCGTGAAGGAACAACACCTACACCCAAGAGGGCAGCTATTGCAGCATCCAGTTCATTTTAAAAATGTCAGTGTTTAGTTCTCCGATAAATGTTCTGGTATTAAAAAAAGATACCATTTTACCCCTCACTCCATTAAGATGACTATTAATTTCTTTCCCCATGATTTGAACGTTTACAAAACATACTGATCTTCCACTTAATAGCACACTTTTTAAAAATATAATGACAAAAGTCACAATATAATTACACTTTCCCCACTTCTCCCTGTGATTCTTACTTTATTTTTAAATAAATGTTATTTTTTTTGTGTGTACCGTCAAATCGGATCTGACTAGTACAGGAGAGATTGTCCCTCCTTCTCCAGCAGACCATTTGGTGGATTCTAACCATGCACCTCTGGAATTGCAGTGCAGCTTCTTGCCACTAGACCACCAGAGCTCCCCGTGATTCTTATTTCTATTCATCTTTAGATCCGACTCCTTTCCTGCCTTAAGTGCTTTCTCCTGGGCTAAAAGCTGCTCTTCTGACTTTCAGTGTCTGGCTACCGGAAGGAATGTGTTTCTGGTGAGACTATTTTCCTTACAGTCTTGTCTACTGTTTGGCTGAAAGCTGAGACTTGGGGCAGAGTTTTCTCCAGGTTGGGAGGTTGTCATGTAACATTTTCTGAGAACTCTTTGAATAGTGGTAACTAAAACACAGTGAAACTGGATAAGAGTATACTACTGTACTGGGATTATGTTCTGACCTTTGGAATCAAGTAAATGTTTAATATACTCAAAAATAGAAAAAATGCACATCCATGTTCAAAGTAGTATTAGTCATAATAGCAGAGAGATAAAGGGATAAACCATGGTACATTATGTGCAATGGAATGAATATACACAGTGGGATACTACATGAACTAAGCTACTACAAGAAAAAGTTATACATAGAAACAAACACTCCTTAATATGGTGTCAGGAACGCGAAGGGAGGGGAAGTCACTAAGTAGTTAAGACACACTGTAAGTTGGGTAATATGTAAAATTAGAATAATGATCATAAAGTATTATGAAGGAAAAGTAGGGCAGAAGTACACAAGAGTTCTAAAGATAAATGCTATTACATACAAAATGTGGCAGTTATCAGTAACCCTCATTCATTGCCATCTAGTCAGTTGTGAGAGTCATAGACCCTTTATCTGGCGGCTTAGTGGTAAGCAGCTAGTGTCAACGTAAAGGCCTGCAGTTGAAATCCAGCAGCTGCTGGAGAAAGATGGTCTTCTTCTATGTAATCTGCATCCCTGGAAAATCCGCTGGAGGGTCAGCTATGAGCACATGACAACAGCACAGGGTAATGAATTATACAGATAGGCAGCACTCCCTGAACAGTTAATTATGTAAGATTACATATGCCCAGAGATAAAGCTCAGAAAGTGGGAGGGGTAGGAAGGACGGACAATGGAAACCTGGCTTGGGGTGGGTGGGATGACAGAGTGGAAAGAAAGCTGTCATAATGTAAGGATGGTAGTCATTGTCACAAAGTATGAGGTGTGTGAACTGCTGAGTAAAAGGTCAGTCTGCTCTGCAAACTTTGATTCAATTAACAAACAGTTAAAAATGCCCAAAGAAGTCAAGGAAGTAAGGAAAGACTCTAAATTAAATAAACTGAAACAAATCAGTCTATTTTTCCAATTTCAATGACAACACTGATAAAGAGGAGGTAACCCAGGTTAACTCCTAAACACAGTATTTAGACTATTAATAGGCTAAAGACAAAAATTATCCTAAGCAAATTATCAAATTCTGATGATGTGTAGCCTCCCCTCCATAGTTGTTGTTGTTGTTATGTGCTGTCAAGTCGCTTGCGACTCACAGTGACCCTATGTACAACCCTAAACTCTGCTCTGTCCTGTGCCAGCCAGTCACACCATATCTGACACTCCCATCCCCATTATCCCAGTCACTGAATCAATCCACCTCATAGAAGGCCTTCCCCTCCTGTGCTGTCCCTCCACCCTCCCAAGCATGATGTCCTTCTCCAAGGACCGATCTCTCCTCACAACATGTCCAAAGTATGTTAGACGGAGCCTCAGAATCCTTGCCTCCAATGAGCCACCCGGTTTAACCCTTTCCAGGACAAATCTGTTTCTTTTCCTAGCAGTCCATGGTACTCTCAATACTTTTCTCCAGCACCACACCTCAAAGGCATCAATTCTCCTTGGTCATTGTCCAACTCTCTGATGCATAACAAGTGACTGCGAAGACCATGGTCTCTATCAGATACACCTTAGTCTCCAGAGAAATACCATTGCTCTTCTGTACTCTGGAGAGGTCCCTAACAGCAGACTTTCCCATGGCAATGCGCCTTTTAATTTCCTGGCTACTGGTGCCAAGAGTGTTGACTGTGGAGCCAAGCAAACTAAAGCTGTGAACAATCTCAATCTCTTCACCATCCATCCTGATGCTTCCAATTGGCCCAGTCGTGAGAATCTTTGTCTTCTTGACATTGAGCCTCAATCCATATTGGAGGCTGCAGTCCTTGATGCTCTGCAGCAAGAGCTTCAGGTCCTCCTCAGTTTCAGCAAGCAGGGTTGTGTCCTCTGCATAACACAGGTTGTTGACAGATCGTCCCCCAATCTTGACCCCACATTTCTCCTCATAGATCCCAGCCTCCCGGATAATCTGTTCTGCATACAGGTTGAAAAGGTATGGAGATAGGACGCATCCCTGGCATATGCCTTTCCCAGTTTTGAACCATGCAGTGTTCCCTTGCTCTGTTCTGATGACTGTCTCCTGGTCCAAGTATAGGTTTCACATTAGAATGATCAGGTGTTCTGGGATTCCCATTCTTCTCAGAGTCAGCCACAATTTGTTATGATCCACACAGACAGACGCCTTTGCATAGTCAATGAAACACAGATAGACATTCTTCTGGTATTCTCTGCTTTCGGCTAAGACCCATCTAACATCAGCTACAATATCCCTAGTACCACGTCCCCTTCTAAACCCAGCCTGGACTTCTGTTGATGTGCTGTTCCAGTCATTTTTGGATAATCTTCAGTAGAATCTTGCTTGTATGTGAAATCAATGAGATTGTTCTAGAGTTTCCATACTGTTTGCTGTTCCAGTCATTTTTGGATAATCTTCAGTAGAATCTTGCTTGTATGTGAAATCAATGAGATTGTTCTAGAGTTTCCATACTGTTAAGTGTGAGCAATTCTGAAATGTGAGGATTACAGAATTGTAGAAGATAACAATTCTGTATTCTAAGATCAAACAAATAATTATATAATGACAGTGGACTTTTCATTGTTGGAATGGGAGTTATAAATATAAAAAATAACAAATGTAGTGCTGGACTGGAATTGTTCACAGGGTCACTAAGAATCATACTTGATGGCACCTAGCAACAGCATGAAGTCACAGTTTTTTACTAAGAGAACCATACAGGCTGTATAGAGAGAAGTATGTTGTATATGCTTCAAGTCAGACCAACTCATAGCTGATCTTCTAGCAGGTTTTTAGAGACTGTAAATTAAACAGGAGGAGACTGACAATTTTCCTCCTGAAGAGCAGCTGGTGAATTCAAGCTGTGAGCCTTTTGAGTTGGTAGCACAGCGCTTTACCACTAAGCCACCAGGTAGGCATATGTATATATAAAGGCACGTTATTTACATATACATATATGCATATGCATATAAATATTAGTTCTGCTGAGAGGACATTAAAGCAATAGAATCAGAGTGATAATGAGTACATCTAATATCCAGCTTTTGGTTTCTAAATACCATTCTCTTCTGATTGCTTGGCTCTTTGGACTAATGGCTATTTTTAAGTCTGGGGTTTGAAAAGTAGATGATGAATCTGGAACATATTCTTGTGTCAGAAAGTAAAGATGTGCTCAAAGAATAATGGACACAGCAAAAGGATACAGGAACCATCCTGAGGATTCTTGCTGGCTAAGTCACAGTTAACTAAGCATCAACATTTATGATACTAAGATCTAGGATACACTAAATAATTGTGCACAAGTCAACACCTATTGATACACATACATGAATTGTTCTACTTATAGTAGAAATCCATCTGATACATACAGGAGAAATGAGGGAGCTAAATAATTTCCATTTGGTAATCATCACAGCACTAACAAATTTAGGAAGAATCACTTAAATCTAGAAATGGATGCTAAAACTAACAGGTTCAAGTTTGAAAAAATAAAATGCTTTTATCTTGCTTGTCTCAAAGAACACTAATATTGAATTTAGTATATACTAATTAGAGAGGAGCTCTGCTGGCCTAGTGGCAAGAAACCTCTGCAATCCCGAAAGCATGCTGTTGAGATCCACAAGCCGATCCACATGGGAGAAAGATGGGCAATCTCCTCCCATGTGATGAACTGCCTCTGAAAACCCACTGGAGGGTCAACTATGGGTTGGTTCTGACGCTACGGTACCCAACAACAACAACTAGATACCAGTTTCAAAGACAGAATAATAACTGTACTGAGGAGAAACCAGGTGGAGACTACGTTAGCTAAATTTTCAAAGTTAGTATCAGTAATAAAGACTTGCTGTACCTTCCGATTGGATACACTGAAAAGACATATGTACTATGGTGATGTTCCTTCTTAAAGTGATTATACAAAATCTAATTGGGAGGATTTAAAGTGGGGCTTAAAATCTGTAATCACCTTCAAAAATATCAGTATTATAAAAGACAGTGATTGATGAATTATCTCAGACTGCAGAAGAGTAAACTCTCTAGAAAACCAAATATACCACATAACCTCAGACTTTCTTTTCCTTCCATAAATGATATTGGAATAATTGGCAAAGTTAGAATAAATTCAGTGGATTAGGTAAAAGTAACATATCAATTTCATGATTTTTATCACTGTGCTGCAGTCATAGAAAAGGGTCCTTATTTTTGGAAAATACTTTAATTTAGAGAGATAAAGGGGCACTGTGCTTGCAAGTTCTTGGCATAATTCAGAAAAAAAAAAAGAGGCATACAGACCGAGAGAAGAGAGAAAGGAGAAGGGAGAGAGAGCAGGGTAGGGAGAAAATACAGAGAACAGGAGAAGAAAACAGGTGGAAAAAGAGCAAGGATGAAAGGTGGAGGAGTAAAAGGTAACACAACTATGATAAAATGTTAACATTCTGCACGGATAAAGTGATAGAGGGAAAAAATTTCCCTCAAGTATGAAATTACATCAAAATAAACATATATAATGGAAAAGGGACCTCTCTTTAAACAGTAAGGAGAATAAAATTTTCCAATGTTTTGACCTTTCCAAGCAACTCCTGGGGTAGGTATGCTGACCGGGGCTTAAAGAGTGAACCAGTTTGGCTCAAAGTCAACACAATGGCGCCTCCATACTGCGGGGGGAAAAAAGGAAAAAAGTTGAATTAGAAAATGCTGGCGAAATACAGAGAATAATAAATAATCTGTGAGGTTCTGGTCATACAGTGTCATGTCTAGCATAGTTAAATGGCAAGGAAAGTTTCTGGTACTATCTAGTTCTGTATTTGGCTTTGACAGTAACTTGCTATTATCACCTGAATTTTATCAAGACAAGTTTCTAGGTCTTAAAAATTTTTTCCAAAGATGGTGAGAAGATATAAAAAACCCACTTTTAACAACTACAAACAAGTAAAATGAGGACAATACGGAAATAAAATGGCTTTTAATTAAGCTTACTCCAGCTCCATGTGAAGATGAGAAAACAAATATACAGACTTTGATTCAGATAGGACTTACTCCTTGATTTAGAGGATATAGCTTGATAAAGAGAGCTTTACTTAAATCACATTGAAGGCTTATTCAGTAAGTTATGGCATAAGAACTTTCTGCTCATAAAATTACAGAGAAAATGAAATTGTAAAATGTCTTTTAAAAACACATTTTCTTACCCAATTATTTTTCACCATTTTCCTCAGATTGTAAATAAGTGCTAGTTCCTCTGGAGCAATCTGCACATTGATCAAGGAGAGAGAAAGGTATCAATATTTGCTATTCTTGGAGCTCAACAAACAAATGAAAAAAAAAAAAATCCCTCAAAACCAAAACAAAAACCCCTCAACTTCAACCACGTAGTAACTATAGTACCTGTAGTTAAATCCTCTGACATAAGCAGTTTCCTACTTCTAGAATGGAAGGAATGAAGAGAGGACAAGAAAGGGTACAAAATAGGCAAAGAACCAGAGATGCAACACCCCTTCCTTTCTACATAGCTACTTAACCCAGAACCTCCATAAAGACAACAGTCACCATGGAAGAAAACCAGGTCCTAAGCCACCTGTTTCAGACTACATAGCCTCATTTTGAAAACAGAACAAGTAAAAGAACCCCCCTGCCCCAACAAACACAACCTCACAACACAGCTTTTGTTGACATCTCTTTTTTCAAAACGTGATCCTTCAGTTTTCAGTGGTAGGTGGAGCGTTTGCATTCACATATTCTCAGGGTAAGAAAACATACTTCACGGCCTATAAAGCTATGTCCCAGTCTCTGCAAATGACAGTGCCAGAAAATGAAATAGAGGCACTCAGTTTTCCTACCGGGCTTTTATCTTGTCTCTTCAGTGTGGTCCTCCCCCAAAGAGCATTGACTCCATCCACTGCCACCAGAAGGCGAAATACACCTGAAGAGCTCTGCTTCCTTAGCTCTTTCAGAATTATCCCAACAGCATCTGTAGCATTCCTCACCCGTGTAATGCCCTGTGGAGAAACAAGAGAAAGACAAAATAGCTTGTTAGTCCTATCGGAAGGTTTCTCAGGGTATGACAGATGCACATTCAGTAGCTTCCTTTACCTGTTCAACCACTTCCCCCAGAGGACTGCCTTTCTCTGTGCTTTCTCGCTTGTTCCAGACATACTTCTCTTGAACTTTTATCTAAAAACAACAAACAAAAACACTCATCCTTAGTTGACACAACTGGGATAAGATAATTAGGAGTCAGTTTTAATCTATTTTCCTTTCAGGTGTTGTAATTTTAGTATCAAAACACCCAGTTTCTAGCCTTTTACTGCCTTGAACTTTTAAAAACTCTTATCTGGTGAAAATTATGTAGTTGACAATAGATCTGTGGGGAATTTGAGGTTGTGAGCTTGGAAAAGTCAAACAATCAATGTAATATGGATAATTTCCTCTGAAGAAAATTTGAAATACGAAATGGTACAGTTATTCTATCTGTGCTACCTACCTACCAGGCACTCGTGGCACAGGTAGGCAGTATCTTTATGACTGCTCGCTACCAAACTTCTGGAAGTCTAGTCACCTGGCTCAGGAAGCGTTCATTTGAAGTTTTGAAGTTCTTTAGCCAGGCTGAAGCATCTAAAGGTTGATCTAAACGCTGTTTGTTGTATGAAGACTGCAGAAGATCATGACAATTTTTCACCCAACGATGAGCTAAAAAAAAAGGCGTAAGAAAATGAAATAGGCAAGAATTGACTGCATTCAACCCAAAATACTTTATACCTTTCTCTATTATGGGACATGGCTTTCCTTTTCCATAAGTATTTAAGGTATTATTGCTAATGAATGGGATGTGTGCCCAGTGCATCTTAAGAGTTTATGATATCATTACAATTAATACAAAAGGAATACCAAGTGAATTAAATATGATTCCTTCTTTCTGCTGATTAAGTCAGAAGACATGGACATGGACACACACAATACTAAACAAATAAGGGATATATTCAAAGTGTGAACAGGAAATTTTTTAAAATCCATGTTCACAAGCCCAGAATTATCTGAGGCCTTCTAAGGCAGTTCCTACTCATAAGCATTAGACAGCAAAGAAAGGACTGCTGGATCCAAACACTTCCTTCTTGGTGTCAAAAGGCTACAGGGAGTTTTAGTAGATTTCATGTCGTAACTTTATCTTGCAACGCTGCTTGCTGTTGTTGTTTAGTGCTGTCAAGTCACTTGTGAGTCATAGCAATCCTACGTGCAACAGCTCTGAACTCTGCTCTATCTTGTGCCAACCTCATCATCTCCGATACACTTACCCCCATTATCCCAGTCACTAAATCAATCCATTTCAACCAGGATAGGATCATGAAAAAATGATGAAAACTACCTTAGACCACTCTGTACTTGGAGCAAAGCTTTTCCCTCCCCCCTGAGATGCCTGTGAGAAAATGAAAGGTACAGGGTCACCTAAATATCAAGATTATGAAGACTGACGTAATGAAGATGGAATTTTTTTACCATCTGGAATATGCAGTATCAGCCAATCCTGTTTAGCACAAAAATGAAGAACATGGCAAAGACTGAGGGTTTTTCCTGTTCCTTTTTCACCATCTAAAGCACTTGTAGTTAAAGAAAACATCATACCTTTGTAAAACATTGTAATTAAAGGATACATCTGCAATTCTCTCTTTTCTCTAATTTGCATGGGTAGGTCCCATCCCCCCTAACCTCTCAGGGTTGTGGAACGCAGGAAAGGATACAGAGAACATATCGTACAGCTGGATGTGCAAAGTTGGTGTTTTTCAGGTAATGCAGAAGCTCTAGGGCTGGTTTCCTTACCATCAAGGAAGCGTCATTGAATGTCTTCACCTAACAAAACAGGAAAGGAGCATGGGGCTCTTTTTGCTGTATGCATTGAGAAAACAAGGAAACCAAATTGCATGTCTTTATTTGGCTGGGAAAGGACAGACTGAATTTTAAAATCTAGCTCAGGTAATAAAGCAGAAAGTACAACACATTACCCCACACTAAGTAACAAAATAGCTAGCTTTTGAGTATTGCTATTATTGAAGCAAAGATACCACAGAAATCTATAAATAATCCAAACATAACTAGATAGTTACTTTGTGGATCATTTAGGGTTGATACAAATAGGAAAACATTTAGCTAAGCTTCTGACACATGTTATTTAATAAATGTTAATTCTCTAGTTAATTCTTATTATTCTAATCATGTAAACTTTTCTAGATAGAACTATATACAGTACAGGGCAGCTCAGGAGCAGATGTGGCCAACTCTCCACAATTTTAAGGCCTTATGTGACATAATCAGCATACTTATGTGTTTATGTATTTATGATCTTTTTGCCATAAGTAATACTCTGATGAAAAATTTTGGGAAGCATTGGGATACAGAAAAGTGATTTGCAAAGAAAGTAATTATGTCAACGAATAACAAGAAATATCTACACAAATATTAGGAAGCGCTGGTGGCACAGTCCATACGGAGCTGAGCTGCTAACCCAAAGGTTGCACTCTTTGGCAGTTCAAATCTTCCAGCAGCTCCATGGGAGAAGCATGGGCAGTCTGTAGGATCAGAAACTCAATGGAGGGTCAGCCCTAAGTTGTTTATATGACAGTAATATGAGAAAGAGATACAAATATTTGCAAGTATAAGTGTAAAAAAGAAAAGTGTCCTCTGTTTTAAAGGCCTCTTAACAAACCAACTGGGTTGGAGAAGGAATGAGAGTTAGGACAAACTTAATGGAAAGTGAAACCTTCAAAAATATGACATAGATATGAAAACAAAAATTCCTTTACTGGGTATAACAGAACTGAAACACACAAACAGTGGTGGTGAGCTGGCCTTCATTTAAATGAAAATGACAGAAATAATGGATGAGTCATTCCCTCCAGAGTACTGGAGGTTAAGCCAGTCTGAATGCAACCTGAGTAGTTAATTAAAAATAGGAGCAGAGGAGTCTGGCTCCGGGCTAAAAGTCTACTTGCAATTCTCCAAGTCTGAACACAATTACAAAGGCTTTATCTGGCATGCCTTAAGGGAGCGCTGCCTTCTTCACTAGAATTGTGCACAGCTGATGCACTGCATTCACTGAGCCTCAGCTCAACCAAGCACTCGACCTTCACATGCCGTATGTCTTACACAGTTCATTGCCCACAATGGTCAACAGGTTTACCAAAAATTTTACTTGATTTGCTTCTGGTTATTTGGTCTGAGGAAACGTTGAGAGGGGAAAGAGGTGCAGAACTGTGGAAAAGGAAGTCTAAGCATGTCATCCCACTTTCACTATCTTGATAAAGATCAGATGTTGGCTTGGCTTCTCAGAGGGAATAAAAATCTAGGCTGATCCCCTTTTTCCAGGGGGACATGACCCAGAACACATCCCACAGAAGCTGCTGACATAATAGTACACTACTCATGTGACACTTGCCTTGTCAACATTTCCAGGAAGTGCTTATGCTTGTGTGTCTCACCACTGTTGTTAGGGGTCATCAAGTCAGGTATGATTCCCAGTGACCTTATGAACGAACAGCAGCTCTGAACCCTGCCCTGTCCTGCACTGTTCTCATTATTTCAGACCTGTACAAACCTACAGCAGCAATGACTATCAATCCATCTGGCTCAGAGTCTTCACTCTTTTGTGGACCTTCAGCCTTTCCAAGCATGATGTCCCTCCCTTCTCTCTGTGTGTCATAGAGCATCTGGTTAAAAGCTATCTATTTCTATGTCTGTTTATAGAGAAGAGAGAACAGAGTTCTTCAAATTCAGCATGAAAGGGGTGAGTGCAGACTAGCAGCCCTCCATAAGTTGCAAGGAGTGACCTGTCTTGAGGGACTGTTATTTCTCTATGCAAGTAAAACACTATTCCAACTGTTGTTGTATACCACTGAGTTAGAAATGACCCATAGCTGACCCTCCAGAAGGTTTTCAGAGGCAGTTAACAAACATGAGAGGAGACTGCCCATCTTTCTCCCACAGAGCAGCTAGCGGATTTGAACCGTGTGCCTTGGGGACTGTGCAGCTTCTTACCAATAAGCCACCAGAGCTCCCATTCCTATTACTCTGTGCAAGTTATTTCTTTCTTGGCAATTCTGGACTGTAGATTGAGAACAAACCATCACAATGCTGAAGTTCAACTCTACTGTGAATGTCCTAAAACAATTTAAGATGACATTACAAATTATACCATCTGTTTTTGAGTCCTAATTCTAATCTTAACAAAATATTTAATGACAAGAGTCTGTTGTTAGTTCCTTTACTATGATCTCACTGATTTCCTGAAATAAAACATACAATCACCTGCATAAATCACTTTTGATATTTCATTAAGTACAGATAACTTCTGAGGGTTAAAATAATTAAGCCGCAACTAGTGAAAAGAACCAATTATGACAATATGCTTGTTATTTAATCACAAAATCTTTAAATGGCTACAAAATTAATCGACTACATTCTCTGTGCCACAACACTACATGAAAATCTGTGAAAAATAAACAATGAATGTATGTAATTACAAACATCATCTCTATTTGGCTCAAGAATGTGCTGATTTTCTTCTCTTGCAGCATATTAACAAGTTCTATATTTCACTAAAGCAAACAGTAAATTACTCATGAATATGAACATTTTAAAATATCTCCTGGTTAGCTCAAGAAAAGGTAGATCTTATTTAAGAATATTTGACCTGATACCAAAAAAAACCCCAAAACCTAAAACAACAAAACAAAAATCAAAACCAAACTTAAGATGGACAACAGAAGAGGAACATTAGTTTAAGGCTACTACAGTAATTATTAGGAACACTACCTACTTAATCGATTTAAATTTCATCTTCCATAATTCTACTTATTGTATATTACCCCTCTTGTGTGCTGCCCTAATTGCCCTGGTACCAAGTCCCTTCCCTATTTCAAGCACCTGCATTGAAAAGCGATGAGGCAGGCCATGTGGAAATACAGTCTTCAAATCCTGGAAGGAAATGCTGTAGTGTTGACCCTCGTGCTGTTCTCCATGCTTGGCCTATGAATTAAAAAGGTAAAAACATCTTAATGGGGAAAGAGACAGTGATAAAAACTTTGGAAAAGTTGATGGAGCTGGAAAATAGATTTTTTTAAAAAGTATTTTTCATCTCTTATTATAAACAAGCAAACAAAATCAGTTGTTGTCCTCATGTCAACACAGTGTATGTGAAGCTGGTGGGGGCTTGTGTGATGAAGCCAGCTGCTCAGCAACATAAACTCATAATGGTGGGAGTGCTAGAGATAATTCTTGCCATCTGGATTCTTCTATGCTGTGTACAGAGATGCTCTAGTCATGTGACATACTGTTGTTTCCATAGAAACCCCCGAGGAATTGACAGATAAAGGGTCCACAATTACATAGGAAGCTGAAAGGCACTTCAATGACTTCATTCATTTATTCTATTCCATTTTGTTTGTAAAAGTAGGTGAACATTAGAGACATAAATGAAATAGACTCTGCTTCGATGGGATTGGGGCAATGAGATTATTTTTGCCCTTCTGCACAGCTCATGTTAAGAGTACAGACCAGGACAAAAAAAAGCTGTTGGTTGCCTTCACATTTTAGCACAGACCATATTAACTAATGTCTTTTATGGAAGGCATCAGAAATGCTGGGGAATGAGAAAAGAAAGCAATATCTAGCCTAATAGACCCTGAACTAGAATATACAACACTAAATCCTGGCTTCTACTAACCAACATCACTTGAAGATATACTGTTTTTCATATAACACATCAAGGCAATTATTCCCTTGACAGACACACAGAAAGGTGGGAAACGGTACCAGACTGGTTATTAGGAAATTGGGGTCTTTATCTGCCTTACTATGTGGATCCTGGACAAGTACATGCTATTTCTCTAGGATTCTCCACACTAGTGGTTGGTAAATGATGGCCCTTCTCCAACACCACAGCTCAAAGGGCAGTTTTCTTCTATCATCCCTATTCACTGTCCAATTCTCAGATGCATAGCAAGTGATGGGGGAAACCATGACCTGAATCAGATGCACCTTAGTCCTCACACTGACATCTCTACTCCTTAATAATTTAAAGAGATCCCTAACTGCAGATCTTCCCAGTGCAATGTATCTCTTTATTTCCTAACTTCTGGTACCAAGGGTGTTAACTGTGGATCCAAGTAAGATGACGTTGTTGACAGTTCCACTCTCTTCTCCAGCCACCATGATGTTGCCTAATTAGCCCAGTGGTAAGAATCTTTGTTTTCTTAACACTGAGATGCAATCCATATTGAAGGCTGCATTCCTTGATCTTCTGCAACAAGTACTTTACGTCCTCCTCATTTTCATCAAGCAAGGTTGTGTCATCTGCATAACACAGGTTATTGATGTGTCTCTCTCCAATCCTGATGCCATATTCCTCTTAATAGAGTCCAGCTTCTTAAATGTCGCATGGATTTAATATCCCATGGAGTGACCAAAAAAAAAAGCCCACCAAAACATATTTTGGAAAGGGTATAGCCAGAGTGTTCTTTGGAGGCAAAGAAGATGAGGCTTTCCCTCACCTACTTCAGGCATGTTGGTAGGCAGGGCTATTCTTTGGTGAGGGACATGATGCTTGGAAGGGTGAAGAGTCAGCAAAGAAGAAGACCCTTGACCAGCTGGACCGATAGGGTGACTGCTGCAATGGGCTCTCGTGGGTCAGGGAAGTATGAAGATGACACAGGATAGGACGGGGTTCAGATCTGCTGTTCATAGGGTCATTATGGGTTGTACTCGATTTGCTGGCACCTAACAACAACAAATGATGGACAGTAACTCATTTTTGTAAATAAAATTTTACTGGCATATAGTCATGCTGATTTGTTTATGGCAGAGTTGAATAGTTCCATCAGAAGCTGTTATGGCCCAGAGGCCTAAAATATTTATTATCTATGGGGAGCTCTGGTGGCCTAGTGGCAAGGAGCTGCAACTACAATCCCAGAGGCGCACGGTTCGAATCCACCAGATGCTCTGATGGGGAAGGAGGGACAATCTCCTCCTGTACCAGTCAGATCTGATTTGACGGTACACACACACAAAAATTAAAAAAAAAAAAAAAAATATTATCTGTTTTTTTCATTAACTTATCATGAAAATACAAATATATATATATACAAACCAGCAAAGTTGAAGACAAAGAGATTGAATTCCACTAACTTTTGCATATTCACACAATTTGAAAAACAAATCAACAGAAAAAATGTTGTTGATTTGGAAAACAAATGTAAGCCTCTATTTGAATTAAAAAACCATCTCAAGAGGAAATATGAATCATTGAACATTAATGAATGAAAGCCAGATGAGTTTGGGATGACATCAAGGATATCATCCAGGAAAACAGCAAACGCATATAGACAAGTTAGAAAGAAAAGACCAAGAATGGATGTCAGACAAAACTATAAATATTGCACTAGAATATAGAGGTACCAAAATAAAGAGAATAAATGATGTGGTAAGAGCAATAATTTAAAACCAAAGATTTAAAAGGACAGCCTGAAAAGACAAAGCAGTACAGCCTCACTGTACCAAAATAATTGATCAAAATACTACTTAACTTGGGAAAGACTGGAGAGAATGATGCTGAATTAACTAACTCAATCTTAAAAGGACAAATTCTGCATAATAAGCATTATTGTAAAAATAGAAGGATAACTAGTTAAAACATGTATGGAGTCCCAAGGGAGGAATGGGTAGGAGCTGAGAGTTTAGGATGTGTAGGGGTAAAATCACAGGGTTGCACAATTATGGAGTAAAGTAAATGGGAAAGATCTGGTGGGCACATGAAAAGATAGAGTAAGGATGGGCATAGTCCAATGGTGATTAATTTTATAAAAAATAATGCATGGGCAAGCAACAAATGCTGGCGAGGTTGTGGAGAAAACTGGAATCCTTATTCACTGTTGGTGGAAGTGTAAAATGGTGCAACCACTGGAAAGTGGTGTGGCGCTTTCGCAAAAAGTTGCAAATAGAGATTCCTTTTGACCCAGCAATTCCAATACTGGGAATATACTCTAAAGAGACCAAAACCAACATCCAAGCAGATATATGCACACCCATGTTTATTACGGCTTTGCTCACAACAGCAAGGAGTTGGAAACAACCCAGATGCCCATCAACAAACAAATGGATGGAGAAGCTGTGGTATATTCACAAAATGGAATATTACACTGCATTGAAAAATAAGGAACTCATGCAATATTATTCAAAATGGGTGACCCTGGAGGACATTATGCTGAGTAAAATATCTCAGTCACAAAAGGACAAATATTGCATGGTGCCACTGTTATAGAAAGTGACTGACAGCAGGGTTGCAGTAAGACTGAGAAAAACTGGATAGATTATGTATACTGAACTGAAACAGATAAGGAAGAGAACAGTTTAAAAGTGATACATGATAACATATTGTGATTATCACAGGAATCTAGAATTAAGGTTGCATAGTGGAGTGCATTTGGGGCAGGATCGGAGTGGGGGGGGTGGGGAAATTGTGTACCAACGAAGAAGTTTATCTTTTGCTTTTCAAAGAGAGGTGCGAAAGGGGGGGGTGTAAAGAAAAAAGTGCAACAATGAATGAATGAAAATCTAAAATCTATGTAAATGTTCATTAAAATGAATTAAAAAAAAAAGAAAAACAAGGAACTCATGCAATATTAT
The DNA here is from genome assembly GCF_000299155.1 of Elephantulus edwardii. Classification (NCBI taxonomy): domain Eukaryota; kingdom Metazoa; phylum Chordata; class Mammalia; order Macroscelidea; family Macroscelididae; genus Elephantulus; species Elephantulus edwardii. The sequence continues at coordinate 2,308,575 of NW_006399926.1, forward strand.
TCAAAATGGGTGACCCTGGAGGACATTATGTTGAGTGAAATAGCTTAGTCATAAAAGGACAAATAATGCACGGTGCCACTGTTGTAGAATGGGAGTGACATCAGGGTTGGAGTAAGACTGAGAAAAACTGGATAAATTTTGTATAATACATTGAAAGAGATGAGGGGGAAAATAATTTAAAAGCAATATATGATAGGGTATTATGGTTATCGCAAGAGTACAGAATTAAGATTGCATAGTGGA
>NW_006399926.1:2308917-2319002 GCF_000299155.1 Elephantulus edwardii
TTGCATAGTGGAGTGTACTTGGGGCGGTGGGAGGGGGTGCAGGGGATAGTATACCAAAGAAAGAATTTTACTTTTCAAAGAGAGGAGCAAACTGGGTGGATGGGTGGGGGGGTGCTGGGCAGGGAGAAAAGTGAAACAATGAATGAATGGAAATCCAAAATCTCTGTAAATGTTCATTAAATAAAATAAAATGGAAAAAACAAGGAAAAAAAAGACCAAAAAAAATAATGCATGGAAATGATTGTATGAAATACAAGGTAAATCAAGAATAGTATAAAACACAATGTATATGAACCTTGTAAGAAAGCAATATAAAATAAAAATGGAAAAAATATTGGTGACATGGAACAATTTTGGTAGGAAGCGTATGATCAATAACTAATGGTAATGAAGGAAGGAGTTCAAACTGCAGTAAGTATCGAGGGTAAAAAGAAAAAGCCCCAGGAACTGACAGGTTTTAACAAACAGATGCAGCCCTAGATGTGCTCACTGATAGATCTGGAAGACAGCTACTTGGTCAATCTACTGTGAGCGATCATACTGTTCCCATTCTAGAAAGAAGTGATCCAACAGACTGTGGAAATTACTGAACAATATCACTAATATCACATGTAAGTAGAATTTCTCTGAAGACTATTTAAAAAAATGGTTGGAATGAGTACATGGACATAGAATTGTCAGAAATTCAAACTAGATTCAGAAGAGGCCATGGCACAAGGGATACCACTGCTGCTATTAGATAGTTCTTAGTTAAAAGCAGACTATACAAAGGCACTTGACTGTGAATCACAACATATAATGGCTAACACTGAGAAGAAAGGGAATCAAAGAACACTCTATACCTATCCAATCTCTATGCTGAGCAAGTCATTTGAGAAGGTGAATTATGTGAATATGGTAGCATAAGGATTGGAGGACTCATCAATAACTTGCGTTATGCAGATGACAATCTTGCTTGCACAAAGAGATGACAACTTGAAGTACTTGCGGCAGAAGATCAAAGACTAGAGCCTTCAATGTGGATTATAACTCAAAAGACATAAATCATCACTACTAGGCCATCATTACGATAGATGGAAGATTGAAGTCGTCAACGATTTCATTTTACCTGGTTCCATAATCAACACCCATGGTAGTAGCAATCAAATCAAAACATATCTCATTGGGTTAATCAGCTGTCAAATTATTTCTCCAAAGTGCTACAGGTAAAGAATGTCAGCTTAAAGATGAAGGTGGACATAATTCAAGCCATGGTCCTTTCAACTGCTTCCTATGCATCTGAAATTTGGACAATGAGTAAGGATGATGTTTTTGAACTATGGTGTTGAAGAAGAAAAATTACCCTACAGACTGCCAAAACAACAAACCACCCTGTCTTAAAATAAGTGCAATTAGGTTGGTCCCGAATAGAAGTAAGGACAGTGAAACTTTGTCACATGTACTTTGGGCATGTTGTCAGGAAGGTCCAGTCCTTGGAAGAAGATGGTAAGCTAGGAAAAATGGAGGGTTAGGGAATGAGAGGAAGACCCTCAACAAGATGACAGACATCATGACTTTAACAATGGGCTTGAACATATCAGAGATGTTAAAGATAGCACAGGACAGGGCAAGATTCAGGCCTGTTTGTCACTGAGCCACACACAGTCACCTTGATAGCAAATAACAAGCAAAACCATGAATTAAGGTCAGAAACGGTTAAACTTACCCTGTAAGGAATTGAATTTAATAAGTTTACTGTACTTACACTCTGTACCCACCCAAATCTTAGATGCTGTGGTGAGTTCACTGCAGGGATGAGAACAGATGTATACAGAGCTAAGTACTTTCTATTACCACAGGGTCAGGTAAGTTTGGGAAAATCCAGGTTCCAGAGTATTAGCTGCATTATCTTTCTGACTGAATAAAAATCTATAAATCTAGTTTCTGTTGGTTTTGTTGTCCTGATACATAAAATGAAAAGTAACAACACAAATTACAAACCTTGAAAAAAAAGTCCATTTAATGTTAGAAACTCACCGGGTCACTTTCACTAGTGCGAGAAATAGCTCTGGGACTCTCAAAAGGAGCCTGGTTATCTAGGTGAGCAGCAATGCTTTGTGATGCCTTGGTCCCTATGTGCAAAAAACGTCCATGGTCCAGCTAGAAAAGAAATGGTTTTAGTTTTGGAATTATCAGGTTTTTAAAGCTTAGTTGTAAGCCATGCATGCAAAATGAAAAAGGGTCACTAAAGTACATAATAATTCTACACAAAAGGAAACATTGTAATAATTCTGCAAGCTTAAGTATTCATTCATACTGTTTCAGGTCATAATCTTCACAATTATTTGATATGCATCAGAAAGCTGGACAATGACTAGGGATGACAGAAGAGTTGATGCCTCTGAGCTATATGGTGCTGGAGAATAGTAATGAATATGCCGTGGACTGTTAGGAGAACAAACAGGTTTGTCCTGGAGAGGCTGAAACCAGGCAGTTCCTTGGAGACAAGGCTTCTGAAGGTTCATCTGACATACTATGGGCATGCTGCAAGGAGAGACCAGTCCTTGGAGAGGGACATCATGCTTGGCAGGGTGGAGGGCCAGTGCAAGAGAGGAAGACCCTGGATGAGATGGACTGACTCTGTGACTAGGGTAATGGGGGTAGTTGTGTCAGAGACAGTAAGGTTGGCAAAGGATAGAGCAGGCTTTAGGGCTGTTGTACACAGGATTGTTATCAGTTGTAAGCACTTAACAACAAAAAATATATTCTAGATGTAAACAATTCTGTGACAGACTGTTCATGAGTTTAAGCAGAACCATTCACAACCTAAAGCAGCAGAAGTCTGATGAACGGTGACTTTTTTTCCTTCTGTGTGCTGTCGTGTCAGAACTAACCCATAGCCGCCCCTCCAGCAAGTTTTCAGAGGCAGTAAAATGCACAGAAGAGATTGTCGATCCTCCTCCCACGGAGCTGCTCGTAGAGTCAAACTGTATGCCTTTGAGATTATAGTGTAGCTTCTTACCACTAGACCACCAGAGCTCCCTTTAATAATTTTTAATTTCAATCTTTAACTCTCCTCAGCTATTAGTGCAATGTTCTTCAACTTCTGATAGTTAAAATTTTAATATAATTGTATTTTGCAACAAATTTTACTAGCTGTAACTTAGAATAAAGACTCTTACATATGAGAGAGTATGCAAAGTATCCAACTAAGTTAAAGTAAACTGTTCTAAATGCAATTCATGGAAGAAACTGTACACTGAAACCTCTTAACCAATGAATAGAGGATAGGATTTCAGTCAACAGACTTGAAAGAAGGACGACTTCAGAAGAGAACCCAAGATTGAGCTTAAGTATTACAAGCCTTATGTAGAAATAACACGATTAGTAGCAGTTACGAGAGGAATACGAAGAGTATGAAGTCAACAGAAGCAGAATAGAAATGTGAGAAGTAGTTATATAAAGGAGTTGCTTGTTCAAACACCACAAAATAGGAAAGCTGCTTGTATTTGTATTTATTACATTTAGTCTCACCAAGTAGTACCTTACATGTAAAAAAAGTATTTTTTCTTATTCTCATCATAGTATTTGACACTCATTTTATGAGAAGACTATAAACTCCAGGTGTGAATTCAGCCCCCAACAGTCCATTCCCACCACACAGACAGTTCTAATATGATCTCTATAATTTTTGCATCTTCATCTTTTTTTTTCATAATCCATGAAATCTATCTTGGTAAATAATAGGTTTAAACTTTAACCTAAAAAAGCTTGGTTGGGTCCCTACTAATGTCCAAAGTAGTATCAAATTCCTCAGCAAGATAATTAAGGCCATTTTAACTTACTTTTTTATTCTCATCCCTTCAGAAACTCAACATTCCACCCACATGACCATTCTAAACATACTATTCTCATGTATGCTTCATTTCCCCCACCCCCATGCTAAAAAAGCTCAGTTGGCACAATCATTAATTGCCAACTGGAAAGGCAGTCTGTCTTCTAGTGATTTCAGCCAAGGAATCCCTTTAGCTCAGTTCTAATAGGGTCACTAAGGGTAATAATTGATTTGATGGCACAACAGAACAATGTTTTGGTTTTTATTTAAACATCCCTCTTTTCCTGTGTCAATTCATTTTTTAAGGTTTCCTTCAAAGGGCATGAAGATTTGCAGACAACTTCAATTAAAGGCAATTATTTTACTTTCTCTGCTAAGAGTGCCAAGAGTCTGCTAACTGCTTACTACATACTAGGCTCTACAGTAAGGGAGCTCTGGTGGCCTAGTGGTGTTGCACTGCCTACCAAAAGGCATGTGATTTAAATCCATGGTTCCATGGGAAGAAGATGGGCAATCTCCTCCCATGTGTTTACAGCCTCTAAAACTGTGGTTTTGGAGCCTCTGCTTTCAATTTTGAGTGGGTTCTGACTTGATGGCACATAACAACAGGCACTACAGTGATGTGCACAATTTTTTGAGTCAAGATCCCTGAAAACAAGAATTATCATCACTGCTGTTTTATGATGGCAGAATCCAACATTCAAGAAAGTAACTGTGCCTAAGGTAGTAAGAGTTAGTAAGTGTCCTTACTAGAATTAAAATCCAAGTTTGTTGGGTACCAAACATTGTATCTTCTTATGGTGCATATTAGTTTATTTCCCATTCTAAATCATATATACTTGGGGGGGGAAAAATATTTTACTCATCAGTTTTTCTTACTTCTCTGAGACTTTTATGTTTCAAAAGTACTTAGTACTCACAGCTTTCAAGAGAAAGTAATAGAGTAGTAAACAGTAACATCAGAGAGGCACTCACTCCTACTCCTTATAATAACCCCTATGTAAGATCAAAGGGCAGTTGTTCCCTAAATATTTATAAAGCTCAGAGGCAGAAAGAGGTAGGACAGAGTAACTGAGTGCAGTTGTACTATATTGTAAATAATGTTATAAACAAAATGTATATAACTGGTTTTCATCAAAACCCAATATGCTGTGTTAACTTTCACTAAAAAAAAATACGGTAAGTAGAGTTATTTCGCTTTTGTCTGGAATTGTCTTATTACTGTCAATAAACACTGTGGCAGAGATGGCAATGTTCATTCACCAAATAGCCAACTATTTCCCAGCATTCCTTGAAAACAAGCTGGGGTCATGAGTGGAGAGATTTAGAAATAGAAATAACTTGTATCATTTGTAGTCTGGGGTAGTTAAGAGTGTGTTTTCTCTTCCTTTGCCATAAAGAACTCAAAAAAGATACAAGTTGAAACAGTATCTAACCTAATATGGTGCAAGTTAGCCTTTCATACACCCCCTGTTCCCTTGCCTGCAGATCTCACTGGAAACAAAGCCACAGAAAAGCAAAATACTCAAATAAATGACACACTTCATGGTGCTAAACCACCATAATTTACCATTACCTCAGCACATTATTTAGAAAGAGACATCCTAGTAATGCTACTCACCGATTTAATGTTAGAGGGAAAGCACCGTGTTCCTTTAAAAAGTAGAAGTGAAAAACTAAAGCTATCAAAGGCCACAAGGTGGTGCTATTTCCATAGTAATATTTTAAAAGTAATTTTTTTTTTTTACAGCAAATGAAAAGTTGCAAAATGGATTCCTTACTTTTTTAAGTATAATACATGGTATCACTCACATAGCCTGCTGCTTTTACGGAAAACAATCGTAGAACAGCATTGGTGAGTTAATTAAGGTCACTCTGAGACAAACTATAAAAACCACAAATTTTTTTCTTCACACTATGTTATAAAACAAAATGTCTATCACAAAACCACATAAAGAGAAAAAAAATTTTTTTCTCACTGACATCTTTTCAGAGTCTGACCTCAAGAAATTTTTATTTGGTACTATGGAAGTTTCATCCTTTAATATAATTAAATAGAGGGCAGAATCTGTCCCTCTTCTGAGTCTTGCTTTTATTATTTTATATATGTATGTTTACCATAACTCCTTGAGGAAAGGCTTCTCTTTTTCTAGTAGAACTAAGCCACAATTATTTGATAAAACTGATTTTCTGGGTCAGTTCTTAGTTTTCAGAACTTGGTTCTGGGATCATTTCTGTCATTTATTAATCTAGGTTAGGTAGCCTCTCAGGTGCTATATAATCATTGCACTCTAATACCCATTCCAATTTCCACCTCAGGACTGTGGTTCTTGAAAATGTAACTGACTGAAACATGTGGTTAACGTGGAAGGCTTTGAAGTTAAGACAGTTGTGGCATCTAGACTAGGCACTGCAACTTCACAGCCTCTTACCTCTCCTCTCGCAAGTTACTCAGCTTTTCTGTTTATACGTTTATGAAATAGGGCAAATAATATCTGCCTTATGGATTGGCTGTTAGGATTAAGTACAAGTACATGGAACAAAATGAAGCCCAACAAATGTATGGATTGGCTGTGAGGATTAAGTACAAGTAGATGGGAAAAAATGAAGCCCAACAAATGCTATTAGTACTATTAGTAAAAAAAGTTATTTTAGAATCCTGAGTATCTGTCATAGAGAAGGTACCAACAAACTTATTTGCTAATGGTCTGAACAGGCAATTGCTTTGTCAGGTATTTCACTAAAGGATGATAATCATTAATGCTGCTAGAGAAATGTCAATAAAGAGAACCTAATTATATTTTCTTCTTGTTGTTGGTGCCAATGAGTCAAGTATGACTCACAGTGACCCTATAAACAACAGATCTGAACCCTGTCCTATTGTGTGTCATCCTCACAATCTCGGATGTAATCCAGACCACTGCAATAAGTCCTGTGCCAGTCCATATCGGTTGAGGGCCTTCCTTTTTCGCTCACCATCCACCATTCCAAACATGATGTCCCTCTCCTAGCAACATTCCCAAAGTATGTGAGACAGAGCATTATTACCATTGTTTGTAAGGAGCACTCTGGCTACATCTCCTGGAAGACATATTTGTTTTCTTAGGAGGTCACGTGGTAGATTCTCAAGTACACCTACTCTACTCAAGACCTATTATTTGAAAGTTTTTAGGGCAGCTGAAAGTGAAATGCAAGGGCAGAGAAAGAGAATTGTGATTGTTAAGGAAAGAACTGTAAATTAAAGCACTAGAATGCTGATGTTCTCCAAAAAGGATTTCATTCTGCATGCAGTAAACCCACTTAAAACCAAGAAATTCACATTAAAAAGACAAGGCACAAGTGTTCAGGTCAGTTAGGCTTCACTTACCTTGTGGGCCCTGGAAATAAATTTTGTCATTCTTTTGAGCATTGTCTTTGTTCTTTAAAAAAAAAACAGTGAAATATTAAGTAAGTCACACGCAAGAGAATATTCCTGTAACACAAAAAAGTGACAAAATGTCAGTATTCAGATTATGTATGTGAAGAATCCCTAGAAATTTGATGAAGAAATATAAGTAAGAGATACGGGGTCAGGGATAAAGGAAAAAGGCATTTAACAGTAAAGAAAACAGAATTATTAATAGCTAATCAAGAAAAATTTTCTATTTCATTACAAAGAAATGCAAATTAACACCATCACAATGTTTGGGAAAATGCAAAGTTAGAGAATAACAGCATATGATTATATAAAATTAAAAAACAGAAATTTCAGTAAATTATTTAGGGATACACATATCCATTATAAAGTAGAAGCAGGCAAGAGGAAAAGGTTTAAGACTAAGGCAGGGCCCTCAAAGGAGCTGGTACTTCTACCACTGAGTAATGGGCATATTATTGTTTTTATATTGTATGCTTACATTTATTATTTTGTATGTCTGAAATTGCTGTTGTTAGGTACTATCAAGTTCACTCTGACTCATAGCAACTCTGTGAACATCAGACATGAACTGTGCCCTATCCTGGGACATCCTCAACATCTGATATCCTTGAGCCCATTGTTACAGTTCCTGTGTCAGTTCTTCTTGTTAAGGATCTCTCTTTCTTGGACCCCCACTTTCTCCATTCCAAGGACTGGTCACACCTGAAAATGTGTCCAAAGTACGTAAAATCAAGTTTCATCATTCTTGCCTGTAAGGAGCACCATGGTTGCATTTTCTCCAAGACAAATTTGTTCATTCTTTTAACAGTCCATGAGATACTCTGTTGTACTATGCAGTACCACAACTCTTCTGTTATCCTTATTCATTGTCCAACTTTCTGACACATAGCAAGTGACTAAAGAGACCATGGTTTGAATCAGATACACCTTAATCTTTATACAGGCATCCTTTCTCTTTAGCACAGATTCTCCAAACTGATTTCTTAATCTGCTGCTTAATAAAAAAGAAAAAGAAAAAAAAAGGGAATTGATTGTGGATCCAAGTAAAATGAATTCACTGGCAACTTTAATCTTTTCTCCATCTATATGTTGCCTATTTCATAAGAGAAAGATGAGCAGCTTCTTTCATTATAATTTACAGCCTTAGAAACCCTATGGGAGGCTGACTTGACTAAGAATCAACTTGAAGGCTGTTGAGTTTTTGTTTGTTTTCCAAAATGAAGTTCACAACATAGGCAAAAGAATCACATAAATGCTTTATAAGTTCTCTTCATTTTAAATAAAAATGTAAATGCATTTCTCAAGAGATATTTGATGTGCTTCCACATGTATACACTACACCAGTCATGTGATAAAGTGGCATGATTTCTCTTGAACTGCTTCCTTTTTACCTGTGATATTCTAGCGCTCCTTTGTCATGTTTAAAAACCAAAGGTCCAGCAGCAGTTCTCAAAATTAGTTTGATGATTGCTAATTATCATGAAATATACCAATGTTCTATGCCCCCCCCCCAAATTATTAGAAATACTACACAGCTATGCATTTCTTAGATATTTACAGTGTGTTTGCCTGGACCTGAAAACTCAGTGCTATTTCCTTGCTAGGTAATATTTGACATGTACTGTCATAACTTGTTGGTGGAAGAATTAAGTGTGTCTTATAAGAAGGACTCCATTGGGAGAGGGCTCCAGGAAGCTTGCTTTCAAGACTTTTATAAGTCTTTTTTCCTTAACTCATTTTGTTTTCCTTTTGCTGTGATGAATCAAAACAATTGAGAGTGATATATCAATGGATTCTATTGGCTAATAGAATACTATGCAACACTGAAAACAAGTAGCACATAAAATATTATACAAAATGGGTGGGTGACCCTGGAGGACATTATGCTGAGTGAAAGATCTCAGTCACAAAAGGATAAATACTGCATAATGCCACTGGTATAAAACAGGACTGACATGGGGGTTGGGGAGGAACTAAGAAAAGATGGGATAAATAATGTACACTGCATTGAAACAGATGAGGCAGAGAACTGTTTGAAAGGGATATTTGATTAGGTATTATTTGCATGACAAGAGTCCAGAATAAGACCTGCATAGTAAAGTGGACTAGGGAAGGGGTGGGGGATTGGTGGGCACAGAGAAAAATGTGCAAAAATGAAAGACTGGAAATCCAAGTTCTCTATAATCTTTCATTAAAATCTGAATTAAAAAAATGAGGGGGTGTGTGCATACACACACACACACACACACACACACACACACACACACTAAATTTGAGGCTTTCTAGTGAACCATGGAAATTGGGGTAGTTTTGGTAATACCCAGCACAAGCATTCAACATTCAAAGCCACCTGAAACCATCTCATGGTGCCCAACACCATCCAAAGCTCATCTTTGACAAGCTCAATGTTTTCAGCTTATTTTTATCTAGTGCAATTCTGACTATTCTTCCACTTCAGTTCTCTCCCTCCCAATGCTGTCTCCTCTAATCCTGGCCAGCTCACTTATACACCAATTGTTAACTCTCCATCTTGAGTTGATTCCTAGCTCCCAACCTTAATCCAATCTCAACTTTCACTATCGGCCCTCCAAATTACTCATGGCTCAAATGTCAAACACTAACAGTATAGAGCCCACAAAATCCTGCTTCTCCTACTTCCCCATTGCTCCCCACAGAGCCACTACTATGGGAAAGCAATGGAGGGAGATGAATTGGGTTCTGAAGAGGAAAAGGAGACTTTTTTAAAATTTTTCTTTTTATTTTATTATTTTTTTGTGTGTGTACCGTCAAATCAGATCTGACTGGTACAGGAGGAGATTGTCCCTCCTTCCCCAGCAGAGCATCTGGTGGATT
>NW_006399926.1:2324748-2329244 GCF_000299155.1 Elephantulus edwardii
TTTGGTTGCCTTGGATTTGGTTTAATTTTCATCACCTTTCTTAAAAAATGCAGAAATTATATAGTACTAAAATTAATACCATATGCAAGTAAAGTCTTGCTGAAGATTATTCATAAGTAGTTGAAGCAGTACATCAATGACTGTCAGAAATTTAAGCTGGATTCAGAAAAGAATGTGAGATAAGTTATGTTGTTGAAATCAGATGGCTGGAGTATGAGAAGTATGTTTATCTGCATTTTACTGATTATACAAAAGCTTTCAATTGTGCAAAGCTCTTGGTTATCTTGTGCTGCTATAAAAAGAGATACCACAGGTAGAAGGTTTTTAACAGAAATTTCTGTTACACTTGAGGAGGAAGTCCAAATTTAGAGTGCCAAGTCAAGGGGAAAACTCCATTTGTCAAATTTAGAGAAAAGATTTTGCTTCCTTGAGCATCTACAGGCCCAACAATAACTGTAGATATCCATGTGTCTCGGCTTTTCCTGGTGCCAAGGAACTTTCTCAAATAGAGATCTGAGTCCACGTCTGGCAATTTTTTTCTTGGTGGTACTGAGGTCTCTCTAGCTTTCAGCTCACTTTCCTCTAGGGTTCTTCACTACATAATATAGCTTCTCACATTATATGCTTGGCATATGGACTGAACAGTCAAAGGTTTTATCTCCAACAAATACCTTTCCTGATTTTAAATGAACCACATTTTAAATAAGCACAATTAAGTGTGGATGCATGCCCGCATGCATGTATACATGGGTTGGGTGGAGAGATCCACTACTCATCTGTTCAAGTTTGCCCTATTGTGGTGGATTGCGTCTTTCAGTGATGCCAGTATTCATATTTCACTAGGGCCACCCATGGCTTCAGCAAAACATCTAAACTAAGCAGCAGACTGGACATCCTCTTCTGAAATAACAGAAAACCTATAAAAAACAAGTAGATCAATCACTCAGATTGGAAGGCTTTGAAAATAAGACTGGATTCTTAAAATAGAGTAAAAGCATATTCAAGAATAGATAAAGATCAATATCCTAAGCATCAGAGAGCTGAGATGGACTGGTATTTACCATGCTGAATCAGATAATCATATAGATGATCTACTAGGCTGACAATGGTCAAGAAATCAAAAGATGCGGGGTACTGAGAAAATCACCTGTCAAGGACCTCCACAAAGTGTTAAAGAGCAACAAATTCAGTTTAAAGACTAAAGTGCAGCAAATCTAAGTCAGGGTCTTTTCAGTTACTTGCTTTGAAGCTCAAAGTTAAACAATGAAGAGGAATGACAGAGGAAGGATTGACGCCTCTAAGTTAGGGTATTGGAGAAGAGTACTGAGTATCTCATGGATGGCCGAAAGAACAAACAAGTCTTCCTGGAGGGAAATGCAGCCAGCATGCTCCTTTGGGGTCAGGATTATGAAAACTTCCATCTCACATACTATGGGCATGCAATTCGGAGGGACTTTCCTTAGGAAAGGACATCATGATGGCAAAGGTGGAGGATCAGAGAAAGAGAGGAAGATTTCAAACAAAATCAGTTGACGCAGCAACTGTAATGATTGGCTCAAGCATAATGGAGATGACAAGAATGGTACAAAATAGAAGATGCTAAAATCTGTTGTTCCTAAGGTTGCTCTGAATTCTAACAACAGTGACAAATTGAAGAGGGATCAAAAAATACATTTCAAGATCTATTCTGAAGTACAGTGCTGTCAATGATAGGAAACTCTCCTCATGAGGCAGTCCACCTGGTTTTGGTTTCTATGTGCCAGGCATGTGTATGAACTAATTTTATCCTCAAGTAATCCTACGAGGTAGGTAATATCAGCTCTGTATCATTTGTCTCTCAGTTTGCTTTACTATGATGGCAAGCATGTTGCTGTGATGCTAGAAGCTTTACCATTGGTACTCCAAATACTAGCAAGATCACTACTGGTGGACAAGTTTCAGGAGAACTTCGAGATTAAAACAGACTATGAAGAAGGGCCTGATGATCTACTTCCAAAATTTATACAATGAAAATCTTTTGGTTCCCCATCAACAAATGAATGAATAGAAAAACTATGGTATGTTAACACAGTGCAATACTATGCAGCGCTGAAAACCAAGTAACCCATAAAATATTACACAACATAGGTGACCTGGAGAACATACTGAGTGAAATATGTCAGTCACAAAAGGACATATGCTGCTTAAGGCCACTATTATAAAACAGGACCGAAAGGAGGTTTGGGGGGACTACGAAAAGAAGGAATAAATAATGAACAATGTTGGAACAGACAAAGCAAAGAACTGCTTAAAAGGAATATATGATTGGGCATTGTTTTTATAAGAGGTACATAGCAAAGTAGGGGAGGAGTGGGAGGGGAACTATACAACAATGAATGACAATCAAACTTTTCTACTTTTCTGTAAACTTTTGTAAAATCACACACAGACACACACGGAGCCATGGGGTGAGGATCCCTTTTAGATCACACTATAGTACATTGTTTGATATAGTACTAGAAGATGGATCCCAAAGTTGGTGGAATGGGGTAAGCAATTGCACTGCCAACCCAAACACATGCAGTTCAAATCCATCAGCTAGCCAGTGCTCAGGAGACAGATAGGCAATCTCTTCTCATGCAATTTACTGCCTCTGAAACCCTGCTGGAAGGCCAGCTATTAGTAGGTCCTGAATTGATGGAACATGTTGTTGTTATGTGCCATTGAGTTGTTTGCGACTCATAAGGACCCTATGTACAAGAGCCCTAAATGCCATTCTATCCTGTGCCAACACTGCTGTCTCAGACACACTCATTCCCACCACTCCACTCACAGAATCGATCCATCTCATCAAGGGTCTTCCTCTCCTGCGCCGTCCCTCCATTCTCCCAAACATGATGTCCCTCTCCAAGTACCAGTCCCTCCTTGCAACTTGCCCAAAGTATAAAGTATGTCAGACGAAGCTTCAGAATCCTTGACTCCAGGGAACATTCTGACTTCACCCTCTCACAACATAAATATATAACATAGGATAACCAGAAAATAGAGTCAAACAGAAAGAATCAAGATGGATCAGGACTGGACACATAACACTAAACAACAACAAATGGCAATCCCCTGAAACAATGAGTTTAAAATCTTGGTATTTAAACCAAAATTTCAAAATCTTTCCCCAGTTCAATAATTTATAAACTCTTAGACATATATGGATTGAAGTTCTACATCAAGAAAACAAAGATTTTCACCAAAGGCCCAATTGGCAGCATCATGATAGATGGTGAAGAGACTGAGATCATTAACAGCTTTAGTTTACTTGGCTCCACAAACACTCCTGGTACTAGCAGGTAGGAAATTAAAAGATGAATTGCATTGGGAAAATCTGCTGTCAGGGAGCAATGATGTCAGTGTGTGCCTGATCTAGGCCATGGTCTTCGCAATTACTTACTATGCATTAGAGAGCTGGACAGTGACTAAGGATGCTAGAAGAAGAATCAATGCCTTTGAGCTGTGGTGCTGGAGAAGAATACAGAACATAAACTGCTAAGAGAATAAACAGATTTGTCCTGGAGAGGGTGAAACCAGGCTGCTCCTCGAAGGCAAGGATTTCGAAGCTCAGTCTGACATACGCTGGGCATGTTCCAAGGAGGGACCAATCCTTGGAGAAGGACATCATGGTTGGGAGGGTGGGGGGACAGCACAAAAGAGGAAAGACCCTGGATGAGATGGACTGACTCAGTAACTGGGGCAGTGGGGGTAGGTGTGTCAGAAAAAAATGAAGTTGGTTCAAGATAAAGCAGGGCTTTGAGCTAGAGCTGTTGTATATAGGGTCACTATGAGCCTCACGTGACTCAATGGCACGTAACAACAACAGGCATATAATGGTATTTATTCATAACCTGTGAAAAAAAAAGTCAACTCTGATCATGTTCCAATAAATTTTATGTGTAAGATGTTTAACATTTCAAACTTTATTTTACAATTCTCTATTAAAAGCTTTTGGTTTGTTTTTTTTTACATTGAATTTAGATAACATTCCACCAAAACAGCACTATAAAATAAATTTCCTACTACTTCTACTCCAGTAAAGAAGTCTGAGGGAAGCCTGGCTAAGACTGCTGATGAATGTCAATACCATAGAGGTAGCTAGCTGTCTGTTTACAGCTTGAGAGCTGATGCCAAGAGAAACAGCAGCAGTGAAATACTGGAAATCTAGGCAGCTTTATGGCACATCCACTACTATGCTTGAAGAAAAACCTCTGTTAAACCGCACCTTTATATAAATTAAAGAACAAAACCACAATCCAAGGCAGTTGGAGATAAGCCATGATTTGAGTCTCCTGCTGTATTAGTTTCCTATTGCTGTCATAACAAATTACCACAAACTCAGTGGCACAACACTATAAATTTATTATCTTATAACCAAATGTTGTTGTTGTTGTTATGTGCCGTCGAGTCGCTTGCAACTCATAGCAACCCTATGTACAGCAGCCCTAAACTCCACTCTGTCCTGTGCCAAT
>NW_006399926.1:2329344-2332872 GCF_000299155.1 Elephantulus edwardii
GAACCATGTGCCTCTGGGATTGTAGTTGCAGCTCCTTGCCACTAGGCCACCAGAGCTCCCCGAGACTTTTTTTACCCCCTAAATGTTTCTGTGGTCAATATGGTTATCACTTTATCTATGTGATGTGCAAAATTATACCATAAAACTTTGGGTATAAAAAACCAAAAAGAACCCCAAGTACATACACATACCCCTCCCAAACCACTTTGGGTATTCTAAACCTAAATTCTTCACAATTTAATTGAAAATGGCGACATTGTTTCTGATTTCTTTTTTTTAAGTATTGCAAAGAGTTCTTAAATAAAGTTATCATCTGTAGAAAGACAAGAAGCTGATAAAATGGACTTCATAAAAAAATAATTAAGAATCTTATTCTGCAAAAGATCCTATTTAAAAGAATGAAAAAAACAAGCTACAAACTCATCAGAAACATCAGCAAACCATACACCTAACAAAAGTCTTATATTTAACAAAATACTCCCCAAACTTATTACCCAAGAAAAGTGCAACTAGAAAATAGTTAAACAATAGGAATAACAGATATTTTACAAAAACAGAGTTCTAAATGGAAAATAAAAACACAAAGTTACTTAGCAGTTAGAGAAGAACAAATTAAAACTATAATAAGTATAATGTACTTTGTAGGACAGGTAAAATGAGAGAGAAAAAGGAGAGATTTAAAATAAATGTTGGTAAAGATCTTTCATATATTATCGGTGGGAAAGAAAAGTAGCACTGCTTCTCCAGAAAACTGGCAGTTTTTAATAAAATGAATCATGCAGTTAACTATGTTGTTGTTATGTGCCGTCAAGTCGCCTGCAACTCATAGTGACCCTATATACAACAGCTTTGAACCCTTCTCTATCCTGAGTCAATCTTATTATCTCCGACACACTTACTCCCATTGCCCCAGTCACAGAGTCAATCCATCTCATCCAGGGTCTTCCCCTCCTGAGTTGTGTCCTTCCACCCTTCCAAGCATAATGTTCCTAGGACTGGTCCTGCAACATACCCAAAGTATGTCAGATGGAACTTCAGAATCCGCGCCTCCAACGAAAAGCCTGGTTTTGCCCTCTCTAGGATGATCCTGTTTGTTCTCTTAGCCATCCATGGTATGTTCACTACTCTTCTCCAGCACCACAACAGCTCAAAGGTAACAATTCTCCTTCTAGCATTCCTAGTCATTCTCCAGCTTCCTGATGCATGGCCTGTAACCATCTCAGAAACAGGTTTGAGGCCTTGAATACCAATGAGCTAAGACCAGATGAGCTTTGGGAGGATATCAAGAAGATCATCCATGAAAATGCAAGAGATCATTACAAAGTCAGAGGAGGGAAAAAAAAGACCAAAATGGATGTCAGAAGAGACGTAATATTGCACTAGAATGCTGAGAAGCCAAAGCAAAGGAAAGAAATAAAGAAATTAAGGAGCTGAACAGAAAATTTCAAAGGGCAGCATGGAAAGACAAAGCAAAGTATTATAATGAAATGTGAAAAGAGCTGGAGTCAGAAAATTGAGAGGGCTGAACTAGCTCAGCATTTTTTAAGCTGAAGGAATTGAACAACAAATTCAAGCCTCGAGTTGCAAGGCTTAAGGATGCTATGGGCAGAAAATGAAAGGATCCAGGAAGAATTAAAAGATGGAAGGAGTATAAAGAGTCACTGTACAAAAAGGAATTGGCTGACACAGAAGAATTTCATACAAAATATATGAGCAAGAGCCTATGGTGATGAGGGAAGAAGTTCAAGTTGCTCTTGAAAACAAGGCCGTAGGGATTGACAGCATACCAAATGACATATTTCAACAAACAGATGCTGGCCTGGATGCGATCACCAGGTTGCATCAAGAAATCTGGAGGACAACCAGCAGGCCAACTGACTGGAAGAGATCCATATTTGTTCCCATTACAAAGAAAGATGACCCAAAAGAATGTGGAAATTACTGAACAATACCAATAGTATCACATACAGCAAGATTCTGCTGAAAATTATCCCAACACAAATAGAACACCACATTAACAGAGAATTGCCAGATATGCAGGCTGGTTTTATAAGAGAACGTGGTACTAGAGATATTATAGCTAATGTTAGGTAGATCTTGGCTGAAAGCAGAGAGTACTAGAGAGAAATATTTGAGTTTCATTGACTATGCAAAGACATTTGACTGTGTGGATCACAACAAACTGTCACTTACTCTGAACACCTGATTGTGCTTATGTTAAACCTATACTTGGACCAGGAGGCATTCGTCAGAACAGTGCAAGGAAACACTGTATGGTTTAAAATTGTGAAGGCTGTCCATCAAGGATGTGTCCTATCTCCATGCCTTTTCAACCTATATGTGGAACAGATAGCAGCATCATGGTAGATGGTGAAAAGAATGAGATTGTTAACATGTTAGTTTGTTTGGCTTCAAAATCAACACTCTTAGCACCAGCAGTCAGGAAATCAAAAGGACTGCATTGGGAAAGTCTGCTGTCAGGGACATCTCCAGAGTACTTAAGAGCAACGATGTTAGTCTGGAGACTAAGGTGTGCCTGATTCAGGCCATGGTCTTCACAATTAACATATATGACGCAGCAATTAAATTCCTGGTCATTAACCCTTGGAAATTGACCCTCAACAATATAGATGGATAGTGACTGCTACAAAGGGCTTGAGAAAATTAGAAATAATGACGATTCTGACTTGTTCATAGGGTCACTATGAGTCATACTTGACAACATGGCCTTTCCCAAAAATGACAAAGTTGTTAATTTTTTTTTTAACTTTCCATTTTAACAGTAAAGGGTTCTATAGGAAAATTATTGAATGATACAGGAAGTATCAAAAAAAGATGGAAAGAATACATAAGAGTTTCTGTAGCAAAGAGAATTGATTAACAACCAATTATTTTAAAAGGAAACATGATCAAGAGCCAACCTTAATGGAAGAAGTCCAAACTGCACTGAATGCATAGGCAAAAAACAAGGTTTCAGGAAATGACAGAACACCAGTTCAACAAAGAGTGCTACATAGGCTTTATTCATCTAAGCCAAGAAATTTGCAAAGCAGTTATCTGGTTAATGCACTCAAAAAGATCCATATCTGTCCACCTTCCAAAGAAAGATCCAATAGAATGCAGAAATTAAGGGAGCTCTGGCAGCCTACGAACACTGTGACACTGGTGTGTTAAATGCATTAATCATTGGCTACCCAATACAGACAGAGAGTGGGGTGGAGCTCCCCGATTAAAGCAAGCTTGGAAGGAGGAGTGGCATCCACTTCCATAATAGCTTGCCTCCAAAAACCCAATGAACCTGGAGAGAGGAAGAAAGGCACCCAAGCGTCCAGGACTCTCCTTCATAGGGTCGTTATGAGTGGCCTGCGATTCGAAGGCACTTAACAACAACAACAACTGGCCAGCCTAGTGGCAAGAAGCTGCATTGCAATGTCAGAGGTACGCAGTTTGAATCCACCAGATGCTCTGCAGGAGAAGGAGGAGCAATCTCCTGTACCAGCCAGATCCAATCTAACGGTATATGCCAAG
>NW_006399926.1:2339996-2347279 GCF_000299155.1 Elephantulus edwardii
CAGTACTTTGGAGAGGTCCCTAACAGCAGACTTTCCCATGGCAATGCGCCTTTTAATTTCCTGGCTGCTGGTGCCAAGACTGTTGACTGTGGAGCCAAGCCAACTAAAGCTGTGTACAATCTCAATCTCTTCACCATCCATCCTGATGCTGCCAATTGGTCCAGTGGTGAGAATCTTTGTCATATAGTTCACTAATTAAAATGGGTTTACTGGGTTAAAATCAAAGTGTGGATAGGCTGCATTTTTTTTGGCAACTAACTGAAAACTCATTTTCTTGTCTTTTCCAGCTCTAAGAGGGTGCTCACATTCCTTCATTCAGGGCCTCTTTAATTTTTGAAGCCAGCAAAGTTTGGTCCACATTTTTCCTTACTTCAATTTCCCTCTCTCACATTTTGAGGACCCTTGTGATGACACAGGGTCTTATCCACATAATCTATTTTAAGGTTAGCTAATTAGCAACCTTAATTCCATGTGCAACCGTAACTTTTTTTCTCTTCATACAAAATACAGACTACTAGGATTAATAAATTACAGTGGGAGCTCTGGTGGCCTAGTGGTAAGGAGTTGCACTGCCAATCCAAAGGCACACAGCTTGAATTCACTAGCTGTTCTCTGGGAGAAAGATAGGTAATCTTCCATGCAGTTTACAGGCTCTGAAAACCTGCTGAAGGGTCAGCAATGGGTCCATTGCAACACAGCAAAGGGGATTAGAACATAGACACCTTTAGGGGTCATTATTCCACCTTGCCTATCTTCCTTGCCTCAAATAATTCAGAGTTCAATCAAGGAAGTAATTTTACTGAGTACTTATTTTAGCTCTTAATATGTCCTGGGGCATATACAAGAAACTCTACCATATCATTTGCTTCTAATTAGTATGTGATAATGAAGTTTCACTATCCTTGTCTCTAAGGTGCACTCTGGCATGAACTTCTCCAAAACATGTTTGTTCTCTTGGCAGTTCATGGGATATTTAGTACTCTCCAGCTCAAAGGCATCAATTCTTCTTTACTTTACATCCTTATTCACTGTCCAACTTTCAGATCCATAGCAAGTAATTGAAAAAAAGATCAGGGATCAGCTTAGGTACATCTCAGTCTTTAAACTGACATCTTTGCTCTTCAGCACTTTGGAGGGGTCCCTGATAGCAGACTTTCCCAGTGCAATAAGTCTTTTGATTTCCTGACTGCTGGTACCAAAGGTGTTGCCTGGGGATTGAAGTAAGAGGAAAGAACTGACAATTTCTCTTTTCTCAATCTATCACGATTTTGCCTATTGGTCTAGTGGTGAGGATTTATTTCTCAATGTTGAGACTTAATTCAAACTGAAGGCTGTAGTCCTTGCTCTTTTACAACAAGTGTTTCAAGTCGTCCCTTCAGCAAGCAAGGCTGTGTCATTTGTATAACTAGTTTGTTGCTGAGTCTTCCTCTACTTCAGATGCCACAAATCTCAAACGATTTGCTTGGCAGAGAGACTGAACTGGTCTGGAGGAAACACGCAGCTCTGCTGCACACCTTTGTTGGAACAAGCTGTTAGATTAATTTTGAGGTTATCTGCAAGTTTTAATAAACCAAACTCAAATTACCATTTATTATGTTCTGACTCAGTGCTACCCTACAGGACAGTCAGAATTGCTCCACAGGGTGTCCAAGGTATAAGATTCCAC
The DNA here is from genome assembly GCF_000299155.1 of Elephantulus edwardii. Classification (NCBI taxonomy): domain Eukaryota; kingdom Metazoa; phylum Chordata; class Mammalia; order Macroscelidea; family Macroscelididae; genus Elephantulus; species Elephantulus edwardii. Next base: position 2,341,663 of record NW_006399926.1, read on the forward strand.
ATCTTCGTCTCATGGAGCTGGTGAGTTTGAACCACTAACCTTTCCATTAGCAGCCACACACTTAAGTCAAATGCATCACAAAGGCTCTGGAAAAACCTACCCATTGCTGGAGATGCCATCTATATTCTGACTATAGCAACTTTTATTAGGTTTCATAGGCTTTAAATCTTTACAACTATATATAGACTATCGATCTTTCACAGGCAGAGCACCTGGTAGATTCAAGCTACCTGAAATATTACACACACTATGCAACCAAGGCCATCTAAAGGTCTTATATGTTGTTCTCACACATCAAGTAATGAAAAAATGTTAGCTTAGTGCAGTTTTGAATTTAAGTCACAGGAATTGGATTAAACTAGTTCTAAAAAAAAAAAAGAACACGGACTACAAATTACAACCACAAACCTTTATCAACACCAACAATACTGTAAACTAATACTCCGCACTTTCACAGTGCCTGTGACTGATTCCACTTTATACATATTATCTTATTTTAAGCATCAGATATGAAAGCAGATTTAGACTTCACTATTTTTAATACCCAGTTTTTGGCTTCTTGTTGACAGAAACGAAATAAAACGACGCATTAAAGGTCACACAAGACCTTGAGAGGTCACGTCCAAAAGTGAGTTAGTTAGAAATGTGTGGTTTCTTTACTCGCTTAACTGGGCTACCTAATGAGATTGGAGTTGTACTATCTGTCCATGAGGTGTAAGAAGAGTGTAGACACTATTGCGAGTAGGCAGTGGTGTGAAACGCGGAATACCTAAGGTGCTGAAAGGGAAAAAAGAAGAGCAGCAATGGCCGGCCAAGCGCAGACCACCATCCCGGTTCTGCCTGGGTCCCAGGTCAGCAAACCAGAACGCAGGAACAACTCCCCCCCCCCCCCCCAGACTTAGAAGAGAGGCGCCGGCCCTACAGAGACCTCTCTTCTTACCTCATTCAAGATCCCAATCTCCCTACTTTCCTGAGCCCAAGCCAGTTCATTCCCTCACCGTGAGTCGGGGACCGATCCTGACGCGCTGATCTGCAGATCCTTGCAGCTGTAGCTTCCAGGGCACCGTTCCGCAACAGCGAAAAACGCTCAGATCAGACCGCAGGAAGCTACTTAACGCGCAGCCGCCGCGGCCTCCAACCACCTGCCGGCGGAGGGGCGCGAGGCCGCCCCCCACTCGGTCACCAAGGCCGTGAGAAGGGGGAGGAAAGTGAACCAGGGCGCCGCGGTAACGAGCCTGGAAAGCCAGGTAAATATAGTTCTTTGCCTACAACTCGGTATTTTCAGCCATAACCGCAAGCCCTGTCCGTTCTCGCCTGTCCTTTTGTCCCCTCCCCTGCAGCCAACAGGAATGGAACAGTCCCGCGGGGGGGATTGTGGGAGGCGCACGCGCGAGGGGTGGAGGGTGGGGGGGCGGAGGAGGAGGCGGCGGCCGTGGCGGCGGTTGGTGGCAGTGGGGGCGGGGAGGGGGGGAGGAAAGAAGAGGAGGAGGCCTGGGCTCGCGCCGCTGAAGGTACGCGTGAGGGGCCGCGCCGGAGGCGCCTTGACAGGGGCCGAGGAGGAGGTCGGAGGACCACGCGAGAAGGCGCTCCGGAGCGAGCGCGTACGGGCTGGCGGGCGCGCGAAGGTGGTGGGTGGTGGGAGCGGCGAGCGAGCTACACTCGGGCGCGTGCGAGCGGGCGTGCGCGCTCCCTGGCCCAAGTCGGGTGAGCAGCGGGGGGAGGGGGGCAGTGGGGGAGAACGCGAGGAGGGAGGAGTGGGAGGTGGGGGGGGCACGAGGCGCCCTTCTCTCCCTCCCTCCCGAGGAGCTGCTGCCGCCGCCGCCGCCGCTCTGCCGCCGCCGCCGCCATTTTGGGTTCGCTTTGCGGAGGGGGAGAAGATCCCCGTTTTGGTTGTAGGACCCGCCTCCCCTCAGTTTCCCCTCTTAGCCCTACGCCTTTCCCTTCTCCTCTCTCACATTTCTGCCAGTGCGCTCACCCGCCGTCCGCCTCCTGACAAGCGGGAGGGATCTGCCGCGGACCAGGGGAAGCGGTGGAAGCCTGGTGGCGGCCGCCCCCTCTTCCTTACCTCCCTGCACACTCTCCCGTCCCCGGCCCCTGACACGGTGAGTAGAAGGGTCTGGGGAGGCCTTTGGGCCTAAGGACTCTGACAGCGAGTCAGCCTTTGGCTTTTGGGGAGCCACTGACATCTCCCGTACCCGGACCTCCGGGAGAGAGGTGGTAAAGATGGGGGAGGGGAAAGCAAAGAAGGGGATCCTGAGCTTACCGGGAAGTCCCTCCAGGCTGGAGTGAAGGGGTGTCCCTGACAGGCCGGCTCCTGGCTTGGAGGAGGGGGCGGGAAAGTAAGCCAGTGGAGGCGGAGCCGCTGTGCCCCTGACAGGTTAGTTTTTGTGTAGGCATGATTGGCGCATCCCCCATAATCTAGTCTGTATCTGTTTAAGGGCTGAGAGCTACGGGGGGACATGATCATAAGGAGTAGTTTTACCTTTTTGGAAAGATCCGTGATGCCCGCTAACACACTGTTTGTAGGAATCATGGAATGCCTTTAATTTTAGGAGTTTAAGAAATGTCACTAGCTAATTTGTACACCGAAAGAGATGTTTTGGTCTAGAAGACAGGTGATCTGCTGGTGTGTAGCGGCAGTATTCGTGTGCGTGTGCATGGATGGAAAGTTTCTGAAGGATTTTCCCGTTGAAAAAGTGATGGAGTTTTCTTGCAAGTTGGTTTGCTTTTAAAATGTTGGCATGTTGGGGTTTTTTTCAGGCTGCTGTGTGTGTTATTTCAGGATTTGAGAGTTCCTTTATACTTTATGCGAAAGAGCAGAAAAGAAGGGTTTGGTTATTTTTTTGGGCTTTTTTTTTTTTTTAAAAAGAAGATAAACCAGGCCATATAGCATGTACCTGTGGGTCCGCAGGAGAGAAACTTGGAATAGCCGGTCTTCAGACTAATCTTAGTCTTAAGGAAAGTTTGTGCCTCTGAGTACAGTGAGTTGTGTGAACCTTCAGAATATCTTTAACAGTATAATTATTAAGTGAGTATAAAGAATGAATGGCTTAATAAAGTTTTTTAAAAAATGATGGCTTTTTGAAAAATGACTTGTGTGTGTTTACCATTTTACAATAGAATAAAACTTTTACAATTTTCAATCTTTCACCTTTTTCATGGTCCAGAATCTCTGTGAAAGTTCGTGGTAGATATTTTCCAAAAGAAGAAAATTAGGGGAGCTCTGGTGGCCTAGTGGCAAGGAGCTGCAACTACAATCCCAGAGGCACCCGGTTCGAATCCACCAGATACTCTGCTGGGGAAGGAGGGACAATCTGCTCCTGTACCAGTCAGATCTGATTTGACGGTATACTCACACAAAAATAATTAAAAAAAAAAAAAAAGAAGAAGAAAATTGAGTTACAATGACTTCCAAAATCACACATTAGGTTGTTGACAAAATTGAGATTAGAAATAAAAGTTTTTTTGACTGCTAATCTGGTACTCTATGTATTGTACCATAATACCTCGAAATCTTTGTTAGATATATGTTGTTGTAGTTGTTGTTGTTAAGTGCCATCGAGTTGTAGATGACTCAGAGCGACCCTATGAACAAAAGACCTGAGCACTGTTCATAACGTTTCTGGAGGCAAGCCTTTTTGGTAGTAGATGCCACTCCTGCTGCTTCCAAGCTTGTTTTAATTGGGAAGCTCCACCGAACACTGTTCACCATGGGTAGCCATTATTGCATTTGGCACATCAGTGTCATAGTGTTTCACATCACAGCAACCATAAGTTACTTCAGTACAGCAATGCACAGAGTAGTGCTATATGATATGTATATAATTTTTAAATTTTTAATATTTGTCTACTTACAAAGTTCATATATTTTGTGGTTTATGCTATCCTTCATTCACATTGTGTTTCACAATCATTCCCATTCATTATGTTTTATAAAATTAATCACCATTGAACTGTGCACACCATCACCTTGTCTTTCCAGATCCTGGCTGGATCTTTCCCATTTCCTGTACCCCTCCATCCCTTCACCCGCCAAATTGTGCAATCCTATGATTTTACTCCTGTTCATCCTCACCTCTGTGCTCCCTTCATCCCTCACCCCCTTAGATCCTCTTACACATTTTATAGTTACTTATTTCTACACTAATGGTCTTATATAATATGAGACATACACATTTTAAAGATAGCAGCATATGTGGCTGGTTTGTGATTGGGGAAGATCATTCATACCAGATTTGTGTATGGAATATAGTTGTCCCTGCTAATCTATTCTGAATGAAAAGGATAACTATGACTATGTTGTTGTATGTTTTTTTTGGGGGGGGAAGTGTATCTGAAAATTCAGCTTCTATAAGTGAGAGAGGGAAATCTTTCACAGTTTAATTTGTACAAGAATACTACATGGAGACTGACAGTTTAAAGTTTATGAGAGGAAGGAACCTCCTTTCCTTCATTCCACAAGTATTTATTGCGTGCCTACTCAATAAATGGTCCTTGCTTTGGGTTTGACCTGTATGAAGAGAATTGTTTGGAATTAAAACGAGAAAACTTTTTTTTTTTTTTTTTGATAAAACATTTCTTAAAACCAAATTCAGTTTGGTGGGAATTTAGGTTTTCCAGATAGTTTAATATGGAAAGATGCAAGAGTAGGGAACAGGCTTGACCATTTATGATAATATATGCTACCTTTTCATTTTCTTTTGGCATTCAGAAGGAAACTATTTTTGGGGTTTGTGGGTATTGAGAGTTTTTGGCTGGTTTAAAGAAATTCTTTGAAGGACTGATTTTATAGTAAGGAGTTCCAACTTGATGGCAATGAATTTGAGAGTTTTCTATTAATATACAGAAACAATACTGAAATTGAGGGAACTTAATCTGCATTCCACTGGAAGATAGAATGTTTTTATTAAGCTAGGCTGTTCATAGCTGTCAAATCAGTTCTGACTCAGAGCTGACCCTCTGTTGGGTTTGTCAGGTTGTAAATCTCATAGCAGGAGACGACAACTCGTCTTTCTCCCTTGAAACAGCTAGTGAATTAGAACAGCCACAACAGTGCAGCACAGCCTTCTAGAGGATACCGACCTCAACTAATTTCCAAAGCTGACTGACTCATAGCTGACCCTTTAGCCAGTTTTTGGAGGCTGTAAATTGCACCGTAGATTACCCACCTTTCTCCCACAGAACTGTTCATGGATTTGAACAGTCATTGGATTCAAACCTTCAGAGAGATGCTGCCTTTGCGTTAGCAGTACAATTCCTATGGACCATAAAAACACCCTTAGTAAGCGTTGGTTAGTGAGTCTTGAAGGTTTTTTGCTGAGAATTTTTTTTTAAATTATTTTAATGAAAGTTTACAGAGACTTTAAATTTCCATTCATTCATTGTTGCACTTTTTTCCCCTACCCGCCCCCAGTTCGCTCTTCTATTTGAAAAATAAAAGAAAAATTCTTTCATTGTTATACAAACCCACACCCAAGTCCACTCCGCTGTGCAGCCTTCATTCTAGACTCTTGTCATGACGATAATACCTAATCAGATATCCCTTTTAAACAGTTCTCTCCCTCATCTGTTTCAATGCAGTATATATTATCCCCTCTTTCTCAGTTTCCCCTCAACC
>NW_006399926.1:2347874-2369079 GCF_000299155.1 Elephantulus edwardii
CAAACAATGCTTCCTCCTCATCTGGACCTGGAGGAGCAAAAGGAAGGAGAAATAAAGGATACTTGGAGAGGAGAAACAGAAACAGTGGTGGTTCAGTGCTAGACTTCTCACTTTATATTTCAGAGACCAGGGTTCAGTTCCTTGCCAGTTTTCTTCATGGGCAGAAACCACCTGTCCATCTGTGAAGACTTGGGTGCTGCAGCCAGATGGATTGACACAGTGACTGCAGCAATGTACCTGAGGGTGTCAGAAATTGTGAAGACAGCACAGGACAGAACAGAGTTCAGATCTGCCGCTCATAGGGCCGCACATGACTCTGGGCCACCTAACAGTAGTAACAGTGTGCTGAATGAGAAAGAAAGGCTTGATGATCTACTTCTGAAAATCACCCTGTCTGTGAGTGACGGTGTCCCACCCACAGCTGATCGTGGTGGTGATACAGGGCCAGGCTGCATTCTGTTCTGTTGTGTATGGAGTCTCCATGAGCCAAGGGACAACTGTTGTTGTTGTTATGTGCCGTCGAGTCGTTTGTGACTCATAGCGACCCTATGTACAACAGCCCCAAACCCTGCTCCATCCTGTGCCAATCGTATTGCCTCTGACACACCCATCCCGATTACCCCAGTCACTGAATCAATCAGAAATAATAACAGGGAAGAATGAGATCAAGTTTGGTTTCTTAAATCTATAGATTCACTTTCATGGTTTTTTGCTGAGAATTTGATCAAAGAGATATTGGGTCATTTTTACACATAAGGAACATAATAAGTTCAGTAGCAAATTATGTGTATGATTTCAGGAATTTAAACCATAATTAAATAGAACATATTTATAAGCTGTTTGAAAGCTTCTGTGTTTCTCTTTCATATTTTGTTTGGCAGTTGGAGTAGAGACATTTCTTGGAATGATTGGAATAAGTTGCACATTAGAAGTTTCTAAGTGTATTGGAACATTTTGACAGAAGAGTATAAGGATCCTTTTAAAAGAAATCTTTTACTTTTATATTTGCATAGGATCCATATTTTTATCTTTTCCCTTTACAAATTTATATATGTAAATCTCCCTGTATCCTTCTGAATTAGGTAATATGGGAATATATCACAGTTGTCTCTGGCTTTATTCTCTTTCAGAGTCTTTTTATTATGAAGCTCCTGAGAAATAGGCTTATCTGCAGATTTGCATTGAGTCTGAAGTTTGAAGCTTTTTTTTAAGTTTTAGCTTAGTTATAACAAATGTATTGGATTAATAAGAGAGTCTTGTATAACTGAATCTAGATTTTATGATAGGGGTTTTTGAAAGGACAAGGAGGGAAACATTTTGAGGTTGAGAATTCAGTGACTTAATTCAGAAAGTTTTCACAATTTTTATTCTTAGTAAGCTATCAACTTTTCAGATTCTTTATGCAATAACTATACCCCACAAACCAATCAAAATCTTCATGTGCCCCTTACTAACCCAAAGTTCCTGGGGGAGAGGTGTGGACTACCAGGTGTAGGCTAAGGACTGGGTCACTTTCCTTCCCTGAGGTTCACCTCCACCCCACTCTCATATTTTGGTGCTATCTAAGCATTTAAAAATTGTCTTTTGCATGAAAATGGCCAGTCTTAATGGTCCTGTAAAGTCTTGTGGGATCCCCTAAAGGCCTTCACTCTTTGAACCTGGAAAAAACTCCCCGCCTCCTTTTTTTTTAGCCTTCAGGGTCTCTGAAACCACTCCTTTTCAGAAGGAGCATGGTGGTGTGGTATAGCACTGGTCTGTGCGTTGCTGTACAGAGGTAACTCATGTTGCTGTGATGCTGAACACTGTGACAGTGATGTGCCAATCGTGGTAATGGTGGACAGTGTTGGCTGGAGCTTCCCAGCTAAAACAAGCCTGGAAGCAGGAGCGGCATCCACTTCCGAAATGGCTTGCCTCCGGAAACTCTATGTACGAACAGTGCTCAGGCCTTTCGTTCATAGGGTCGCGATGAGTCGTCTATGACTCGACGGCACCAAACAACAGCAACAACAACAAACAATAGAAGCAGGTCTATGAGGAAAACCATAACACCAGGGAGGCACTCACTCCGAAGAATAATCAATAATATATGATGAGAAAGATAACATTTGCCCAAGGGTGCTTTGTGTTGTGTTGACCATGCAAATACATTTTAGTATATGGAGCATAATTACAGATATAATTCCAGAACATTTAATTGTACTCATTTAAAATCTGTATGTAGATTAAGAAGCAGCTATTTGAACAAAACTGTTGGATACTGTTGTTGTTTGATGTGCCATCAAGTCACTTGTAACTTATATGCCACATAAACTCTATGTACAATATCTCTGAACTCCTCTCTATCCTAAGCCAACCTTATTGTCTCTGACACACCTACCCCAATTACCCCAGTCCGTCCATCTCATGGAGGGTCTTCCTCTCTTAATGCTGTCCCTCTACTCTACCAAACGTGATATCCCTCTCCAAGGACAAAAAGCACAAATTATGTCAGACGAAGCTTCAGAATTCTTGCCTCCAAAGAGCAGCCTGGTTTCACCCTCTCCAGGATGGATCTGTTTGTTCTCCAGCAGTCCACGGTATATTCAGTACTCTTTCTAGAACCACAACTCAAAGGCATCAGTTCTATCATCCCTAGTCATTGTAAAGCTTTCTGATGCGTATCAAGTAATTGCAAATACCATGGCCTGGGCCAGGTGCACCTTAGTCTCCAGACTGACATTGTTGCTCTTCAGTACTCTGGAGAGGTCCCTGACAGCAGACTTTCCCCAGTACAATTCATCTTTTTTTTTTTTTAAATTTAATTTTATTTTTTTGTGCATGTCCAGTCAAATCAGATCTGACTGGTACAGGAGGAGATTGTCCCTCCTTTTTCCAGCAGAGCATCTGGTGGATTTGAACCATGCACCTCTGGGATTGCAGTGCAGCTTCTTGCCACTAGGCCACCAGAGCTCCCTGCAAATTATCTTTTGATCTCTTGGCTGCTGGTACCAAGAGTGTTGATTGTGGAGCAGAGCCGACTGAAACTGTTAACGATCTCAATCTCTTTACTGTCTGTTATGATGCTTCCAGTTAGCCCAGTGGTGAGAATCTTGTTTTCTTGAGGACTTTTCCTCAAAACTGTCAGAGACAGAAACCCTTCCCTAATACTAGGAATTTGGACTTAGAGACTCATAAACTCAAGAGATACTGGTCATAGCATACGACATTGGCTACAGTGTGAGGTGCTAGACATCACAGAAGCACAGGTTTGAGACCTAAGCCAATATATAAAGGGCTGGATAGGGGAAGGAAGGTGTTAAATAGGGTAGGCAGAAATGGAAGGGGATGCTAGTGGAGCAGGGAAAGATTATGGGTCAAGACATACATGCCAAGGGTGGGGAGCAATACTGAATCTGTTGGTTGCTTCTCTAATTGGGAAATATCTTTCATCTTTCTGTAAAATGTTTGCTAGATGCTGTCATATTCTTACAAGAAACTGTTCTAAATCTGAGCATTCAAATTAAGACAGACTAGAAAAAAAGAATTGGCCATCCACTTCCAAAATAACGGACTTTTGGAAATCCTATGTACAATTGGATACTGTGTGGTTTAAAATGAGGAAACGTGCATCAGAGTTGTATCCTTTCACCATACCTACTCAGTCTGTATGCTAAGCAAATAATTCAAGAAACTGGTCTCTGAGGAAGAATGTGGCATCAGAATTAGAGGGAAAGTGTCATTAAAAAAACCTGAATTATGCAGTGCCTGCAGAAAGCACTTCATACACTTAAAGACTTCTGTCTTCACTATGTGTTATATATGAACACCAAGGAAACAAAAATTGTCTCAGAACTCAACCAATAGGCAACCCATTATCCTAGAAGGAGAAAAGGTTGAATTTGTCAGTGATTTAAATTTAGTTGGATCTACAAACACCCACAGTAGCAGCAGTAAGGGCTGTGAAGGACCTCTTTAAAATGCTAAAGAGCAAGGGTATCAGTTTGAAGACTTAAGATTTGTTTGCCTTATTCAAGCCTTGGTTTTTTATTTTTGCCTGGTATTTGTAATTGCTTTGTATACAAGTGCAAGTTAGACTATGAGTCAGGAGACCAAAGAATCATCAGTGGCTTTGAAATTGTACTGTTGGTGAAGAATATTGAATATACTGTGGACTGCCAAGAGAACAAACCTGTCTTTGTGAAAGTGTGGCCAGGGTACTTCTTGAAAGTAAGGATGGTAAAATGTCATCTCACTCACTTTGGGCATATTAACAGGGCTCACCAGCACTTGGAAAAAGACATCATACTAGGAAAAGAAGAAGGTTAGCCAAAGAAACCCTTAGCAAGATGGATTGACACAGCTAGGGCAAGATTTCAGTCTGTTGTCTAGAGGGTCACTGGGAGCTGTAGTTAACTCAGTAGCACCTAACAGTAAAGACCTAAAAGGCAGGAAAGTTAGTAGAAAGGTTAGTTGAAATGAGAGCCACAGGGATGAAATGGAAAGAATTTGGCTACCTTTTGAATGTTGTAATTAATGTTATAAAACAAAATTTTTTTTAGTTTTTTGTTTTAGGTGATGCCAAGTTGAAACTCATAGCTGACCCTCCAGAGGGTTTTCAGAGGCACTAAATAGCGTTAAAGGAGATTGTCCTCCTTTCTCCTGTGAAGCAGCTGGTGGATTTGAACAGTTTTTGGATTGGCAGTGCAGCTAGGCTACTGGAGCTCCCTATTTTTTATTTGTTTATGAGAATTGGAATGGAGAACCAATTGCTTTATAAAATCATTCAAATCATGATAGAAAAAAAAATTTTTTAAAAATCTGTAAAAGGATGCATACATTAGTAAAATAGCACTCAAATTCTGCTGTTTCAAGGTCAGTTTTTATGGTGGATTTATGTTAAAATGTTTTAATGTTAACTTTGCATAAATAAACGTAACCCTCGTGTTGTAGTGATTTAGTGGTAAGGAATTAAGCTGCTAATGCAAGTGTATGAAGTTTGAATCCATGAGCTGCTCTGTGGAAGAAAGATGAGCGGTTTCCTGTGATAGGATTTCTTCTGACAACTCACCCGAGGATCAGCCATCAGTCAGTTACAACTCGTTGGTATATAGCAAATAACAACCACCCAGTAGAAAGAATCTCTACAATTTTGAAAGTTAAAGTTTCAGAAAGGTGTTTTATTAGCAAAAATGACAGGATTCAGTAAGATAAAGGAGAGATATCATGATAAATTATCTGATAGTCTCTTTTTAATGATCCTATGTAAAAATGACAGAAGAATCAATGCCTTGAGTTATGGTGTTGGCAGATATCCCATGGACTGCTAAAAGAACAAACATTTATGTCTTGCACAAAGTCTGAGCAGTGCTACATCGAGGCAATGTTGGTGTAACTTTGTCTCACATGTTTTGAGCATGCTGTTGGGGGGGAGGATATATCTTGGAAAGGGATACCATGCTTGTAAAGATAGATGGTCAGTGAAAGATAGGAAGACCTTCAATGAGATGAATTGATGAGGATGGTACAGGATAGAACAGAATTGAGACCTATCTGTTGTTCATAGTGTTGTACTCAACAGCACATAAAAATGTAAGAATGTTGTGTTAAATTTGTGAGAAATTAGTATTTTTCTTTTTTTAATACAAAATTTGTTTTAATTGTGATTTTAACAAAAGTTTATAGAAAAGTTAGATTTTCATTCATCCATTGTTGCACATTTTACCCCCCCTCCCTTCCCTTTCCCCCCCAGTTCAATTTTTTTAAAAAAAAATCCATTCATTGTTGCACAATTAACTTCCCCCCACCTCTTTGCAATGTGCCTCTTATTTTGGGCTGTTGTCATCCATATAATGCCTAATCATATATTCTTTTTAGACAGTTCTTTCATCTTTTCCAGTGCAAGGGTCATTATCTGTTCTTAACCTTATACTTCTCTCAACCTCCCATGTCAAACCTGCTTTATAACAGTGATGCTTTGTAGCATTTGTCCTTTGTGACTGAGATATTTCACTTAGCATACTGTCCTCTAGGGCCACCATGTTATGTAATGTTTTATGAGTTAATTGTTTTTCAGTGCTGTATAGTAGTCCATTGTGTGAATATACCATAGTTTTTCTATCCATTTGTTGATGGGCACTTGAGTTGCTTCCATCTCTTTGCTGTTGTAAATAATGCAGCAGTAAACATGGATGTGCATACATCTGTTTGGATGGTGGTTCCTAGTAATGGCATTCTGGGTCAAATTGTATTTCTGTTTCCAGCTTTTTGAGAATGCACCAAACTGCCTTCCATAGTAATTGCACCATTTTACACTCTCACCAGCAGTGAATAAGGGTTCTAATCTCTCTATCACCTCACCTGCATTTATTGTTTGCTGCTCTGTTAAACTTTACTATTGTTAGTGGAGTGAGATGGTATTTCATAATTATTTTTATTTGCATCTCTTTGATAGGGATTTTTTAAATTATTATTAAATTTTACTAGTTTTAATGAACATTTACAGAGATTTGGGGTTTTCATTCATTCATTGTTGCAGTGTTTTCTCTACCCTCCTCCCCGTTTGTTCTTGTCCAATTGCCACAGTGCTTGTCAAAGCCAGTTCTGATTAATCTTCTTTGTCAGTGTGTCCTTTGCCATTCCCTATCACTCCTCCCTGAGAGAGACTTCACCCTGATTCATAAGGAAAAGGGGATGGCGTATTCTCTTAGCTACTTCCTGCTGAAAAGGGACGCTGTAGGTTTCAGGGTGAAGATCTTCTCTCACTCCGCTAAAGGGCCCCTTTGGCAGTAGGAAACACATAGACTATTACGGAGATTGATTTTGGAATTTAGATGCAGATAGTTAGGGATTTTTAACATTTCTTCATGTTTTTACCATCTGAATGTCTTCTTTGGGAAAATGAGAGGTTAATATTTGTCTAATTTTAAACTAGATAATAGGTTCCTCGGTAGTAGTAGTCATGATAATAGCACATTGTGTGTGTGTTGTTGTTGTAAGATACCATCAAGTCAGAACTGACTCATAGCTGACACTCCAGGTTTTCAGAGACAGTAATTCACATGGGAAGAGATTTGCCCATTTTTCTCTGGTGGATTTGAGGTACTTGCCTTTGAGTTAACAGTACAACTCCTTACCACTGGGCCACCAGAGTTCCATGTATATGGTGGTGGTGATGTTAGGTACTGTCAAGTCAACTACAACTCTATAAATGATGGATCAAAACTTGGCTCTATCCTGTGCCATCGTCATCTGTCTGCTGATGTGCTGTTCCAGTCATTTTTGGATAATGTTAACAGAATCTTGCTTGCATGTGATATCAATGATATGCTACCAAGCTAAATTATAGTCTTTTGACTTTCCTAATAAACATTATCATTTTAAGTATGGTCCTGTGGGCTCTGTCAGCTAATGAAACAGATTTTGGACCCAGTAGGGTGAAAAGATTGGTGTTTGGATTAGTGGAAAGAAATGTGGGAGTCTGGGGGACATACCTGACCTGGATGTTGATGATGGGGGAAGTTCTTCCTCCTGGAGTTAGTAGAGGTCAGATATGGTTGCCCCCACATTGTGCTTGTCCTTTTTATAATGTCCTTTTACAAAGACTGGCCCCATTAACAACATGCTCAAAGTATGGGAGACAAAGTTTTCACCTTTCTTCTCTCTTGGGAGCAACCTGGGTATACCCACTCCAAAATTTACTTGTCTATTCTCTTGGCAGTATATGGGGTATTCAGTATTCTACTCCAGCACTTTTTGTTCAGTTACTTGCTGTGCATCAGAAAGCTGGACAGTGACTAAGGATGATAGAAGGGGACTTGATGCCTTTGAGCTGTGGTGCTGGAGAAGAGTATTGGATATCCCGTGGACTGCTAAAAGAACAAACAGGTTCATCCTAGAAATGGTGAAACCAGACTACTTCTTGCAGGCAAGAATTCTAAAGCTTCGTCTGACATACTTTGGGCATGTTGTAAGGAAGGACCAGTTCTTGGAGACTGACATCATACTTGGAAGGGTAGAGGGACAACACAAGAGAGGAAGACCCTGGATGAGATTAATTGACTCAGTGGCTGGGGTAATGGGGGTAGGTGTGTCAGAGACAGTGAGGTTGGCTCAGGATATAGTAGGTTCAGAAGAACTATTGTACTAGGGTCGCTATGAGTTGCAGGTGACTTGATGACACATAATAGCAACAAAAACTCCAACACTAAAACTCAAAGGCATCGGTTCTTTTATCTTTATTCATTTGGCAACTCTCAGGTGCATAGCAAGTAATTCAAAACACTTATGACTTGGAGGAGGCCCACCTTAGTCTTTAAACTGACATCTTGACACTTCAGCACTTTGACCTTCAGACTTTCCAGTGCAACATGTCTTGATTTCCTCAGTACTGGTACCAAGGATGTTGATTGTGAATCCAAGTAAAATAAAATCATTGATAATTATTCCCCCCTCCATCTATCATGATATTGTCTGTTCACCCAATAGTGAAGTTTACTGTTGTTTTCTTTATGTTGAGCTATAATCCATATTGAAAGTTACAGTCTTGGATCTTCTGCAGTGTTTCATGTCCTCTTTCAGCAAGTAAGCTTATGTCATCTGCATAACAGCTGGTGGTTAATGAGTCTTCCTCCAATCCTAATACAGCATTCTTCCACATAAAGTCTAGTTTCTCAAATGATTTGCTTAGCATAGAGATTGAACATGTCTGTAGAAAGGAAACAGCTCTGATGTACATGTTTTTTGCATGTGTGTGTCTAATCCATGTCTGTGTTCCAGGGGTCCTAGTGACAGTGTATAATGTGTGTCAGGTTACTAATGGAAAAGTTGACAGTTCAAATCCACCAACCATTCCACTAGCATATATGGTCAGTATTCTTCCATGAAGATTTATAGCCTCATAAGCTTGCTGGAGGGTTAATTTGAGTCAGAATCTACTCAGAGGCAGTGGGTTTTGGTTTTGGATATACTACTGTGTCAATTTTGATTTTTAGTGTCCCTGTGTACAATAGATAGAAATCTCTCTCAGTGCTTAGATACTTCACAATTTAAAAAAAATTATAATCACAAAAAATGTTTCTGAATTTTTAAAGGTCAAAAATAGAAGAAATTTTCATGTCCTGTTTTTGAGCTGTACTCTTAAATTGAGAGCATAGCTTCCCAGATAGCTTCCTGGGCACTCTGTCACTACAGTACTGGCAGTACCACTTGAACCTTTATTTGTCTTACATACTTTATTGATAAAACTTGCTTAACCATCATTCCTGTCCAATATGTCTGCTCACATTAGAGACGTTTTATCATGTATACAGGGGTTGGGTGTCAGGTGAGTATTTTCTTCTTGATATTTGAGTTTTAAGGAGCTTAATGGTAAGGAGTTGCACAGCCAACCCAAAAGTGCACAGTTCGAACCCGGTATTCTCCATGAGGAAGATGGGCATTCAACTGCTATGTGACTTACTGCCTATACTAACCCACTAGAAGGCTAGCTGTAAGTTGCTTCCGACTTGATGGTATATTGAGCAACAGAATAAGATACATCTCTGGTGTGATAGACTGTCAGGTCCAGTTAATGCCAACCTTTCCAGTAGCTCAGCATATCTTAAACCTGGCAGCCACAAAAGAAAGAATTACAAGTATTTAATTTTAGAGTCTTTTAAAGTAACTTTTTACTGCTACTTTCCATTATCATTTTCCTTAAAATTACTGGGGGTGGTATTTTCTTTATATTCTGATGTATGAAGATACTTCTCTTCATTTTAATTTGTTATCTTATTTAAAAATTAGAATTCATATTTTGTTTCTTTTTACTGTAGTTTGATGAAAGTGTCTATAATGTGTGTATTGGTTTTTTATTCTCTAGTTTCTATACATTTTTGTTGTTGTTACTTTTGCACTTTCCCTGCTTACTCCCTGTTAATTCTCATTTCATTTAATCCTATTGTACTGCTTCCTACTTCAGGGCATTATTTTTTGGCAAATAACTAATTTATTGTTTTAGAAATCACATTTTTTATTGTTGAGATGATGGTAGAATTTGATGTTGACCTGAGAAATTGAGAAATTTTAACTTCAAATGGTACCACATTTAATAACCTTAGTGCTGTTTCAGAGTTATTATTTCTTCATTGAACAGCTAGGGAATTTTTAAAATTTTAGTTAAAGAATCTATAAAATTTTGTTAGCATTAGTGTAAATTTTCATACTGATTAGTTATTTGCTTACAGACATAAGCTTGACATGATCACATTTTGAAATATTTTTTTTAAATGTGCAAAGTATCAAGCACAAATCAAGAGAATAGTACAAGCTTTCATGTACACAATATTAACAACTCTCAATACATGATTTCCTGCTTCACCTATATCCATCCTACCTCTGTATCTTTCTTATTTTGAAGCATATCTTTCAGATATTATATAACTTTACTCTTAACTATTTCAGTATATGTCTACTTTATACTTTTAAGTAAAGAATTTTTCTACTACAGTTGTTAAGTGTCCTCGAGTCACTTGTGACCCAATGTACGACAACTCTGAATTCTTCTCTGTCATGTGCCAATCTTATTATCTCTGACACACCAACCCCTGTTACCCCAGTTAGCGAATCAAACCATCTCATCAAGGGTCTTCCTCTCATGCACTGTCTGTACACCCCACCAAGCCTGATGTTCCTCTACAAGGACTGGTCCCCCCGGCATCATGCCCAAAGTATGACAGATGAAACTTCAGAATCCTTGCCTCCAAGTAGTAGCCTGGTATTACCCTCTCTAGGGTGAACCTGTTTGTTCTCCTGGCAGTCCATGGTATATTCAGTACTCTTTTTTAAAAAAAAAATTCAATGAAAGTTTACAGAGACTTAGGCTTTCCATTCATTCATTGTTGCAGTTTTCTCCCTGTCCACCCCCTCCTGCCCAGTTCACTCTTCTCTTTGAAAAGTAAAAGAAAAATTCTTTCATTGTTAAAACAATCCCTTCCCTCAAGTCCACTCCACTGTGCAGCCTTCATTCTGGACTCCTGTCATGACAGTGATACCTAATCCTATATCCCTTTTAAACAGTTATCTCCCTCATCTGTTACAGTGCAGTATACATTATTTGTCCCCTCATTCTCAGTCTTCCCTCAACCCCGATGTCAGTCCCGTTTTACAGTAGTGGTCCTGTGCAATATTTGTCCTTTTGTGACTGAAATATTTCATTCAGCGTAATATCCTCCAGGGTCACCCATTTTGTATAATATTTTATGAGTTCCTTGTTTTTCAGTGCAGCATAGTATTCCATTGTATGAATATAGCAGAGCTTCTCTATCCATTCATTTGTTGATGGGTCAGTAATATTTTTAAGCACCACACAGCTCAAAGACATCAGTTCTTCTGTTATCCCTAATCATTGTCTAACTTTCTGATGCATGGCAAGTAATTGCAAAGACCATGACTTGGATCAGGCACACCTTAGTTTAGGTAACATTTAAATAAAGTATCTGATGAGCATTGGAATTACATAGCATATAGTTATAATATATATTGCTTATCTTTTGATTTTTGTTTGCTAGCTAAGAAATGAGGTAAGAATCAGCATCATCACTTTTAAATATCTATAGTGATACATGAGAACAGTTAGTTCCTATGTTTACCAAGAAAGCTTACGGTTTTCAAAATGCACAAGTGAGGAAGAAAATGTGTTTTTATTACTGACTTTTGCAAAGTATTAGGGACAGAGCTAAAAACACTTTCAAATTTTCAGTTTCTCTGCATTTTCTGACAGGATTCAGTCATGAAGAAATTGTATGGTTTAGTAAAAAAATCAAATGGTACTGGTCATTGGACAGGAACTAAAATGATTGTAAAATCAGTTTGCTATTTAAAGGGAATAAAATGTATAAGCCTCCTCTTTTAAGGAAATAAAATGTGTATTGTTTTGCATGTTGAAATTCCAGTTGTTGAACATTTGAAAACCCATGGCATCCACTTCCAGAACAACATGCTCTGGAAACTCTGTAAAATTTGATAAATCATGAGAGTTACAGAAAGGCTTCAGGCCTTTTTTTCATATGGTTGCTGTGAGTCCTGTTCCACTAGACTGCAATCATCAACCACCACCACCCTATACCATATTGAACAGGAGAAGAAACATTGTAGAAAAGAAAGTAAATAGTGCCAGTTGAATTACAAAAATGAGTCAGATTATAGAAATATTTAGTGATTACTCATAAAGTAGAAGTTAGATATATGTTTTTTCCTTCCACTAAAGGGAGATGGTTATAGTTCAGATAAATGTGATTTCCATTAATAGTCAAAGTTTGATTAATTTGTCTTTAGTTGTAATGTATGCTACATGTTCCCCGTAAATCATTAATCTTCTGGC
Organism: Elephantulus edwardii; assembly: GCF_000299155.1. Lineage (NCBI taxonomy): Eukaryota > Metazoa > Chordata > Mammalia > Macroscelidea > Macroscelididae > Elephantulus > Elephantulus edwardii. The sequence continues at coordinate 2,360,212 of NW_006399926.1, forward strand.
TCTTCATTTTCATCTTCTCTTTTTCACACTTGATACTGATTCTTTTCATTCATACAACTTTAGTTGCTCTAAGATGGTAGAAAGACAGTGTTCCAGATTTACTCAGTAGCTATAGCATAGGTTCTTCATGTAAACATAATTGGGAATATGGAAAACATTCCTTAAGGTGATAGCAAAGTTTCTTAAATTCAGCACTGCTGAAAAGGAAATGCCTACTTCAGTATTTGTTAAAGAGAGAAAATGGAGTGGATTTAAGAGATTAACCTGAAATAAGAAACTTTGATAATTGAAAAGATGGAGGAGAAAAATCAATCTCATATAGTGATTCCTTAGTGATATTATTCCTTGTTTGTAATAAAAGATTATAGGATAAATTCTTAAATAAGCGAAAGCAATAAGACAAGTTGCAGAGTTAAAGTTCATATGATGATGCAGATGAGAGGAAAAAAACAGTCATTTTTTTTAAACCACAATGAGTCCTGAGTTATTTTTACACGCACATTTTTCATTTTATGCAAGTATTAAAGAGAAAACCAGGTAACTACAGCAAAGTAAGAGTTTAAATAATTCTGTTTATCAAATCCTCCTTTTCTGTTCACTCATATATTAATTTTTCAACCAACCAATACGATTAGAATGTTTACGTCATACTCACTTCTATGTTAGGTGTAAGCAAAACAGACATAAAGTTTTTTGCTTTTGAAGTTCTGAGTCTAGTAAAAGGAATATATATGTTCAGTTGGGTATGTTGTCAGGAGGTGCCAGTTCTTAGAAAAAGACATCATTTTGGAAAAAGTTGAAGGTCAGTAAGAAGAAGCCCTTCAGTGAGATGATTTGACACAGTGGCTGCAACAATGGGTTTGAGCATGGCAGGGTTTGTGAAGATGACTTAAGATAGAATAGATTTTCAATCTGTGGTTTATAGATTTGTTGTGGATCATGGTACTAAAACAATAACTAGCAACAACCGAGGTATTTTGCTTGAGAGAACCTTCTTAAATCTTGACATTAAATTGGATTTGGTTTTGATAGTCTTCTTTTAAAAACTGATTAGTATTTCCCTTGTTTTACAGGAGCACGATGTCATATTTTTATTTTATTTTTGTTTTTGTTCCCCTCTCCTTGATTCTTAACTGCCGCTAAAATTATTTCTGTGTGTTAACTTTCTTGCATTTTTATGTTAGTGAGCTTATACCTTAATTGCCCTTTTTTACTAACTTATTTGTCTAATTCTATCCATGTTATGGATAGAATATGTTACAGCAGTACTTTGTTAATTCTTGATTATTTTTTAGTGATATATAATACTCCATTGTCTCTTGAGCACAGGCGTTATTTCTAAGTCTGCACTATTATAAATGTTGTAATAAATGTGGTTATGGGAGTATCTGTGTTACAACTCTTCTTTCCTTTGAATATATATATCTGGTAGTGGACTTTCTGGATCAAATAATTTTATCATTTTCAACTTACTAAGGATACACCAAACTGCTTTCCATAAAAATTTTATCATGGGGTTTTTTTCACCAAGTAAATGATTAATTTTGTGAAATGCTTATTTATGAGTTGTTTGTAATTTTCTTGTTGAGATATTGGAGTTGTCTGTAAATTTTAGAAATGAATCCCTTGTCAGATGTCTCATTGGCAATTTTTTCCCCATTCTGTAGATTCTCTTAATCTTCCGAAGAATTCTTTTTTACTATATAAACATTTAATTTTTAGGCATTCCCATTTAATTTGGCCTCTGTTGATTGTAAATCATATATATTCCGTTATTTGCTTCCATCTTTTTCCATGATGACCTTTATAATTTTAGGTTATATTCATAGGTCCTTGATCTATCTTGAGTTGCTGTTGTTATGTGCCGTCGAGTCAGTTGTGACTCATAGCAACCCTATGTTCAACAGCCCTAGACCCTGCTCTATCCTGTGCCAATCTCCCTGCCTCTGACACACCCATCCCGATTATGCCAGTCACTGAATCATTCCACCTCATTGAGGGTCTTCCCCTTCTGCGCCGTCCCTCCACCCTCCCAAGCATGATGTCCCTCTCCAAGGACCTCTCCCTCCTTACAACATGTCCAAAGTATGTCAGACGAAGCCCCAGAATCCTTGCCTCCAAGGAGCAGCCTGTTTTAACCCTCTCCAGGATGAATCTGTTTGTTTTCTTGGCAGTCCAGGGTACATTCAATACTCTTCTCGAGCACCATAGCTCAAAGGCATCAATTCTCCTTCTGTCCTTCTTAGTCATTGTCCAACTCTCTGATGCATAACAAGTGATTGCAAAGACTATTGCCTGCTTTCAGCTAAGATCCATCTAACTTCAGCTACAATATCCTTAGTACCACAACCCCTTCTAAACCCAGCCTGGACTTCTGGCAGTTCTCTGCTGATGTGCTCTTCCAGTCGTTTTTGGATAATCTTCAGTAGAATCTTGCTTGCATGTGAAATCAGTGATATTGTTCTGTAGTTTCCACACTCTGTTGGGTCACCCTTCTTTGGGATGGGAACAAGTAAAGATCTCTTCCAGTCAGTTGGCCAAGTGGTTGTTCTCCAGATTTCTTGGCACAACTTGGTGAGCACATCCAGGGCAACATCTGTTAGCTGAAATATGTCAATTGGTATACCATCTATTCCGGGGGCCTTATTTTTTGCTATTTCATTCAAAACAGCTTGAACTTCTTCCTTCATCACCATAGGCTCTTGCTCATAAGTTGTTTCATTAAATTCTTCTGTGTCTGCTAATTCCTTTTGTGACTCAATATATTCTTTCCATCTTTTAATTCTTCCTGGATCATTTAATATTCTGCCTAAAGCATCCTTGATTATAGCAACTTGAGGTTTAAATTTGTTCTTCATTTCCTTGAGCTTAAGAAATGCTGAGTGATTTTGGCCCTTTTGATTTTTCGACTCCAGCTCCTTGCACATTTCGTTGTAATATCTTGAGTTAGTTTTCTTATATCGTGTAAAATATGGGTCTTATTTCTATCTTCTGCAGATACATAGTCAATTTTGCCAACACTATTTTTTAGACAACCCTCCCCCTTTAATGGATTCTATGTCTTTTGTCAATTTGCAATGAATAAGTCATTGATTGTACAAAATTCAGTAATTTTATCTCCAGCTTCATTTCTGTCACCGAGTCCATGTTTTCCAACCACTGATTCTTCTTCTCTGTTCCCAACTTTTGCATTCCAGTCACCCATTGTTATCAATGCATCTTGATTGCATGTTTGAGAAATGTACCTGTCATTGTACCAGTACCACACTGTTTTGATTACTGTGGAGTGTAGTAAGTTTTGAAATCAGTCAGTGACAGTGTTATCTTCTAAAAGCAAAACTCATGTCTTTCACTATACCACTTTTTTTGATTTAAAAGTAAGACCAGTATAAATTTATTGGTCGTTTTCGTTTTCGAGTGCAGAATAGGTCAGTATTGCTGTAATGTATAGCCACCATTGTTTTTATGTTGTTCAAACTACTGTTACCTCCCTTTAAATTAGATTACAGTTTCTAAAATAAGGTCTTGTTAGGTGCTTATGACTTGGCTCCAACTCATAGCAGCTGAATGAAACTCTGCCTACACCTACCTGCCCCTCTGCCTACGTCTGTACCATCCACCCAGTTTGTGCTGTTTAAGCCTATTGTTGGAGTCACTTCGTTCGTCATCTCAGTTTACTTTTGATTAACACAAAACTTCTGTTAACTTTCTTTTAAGTTAATTTGGAGATTCTTTAAGAAGTTGTTTGATAGCATCAAGTCGACTACCACTCATAACAGATTGAAAGCTTTCCATGCCATATGCCATCCTCACAATCTTAACCATTCTCAAGTCCATTGTTGCAGTCACAGTGTCAGTCCATTTCATTGCGAATCTTCTACTCTTTCTCCGACCTTCTACTATTCTCAGTTGTTGTGTGTTGTTATATGCCATCGAGTCACCTATGACCGATAGCGACTCGAGGTACAGCACCTGCCCTGTCCTGAGCCAGTCTCACTGATTTTGACACACCAACCCCGATTCTCCCAGTTACTGTATCAATCCGTCTCATCCAGGGTCTTTCTCTCCTGTTCTGTCCCTTCGCCTTTCTGAGCATGATGTCCTTCTCCAAGAAATGGTCTCCTGGCCACGTGCCCAAAGTATGTGAGACAGAGCTTCAAAGCCTATGGTGATTTTTCCCCCTAAGATGGTTGCCTTCTAACAACATGTCCGAAGTATGTGACAGGAAGTTTTTATCGTCCTTGCCTCCATAGCTCACCCTCATTGCACTTTCTTCAGGAAAGATGTATTTATTCTCTTGGCAGTCCTTGTTAGAACAGGGGTCAGTGATTTTCACTAACATCAAAGTTGAAAACATTAATTCTTCTTTGGTCTTTTTATTTTCCAACTTTCCCATGCATATAAAGCAATTGAAAAATACCATGGTTAGGATCAAATGCACCTTAATCTTTAAATTGTCATCATTCCTGTGTTTAGGACGACTTAGTCCTTTGAGATACCTGTAAAATCCTCAGATCAGAAAGAAAGAAAAAGGAATGGATATTCTGCCACCTCAGCTCTCTAGCAGAGGGAATATTTATTTATTCCTTATTTGGGGCTTAGGGCTATTGTACATAGGGTTGCTATGAGTCGCAGGCAACTGGACGGGATGTAACAACAGCAACAACAGTTTAACAAATGGGGTAGCCTGCTGGCAGAGTCCATAGTGAGTTGCACTGCTAACCCCAAAACGACTCATCTCTTTCAGTTCTAACCCACCAGCTATTCTGAGGCAAAACAATGAGCAGTCTCTTCCTCTTGCACTTGACAGGCTTGGAATCTAATGAGGGTCTCTGAGTTGAAGTTGACTTAATGCCAGGAGTATGAGGTTTTTTACTTAATACATACCAAATCCAGAGGTTACAAGCAATAAAACAGGAGCAGGGTGAATCAGTGCCCTTATGCTGCTTGCTTTCTAGTAAGTTTGATATTATAGAAATTGATATACTGTCATACAATTTTGGTGATTAGTGTTATAAAGGAAATATAAAACAAGGTAAGGAATATTATAGGGTTAGACAAATCCTCTCAAATGTAATATTTGAGCAAAGACCTGAATGATAGGAAATGAAGCACAAGTCATGCAACAATTTAGAGTTGAACATAAGTCCTGAAGCCGATTTAATGTGTTTACTTAATGTGTATACTTAATGTGTTTAAGGACTAGGAAGGATCTGAAATAGAGTAAACATGATGGGGGAAAAATAATACAATATAGGTAGAAGAGGAGCCCAGGGGCTAGATAATGTGTACTTAAAGAGGGGTTTACAAGCCTTGACTAAGTATCCAGGTTTTACTCTTAAGTTCAGTGGGAAACTTTGGAAGGTTTTGAGCAGGCAAGTGCCTTGATCCAATTTGAAAGATTGTAAGGAGACAAGAATGGAAGCAGCTTGACTGGTTAGGAGGTTACTGTAGTAGTTGAGAAAAGAGGTGATGATGAGTTTCTAGAGTGAAAGATTTAGGATCCATTTGGAACATAATTTGGTGATATATTGGATATGTTGTTTGTTGTTGTTATGTGCTGTGGAGTCACCTGTGACTCATAGTGACCCTGTGTACAATAAGCCCTCAGCTCTGCTCTATCCTGTGCCAATCTCACCATCTCCGACACACCTACCCTCATTACCCCAGTCATTGAATCATTCCATCTCTTTGAGGGTCTTCCTCTCCTGTGCTGTCCCTCCACCCTCCCAAGTATGACATCCCTCTCCAAGGACTGATCCCTCCTTGCAACATGTCCAAAGCATGTCATATGAAGCTTTAGAATCCTTCCCTCCAAGGAACAGCCCGACTTCACGCTCTCCAGGACAAACCTGTTTGTTTTCCCAGCAGTCAATTCAATACTCTTCTCCAACACCACAGCTCAAAGGCATCAATTCTCCTCCTATCATCCCTAGTCATAGCAAGTGATGGCAAAGACCATGACATGTATCAGGCACACCTTAGTCTCCAGACTGACATCTTTGCACTTCAGCACTTTAGAGAGGTCTCTAACTACAGACGTTCCCATCTCAATACGTCTTTTAATTTCCTGGCTGCTGGTGCCAAGAGTGTTGATTCTTCACCATCCATTATGGTGCTGCCAGTCGGCCCAGTGGTGAGAATTTGAAGATTATCCAAAAAAGACTGGAACAGCACATCAACAGAGAACTACCAGAAGTGCAGGCTAGGTTTAGACGGGCCGTGGTACTAGGGATATTGTAGCTAAGGTTAGATTGATCTTGGCTGAAAGCAAGGAGTACCAGAAGAAAGTCTATTATTGTTTCCTTGATTATGCAAAGGCATTTGACTCTGTGGATCATAAGAAACTGTGGAGAACTCTGAGAAGAACGGAAATCCCAGAACACTTTATTGTGCTAATACAAAACCTATTCTTGGACCAGGAGGCAGTCGTCAGAGCAAAGAAACACTGCATGATTGGGAAGGGTGTATGCCAGGGATGTGTCCTATCTCCATACCTTTTCAATCTTTATGCAGAACAGGTTATCCGGGAGGCTGGGCTCTATGAGGATAAATGTGGCATCAGGATTGGAGGAAGATTCATCAACAGTCTGCGTTACACAGATGACACAACTCTACTTGCTGACACTGAGGAAGACCTGAAGCACTTGCTGTGGAAGGTCAGGGACTGCAGTCTTCAGTATGAATTGAGACTCAATATCAAGACAACAAACATATATTGGATATAGAATTTGAGTAAAAGAGTAAAAAATGACTGTAATGATGGTCTGAGCAGCTGGATGTCATTTATTGATATAAGAATGTGGGAGAGGAACACTAGAAAGCAAGGAATTCAGGAATTGAAAATTTGATTTGGATATATTGACTTTCTGTTAAATATTTTAGATTGAGTTGAGTAGGCAGAAGGTTGCAAGTCTCATTGTCCCAAATTATAAATTTGGGACTTGATCTTAGAGAGTGAATGTAGATAGAGAAGTGATGATGTTCTTCCACTGAATTGTGGTATATTTTTGACAGAGGAGTTATTCCAGAATACTAGGCTGAAAGATACTCTTTTGGTAATTTTAGGAGTAATGTCTTCCTAGCTGAGAAAACCTATACCAGTTGCTGTCAGGTTAACTCTGATTCCAGTGTGTAGCAGCCTCCTGTGTGTCAGAGGAACTGTGTTCTAGAGGGTTGTCAGTGTTTGTTTTGTTTGTGGTTGTTTTTTATTTAACTTGAACATTTTGTATGGTTTGGGTGTGGCTTTTGTTTATATACAAAGTGTATTTGTTTCCTATTCAATACTTTTTATGTATTTTGTTTTGTAGTATTAGTTGCAATCCTATTAATATAATAGCACTTTTCACACTTCCTCCCAGAGTTCTGCATTTCTTTTTTTTTTTCTATAATTATATTTTATTAATTTTCATAAACATTTACAGAGGTTTTGGGCTGCCACTCATTCATTGTTGCACTATTCTCTCTACCCTCCTCCCAGTTTGTTCTTGTCCAAATGCCACAGTGCTTGTCAAAGCCAGTTCTGATTAATCTTCTTTGTCAATGTGTCCTTTGCCATTCCCTATCACTCCTCCCTGAGAGAGACTTCACCCTGAGTCATAAGGAAAAGGGGATGGCGTATTCTCTTAGCTACTTCCTGCTGAAAAGGGACGCTGTGGGTTTCAGGGTGAAGATCTTCTCTCACTACTCTAAAGGGCCCCTTTGGCAGTAGGAAACACATAGACTATTATGGAGATTGATTTTGGAATTTAGATGCACTCAGAGTTCTGCATTTCTATTCACCCTTCTCCTCCCTCTCCTCCCCATCCTGCCTGTTTTAAGTTTGTATTTTAAGGAGTTCCACCCTTTGGGTAGAATTGATTATTTTGAAAAGTGCCCTGAGGGTGAGTTCAATTCTAGATTTAATAGAGTACTTAATGGTGACAGTTTTGGGGGTTCTGTCAGTTTTTATCAGACTAGTAACTATTATTTTGACTTTTATGGCAATAGGGAAGAAGGATCAGTAGCTGGAAAGCATGGGATTGGTGAGAGAAATGAGGCTGGAGATAGAATGATAGTGTTCTGCACATTCAGTGATTTATTCATTGCAAATACCTTTTATAAGAAACAAACACAAGCTATACACATAGATTTCACCTGATGGTATGCACAGGAATCAAATCGATTACATTTGTGGAAAGATTCGCTGGAGAAGCTCAGTATCAGCAGTGAAAACCAGGCCGGGTGCTGATTGTGGGACAGACCACCAACTACTCGTATGCAAATTCAAGCTGAAGTTGAGGAAAATTAAGTCCACGGGAACCAAAATTTGACCTTAAGTCTGGCCCACTCGAATTTCAAAACCATCTCAGGAACAGGTTTGAGGCCTGAGCACCAATGAACATAGACCAAATGAGCTCTGGCAGGATTATCAAGAAAATCGTGCATGAAGAATGCAAAAGATCATTACAAAGGCTAAAGAAGAAGAAAAGACCAAGATGGATGTCAGATGAGACTCTGAGTATATTGCATTAGAGCACCAAGAAGACAAAGCTAAAGGAAGAAATCAAAGAGCTGAATAGAAAGTTTCAAAAGGCAGCTCGGGATGACAAAACAAGATACTGTAACGAAACGTGCAGAGAGCTGGAGTCAGAAAATCAAAAGGGCCAGACTCTCAGCGTTTCTTAAGCTGAAAGAGTTGAAAAACAAATTCAAGCCATGGGTGGCAATACTTAAAAGATAGTTTGGGTAGAATGTTGAATGATCCAGGAAGTATAAAAAGAAGATGGAAGGAGTACCCAGAGTCACTGTATCAGAAGGAATTGGTTGACACAGAGGAATTTCATGAAATAACATATGAGCAAGAACCTATGGTGATGAACGAGGAAG
>NW_006399926.1:2371115-2379621 GCF_000299155.1 Elephantulus edwardii
CTACTCTGTCCAGGACCTTCTGTTATGTTACTGATCAATGTGATCAGTAGTGGTAGCAAGGCACCATCTGATTCTTCTAAGATCAGGCTACTGGAGGCTGTAGTTTGTGGATCATTAGTCCTTTGTACTTATCTTTCCTTGAGTCTTTGATTTTCTTCACTCTTCTTTGCTATAGCCAGGGAGAGACACTTTTGCATCTTAGGTGCTAGATGATTCTGAACTCCAATGACTCATCTCCTCAAAGTGTTTGTTGTGGCTAACATTTTTCCTATCTTTGACTCCTCTGTACTCCCTTGGACCAATAAGCAACAATCTTGAAGGATGGTAAAAAAATTGAAATTGTCAACTGTTTCATCTTACTTGGGTCCACATTCAGTACCTTTGGTACCAGCCAGTCAGTGGATCAACAAACATATTGTGGAGCTCTGGTGCTCTAGTGGCAAGAAGCTATGCTGCATCCCAAAGGTGCACGTGGTTCAAATCCACCAGATGCTCCACTGGAAAAGGAGGGACAATCTTCTCCTGTGCCAGTCAGATCAGATTAGACAGCACACATCAAGTAATAAACAAACAAACAAAGGAAACATACCACATTGTTGGAGTCCGCTGTCAATGACCTCTAAATTACTGAAGAGCAGTGATTTCAGTTTGAAGACAAAGGTGCACCTGATTTATGGTCTTTTTAATCACTTGCTATGTTTCTAATATCTGGATAGTGAATAAGGATGACAGAAGAAGTATTTATGCCTTTATAGCACTGAATATCCCATGGACTGCCAAAAGAACAGATAGTTAAGTCTTGGAGGAAGTGCAGCCAGAGTGATCTTTGGAGGGGAGGATGGTAAAGCTTCAACTCACATACTTTGGTCATGTTGCTGTTCCTTGGAAAGGGAAATCATTCTTGGAAATGTGATGGGTCAGCAAAGAAGTGGGAGACCTTCAGTGAGATAGATTCACACAGTGACAGCAACAGTTGTCTCAAGTGTGTCAGAGGTGATGAGGATAGGGTAGGATTGAGATCTGTTGTTCATAGAGTCACTATGAGTTGCTCTTGACTCAGTGGCACCTGACGATAGCAACATGCTCTGCTTACATACATGAATATAGTTAAGGTATGTACAAATATACATACAGAAATTAACTCATCACTTTAAAGTCAGAACCAACTCACAGTTGGCACTCCAGCCAGTTTTCAGAAGCTACAAGTTGCATGGGAGGATATTGTCCATCTTTCTCCAGTGGAGCAAGCAGTCAGTGGATTTGAATCATCTGCCTTTGTTTTGGCAGCACAGCTCCTTACCCCTTAGGCTACCAAAGCTCCCTGCGTGTAGTAGTATCTTCTGCCAAACCTATACACACACATACATTTGTGGGTATACACAATCTGTATGTTCTTGTGTGAGTACCTTCATATACCATCCCATTGTTTGTTCAGCTTTCATATATGTGTGCTCACTTGTAAATGATTGTTTGTTAGTACTGCTTTTGCAAGATTATGTATTGCTTTTATTCTGGTGTATGTCTTAATATCTTTCTTTGTTTTGATTGGATGATGATGATGACCTCCCCTCATTATTCTTAATTGTTTCTAGGGGGATCAGACCTCTATCGTTTTTGACCCAAAAATTAGCCAAATGTGTTAACTATTTTTCTCACACACGGACAGAGCTAGTTGCTGTCAGGTTGATTCTGACTCATGCCAACTCCATGTATGTCAGAGTTGAACTGTGCTTCATAGGAAGGAAACCATAAGGTTTCCAGTAGCCAGTTTTTCAGAACAAGATTACCAGGCATTTCTTCCAAAGTGCCTGTGGATAAACTCTTCACTACAAACTTTTAGTTAGCAAGTGAGCATGTTAATCATTTGTAGCAAGCAAGAACTCCAGGAAAACCTAGTAGTAACTACTAGTTAGATGATGAGAAAAAGAAAATGGTTCAGTAGTGGCTACTGTTACTCTTTGCATTTGTCCTAAAAGTGTAGAACGCTCATTTTCAGGTGAATTTAAGAACCACTGACTGTAAGAACAACTAAAGAAGGTAAAGCAAATACATATAAGTTTATAAAAAAAATGAGTGTGAGATAACAAAGGTGTGGAGTTTCCTATCCATTAACACAGTAACCATTTCTCACTTTGGAAATTTAGAGAATAAGAGTGAGAGTAAGCTGCCTATTTATTAGCCCATTTATTCTTGGACATTGTAATACTTTAAAGAAGCCAGTTTTCACTGGGGGACTTCATGAGTAAACACATATAATAGTCTAGAATACATGTAAATAAAGTCCAGTAATTACAAAATTAAGGATGTGATCATAGATTGACTTAGTGTATTTTTTGAGACATGTTTTCTGGGTGTGAGTAAGGATATCTTTTTAAGATCTTTGTAGTATCAAGTTTGAAAAGAGTAGTCATAAAGATGGAAAGAATATACTGAGTCATTGTACCGAAAGGAATTGGCAGATACAGAAGAATTTAGTGAAATAGCGTTTGAGCCAGAGCCTATGGTGATGAAGGCAGAAGTTCAAGCTGCTTTGAATGAAATAGCAAAAAATAAGGCCCCCGGAATAGATGGTATACCAATTGACATATTTCAGCTAACAGATGCTGCCGTGGATGTGCTCACGAAGTTGTGCCAAGAAATCTGGAGAACAACCACTTGGCCAACTGACTGGAAGAGGTCAATATTTCTTCCCATTCCGAAGAAGGGTGACCCAACAGAGTGTGGAAACTATAAAACAGTATCATTGATTTCGCATGCAAGCAAGATTCTGCTGAAGATTATCCAAAAACAACTGGAACAGCACATCAGCAGAGAACTGCCAGAGGTCCAGGCTGGGTTTAGAAGGGGTCGTGGTACTAGGGATATTGTAGCTGAAGTTAGATGGATCTTAGCTGAAAGCAGGGAATACCGGAAGAATGTCTATCTGTGTTTCATTGATTATGCAGTGGCGTTTGACTGCGTGGATCATAACAAACTGTGGCTGACTCTGAGAAGAATGGGAATCCCAGAACATTTAATTGTGCTAATGCCAAACTTGTACTTGGACCAAGAGGCAGTTGTCAGAACAGAGCAGGGTAACACTGCATGGTTCAAAATTGGGAAGGGTGTACGCCAGGGATGTGTCCTGTCTCCATACCTTTTCAACCTGTATGCAGAGCAGATTATCCGAGAGGCTGGGCTCTATGAGGAGAAGTGTGGAAGATCTGTTAACAGTCTGCATTATGCAGATGACACAACCCTGCTTGCTGAAACTGAGGAGGAAATGAAATGCTTGCTGCAGAGGGTCAAGGAGTGTAGCCTTCCGTAAGAACTGAGGCTCAATGTCAAGAAGACAAAGATTCTCACCACTGGACCAATTGGTAGCATCAGGATGAATGGCGAAGAGATTGAGATTGTTCACAGCTTCAGTTTGCTCAGCTCCTTTGTCAACACTCTTGGCACCAGCAGCCAGGAAATCAAACAACGTATTGCGATGGGAAAGTCTGCTGTTAGGGACCTCTGTAAAGTACTCAAGAGCAATGGTGTCTCTCTGGAGACTAAGGTGCATCTGATACAGGCCATGGTCTTTGCAGTCACTTGTTATGCATCAGAGAGTTGGACAGTGACTAGGGAGGATAGAAGGAGAATTGATGCCTTTGAGCTGTGGTACTGGAGAAAAGTATTGAATGTATCATGGACCGCCAAGAAAACAAACATTCATCCTGGAGAGGGTTAAACCAGGCTACTCCTTTGGAGGCAAGGATTCTAGGGCTTCGTCTGACTTACTTTGGACATGTTGTGAGGAGAGACAGGTCCTTGGAGAGGGACATCATGCTTGGTAGGGTGGAGAGACAGCGCAGGAGGGGAAGACCATCTATGAGGTGGATTGATTCAGTGACTGGGTTGATCGGGATGGGTGTGCTGGAGGCAGTGCGATTGGCACAGGATAGGGCAGGATTTAGCGCTGTTGTACATAGCGTCACTATGAGTCACAAACGACTTGACGGCACATACCAACAACAGTATATTCATACAGTGAAATACTGTGCAGCCTTGAGAAACAGCGAACTCATAAAACATTACACAGTATGGGGAACCCTGGAGCACATCATGCTGAGTGAACTCTCTTCAGTCACAAAAGGACAAATACTACATAGCATCACTGTTATAGAGCAGGTCTGACATGGGTGTTTGCAAGGAGAATCGGTTAAGAGTGGATAAAGACCATTGCATTGGAACAAGTAAAAGAACTGTCTAAAAGGAATATACAGTTAGGCATTATACATACAACAGCAGCCCAGAATAAGAGATAAATCATTGATTGCAAAGAGGACTTGAAGGGGGACTGTAGGTAGGTAATTGTGTAACAATGAATGAATTTTTTTTTAAGTGAACTGGGGGAGGAAGGAGGGTAAAATGTGCAACACTGAATGAAGGAAAATCTACTCTGTAAATGTTTGTTAAAAATCACAGTTACAATTTTATTTTTTAAAAAAAATGTTAATGAGTTTCTTGTTTCATGGGCATCATTTTGCTATGTTAGATTCCAGCCTTAAAAACCAGCATTAGGGGACTCTGGTGGCCTAGTGGCAAGAAGCTGCACTGCAGTCCCGGAGGTACACGGTTTGAATCCACCAGATGCTCTGTTGGAAAAGGAGATACCATCTCCTCTTGTACCAGTCCAGATCTGATTTGATGGTACACACAAAAAAAACCATAATTTTAAAAGAACAAAAACAAAACCAGCAGTACTGTTAAGAATATGATGACAGCTTTGTTCTTTTCTCCTAGTGAATACTTGTAACCTGAACGCTTGCTGCTGTCGAGTTCAGTTATGACTCCTGGTGATCCATCCAGTGCTGTAAATCTTTACAGGAGGAGACTGGCCATCTTTTTCCTGTGGACTGCCTGGTGGATTCCAACTATAGATTGATCGCTTAGCACATCTATACTTCATGCATTATGCCACAAGAATTGTAGGGGTTTTCATGGGAAGTTTTAACTCTAGACATTCTTCATATGCATCTTAGTTATCTATCTTATAGAATAACAGGTGCATTTTTTTCCTTTTTCTTCAAAAAAGCTGCCCTTAAGGGATAGAAATAAATTCATTTAAAAAAGAATCGTGTGCTCGCTTTGGCAGCACATGGACTAAATTTGGAACTATACAGAGTAGATTAGCATGGCCCGTGTGCAGGGGTGATAACGCAAATTCATGAAGCATTCCATATTTTTTTAGTTCATTCCTTAAAGGCTCAGAACACAAAGGAGCCTAGACTGGGCGACACTGGAAAGAAAAGTGAACCTAAGAAACAGAAAAGGAAAAAAAAAAAAAAAGAAACAGAAAAGGGAGGGAAAAAAAATCATAGTCTAGTTTATAGAGATGTGCAGTAAGTGGATTTTGAAGCTCTATCTCACATACTTTGGGCATATATCCAGAAGGGACATCATGCTTGGAAAAGTGAAGTGACAGCACAGGCAAGAAAGACTCCAGATGAGATGGATTGACACAGTAACTGAAATAATAGGGGTAGATGCATTGACGACAGTGAGACTGGCTCAGGATCAGGCCAGGGTAGGGTTCAGAACTATTGTACATAGGGTTAATCACAGGTGACTCAGTGGCACATAACAACAATAAGTGGTAGTCTTTTGAGTGGTAACCTAGAGAAAGATTTAGTCCTATCAATATTTGAGTAATTGAGTTAGAGTGTGTTTCTAGAAGCTATAAATTTTTTAATAGTTAATTTTGTCAGTGTTACTTTATATGAACTAAACAACATAAAAAATATGCATGTTTATGTGATGGATGTTGTTATAGACCAATGAGTTGGAACTGACCCATAGCTGACCCTTCACTGAATTTTCAGGGGCAGGAAATCACGCAGGAGAAGTTTGGTCATCTTTCTCCCTTGTAGCAGCTGATAGATTTAGACTCTTGGTTTTTGGATTGTAACTAAGTCACCATGTCATATTTTTAAAAATTCATGTACATTATATTTTATACAATTATTTCATATTTGAACAAATAAGTTTTCATAGGTCTTTTTCTGTTTAAACATAAAACTAGTACAAATTCTGGATCAAGGAACAATGTAGAAAACCTAAAATCATAAACTTACCAAAAAATTGGTATAAATATAGAAGGCTTACTCTATGGTCAAAACAGACTGTCGGATACACTGAGAAATGCATAATCACTAGAGGGTAAACTAGATGAGAGGTCCTCCTGGAAAGGAATCCCCTAAATGCATCAAAAGAGAAGGCAAATCTATACAGACTGGGAAAAAATATTTGACAATGTGACACCTGGCAAGGAACTCAGTTCTAAAATGTATAGAAAACTCCACATCAGCAAGGAAGAAAAACACATCAACTACAAAATGAGCAGAGGACGTGAAGAACTTAATAAAAAAAAACTACTTTCAGATGACTAACACACACATATGTGTTCAAGATCATTCACTATTAAAGATATGCAAATTAAAAGAACAATGAGCTATCCTCTCACCTGGAAATAATAACAAACTTAAGTAAGACAGTAAAAAAATAAATGTTGGTGAGGTTATACAGAGATTGGAACTTCCTTATAATATTGATGGAAATGTAAAATGGTGCAGCCTCTATAAACAGTTTGCCCCCTCATTAGAAAGTTGGAAATAAGCTTCCCAGCTCCTGGGGAGAGCCACCTGGTATGTATGAAGAACTTTATTTAAGCCATTTTCCTCCATATCCTTCTCCATCCACCTGTAAGTAACACCTCCAAAGTGCTTTTCTTTTTAATTTACAAATGTGTTCTCTTTAGGTTTGCTCCCTTTCCTATATGTAATCTGAACAGTCTTGTTTCCACAACCTGAACCCTGAGCCTGGTTCCAGAGACAAAAGGGAAATATAACTGCTAGATAAGGAAGCAAAGGTGGATGGAGCCTGAAAGTTCAGCCAGCCACTCCCACTGGATTCACCTACACAAACACCTTGCAGTCCAGAGGAATGCTTGCAGCTTCAACTCTGACCACCACTACAGTGTTAAAATGGGCTATCTTTGCCCTTTATCTCAATGCCCCTGTTCAGCCTGAAGCAGCCAGAGACTCTGCACCCCTATTCTCAAATGCAAACCCCAAATTAAGACAGTCTCTTAAAAAAAAAGAAAATTAATCACCATTGGACTGTGCCCACCATTAACTTGTCTTTCAGTCCCTGCTGGATCTTTTTCATTTCCTTTACCCACTCCCTCAGCCCACCAAATTGTGCAACCCTGTGATCTCATCCCGACCAGCTTCACCCTTCTGCTCCGACCCCTTACCCTCTTGGAACCCCTATACATTTTTTTTTTACAATAAATAAAGGTGTTTTTTTTTAAGTTGGGGATAGAAAAACATTTGATCCAGTAATCCTACTACTAAGTATATAACCCAAAGAAACAAGAGCCACAACATGAATGGATAAATACATATCCATACTACTAACTACAGCATTATTTACAATACAATAAAAGAGTTGGAAATAAACTAAATATCCATTAATGGAGGAACGGCTAAAGAAACCAGTACATTCACACAATAGAATATGCCTCACTAAAATATGATCAGAAACTCCTAAAACAGTATGCACAACATATATAAATACAGAAGAAATAATGCTGAGGGACATAAGTCAGTCATAAAAGGTTAATTATAGTATACAACCACTATTATAAAAAACTAAGGAAAAATTTACTTATAGGGAGAATGATTCTTTTATGATTACCAGGGATTGCATAGTAGGGTAAGGAGCGTAAAAATTAATGAATAGATTAAGGTAGGTGTAGGAATATGCAGAAGGTCAAGGACTACAGCTTTCAATATGGATTGAAGCTTAATATCAAGAAGAAAAAGATTCCCACCCTGGGCCAATTGGCAGCATCATCATAGATGGTGAAGAGATTAAGATTGTTAACAGCTTCACAGTCAAAACTCTTGGTACCAAAAGCCAAGAATCAAAAGACGAATTGCAGTGGAAAAATCTGCTGTGAGAGACCTCTCTAGAATGCTGTAGAACAATCATAACAGTCTAGAGAGTAAGGTGTGCCTGATCCAGGTGATGATGGTCTTTGAAGTTAAATGCTGTGTATCAGAGAGCTGAACAGTAACTAAGGATGATAGAAGAATTGATGCCTTTGAATTGTGGTGTTGGAGAAAAGTATTCAATATACCATGGACTACGAAGAGAACAAGGAGATAAAACCAGGCTGCTTCTTGGAGGAAACGACTTTTTTTTTTTAACAAGTATATAATGCTTTAACATTTACACATCTTTCACATACATTCTCATTTGACCCTCACAACAACCCTGTGAGGTAGGCAGCATAGTTCATTCAACAGATAAGGACCATGACTTTTAGATTAGTTAACTGACATACTCAAGCTTCTAGTCAGTAAATAATTTGTACTAACATCAGTCTTTGGCCTAAAATTTCAGCACCTCCTCACACTTGCCCTTCCTACTTCACAGGGATAGTGAGGAGAAAATTAATTCAAGGCTAGAAAAA
>NW_006399926.1:2379752-2386131 GCF_000299155.1 Elephantulus edwardii
TTTTCATTCTGATTCCACTTAAGACATGAACCCAGAATTTTCTATTTGCCTCTGTTCTGTGCTCACTTACGTAATTTTCACATGGGTAAGGAACAGTGTGATCTTGTTTTAAATTATATAAATTACAATCAGGATGACTGCTGTCAATAGCAAATTAAAAATTAATACAACAAGGCTAATGTGCAACTAGGACCCACTGAAACACATAGAGCAAGCAAGGCAACATTAGCAGATAGCATGATTGCATAGAAGGGGAAAGTGGTGTCAGAGTTCAGACTGGCACACACAGTTATCTAAGGCAAAGTGGTGTCAATGGCAAAGAAGTGATCCATTCTTCATTATATACACAAGAGCAGAGGATTTGTGGGAACCTGTGCAAGAGCTTCTATCACATAGCTCTCCCCAGCTGCCTACAGGGAATATCAATAACAGTTCACCTTCATTTTAAAGAATGACTCTCTGCTTATAGGCTGAACTATACCAAGGACTAACTCCATGCTAAATGTCCCTGGTTACAGTACAACCAATACCATCATTCCTAATCAGACTGGCAAACAGAATTTTAAGTTTTTTTAAGGTCATGAAACAATTTAGATGACTGTATTCCAAGGTGGTTTTTGGTGGGTTGTTTTTTTTCAGGACTGACTTTGGTTTCTCCCGAAGGAAGTAATATGGAGTTTTTATTGGTGATTCTAAGTATATGTTTGTAACAAAGTGTAATACGTGAATTTAACATATTAAAAGTTCTATAGCATCGGTTCAGAAAAGATTATATACTATACAAACTATTCAAGTCATACAAAACCATTTTTCAGTGCCTTTCAACTGAGAAGAATCCTATTCAGCACGCTTCTCCTCCTGAGGTGGTTCATACTGGGCAAGCTTTGTTTTCAATTTTTTGTTTTCTTCTACAGTAGCTTCATATTTCTCTTTCATTTCTGCCAATTCTAGGCGGAGTAGTTCTGTTTCTGGATTTTCTGGGGTTGCAGCTCCTAAATGATGCTTTAAAAAGTCCAAAGCACTGTTTGGTTTCTCTGGTTCTTCATATAAGGCTACCAACACCTTTGTCAGCGTGTCCAGAACCCCCGACTTCTCTAAGTACCTCCGGAACTGTTCGCGCTTCGAGTCTGCGGCTTTGTAATGGGCCATAGTGACAGCGGCAGCGGCGGAGCTGGCACCGGAGACAGTGGCTGGCGGGGCCGGAGGAAACGACTTTTAAGCACTATCTGATTTACTTACAAAATCAAAAGACAAATTGCATTGGGAAAGTCGGCTGTCAGAGACCTCTCCAGAGTACTGAAGAGCAACAATGTTAGTCTGGTGACTAAGGTACCCTTGATAAAGGCCATGGTCTTTGCAATTACTTGCTATACATTGGAATTCTGGGCATTGACTAAGGATGTTAGAAGGAGAATTGATGCCTGTGAGCTGTGGTGCTGGAAAAGAGTATTGAATATACTATGAACTGCTAGGAGAAAAGATTCGTAGTAGAGAGGGTGAGACTAGGCTCCTCCTGGGAGGGAAGGATTCTGAATCTTCATCTGACATACTTTGGACATATTGCAAGGAAGGGTCAGTCCTTGGAGAGGGATGCCATGTTTGGGAGGGTGAAGGAACAACTCAAACAGTGGAAGACCCTCGATAAGATGAATTGATTCTGTGACTGGGGTAGTAGGGTAGGTATATCAGAGACAGTAAGATTGGCACAGAATAGAGCATGATTTAGGGCTGTTGTACATAGGGTTACTATGAGTTGCAGGCAACTCGACAGCACATAGCAACAATCTGACATACTTAGGGGATGTTGCCAGGAGGGACCAGTCCTTGGAGAATGACATCATGCTTGGCAGGATGGAGGGACAGTGGAAAAGAGGAAGACTCTGGATGAAATGGATTGACTCAATGATTGGAGAAATTTGAGACAGTAAAATTGGCTCAAGATAGAGTAGGGTTCAGAGCTGTTGTACACAGGGTTGCTGTGTGTTGTGACTCAACGGCACCTGACAACAAAAACAAGTACATAGTAAGAGGTTGACTGGTGGTGGTGGTGGTTTAGACATGATCATTAGTTCATGGTAATTAATATTATAAAACAAAATGTATGAAAAATAATAATTGATAAACCTTAACTCTAATAATAAATCAGTTAATTTGTATTTTAAGGAAAGGTTTGCATGCAGATAGTATCATTCTTGGATGGTTAATAGGTAGAAGAAAGGAAGGAAAGGGGAGTAAAAAAAAATAATAGATTAGTTGGGCAAAAGAAAAGGCAATATGCAGTTAAAAGTTGTTGAACATTGTAAATAATTATATTTATCCACTATAACCAATATATGTGATTAATTATATTAATAAATTATAATTGCTGTTATAAAAAACTAATGTTAGTGATTTGAATAAGAAGGCAATGATTTGTAAAATTTCACTCAGGTTAAAAAGAAAGAAAAAACTTGAGAAAAAGTAGGCGCCTTCAAGCATCCTAGAAAATTTCTATTAAAACACAAACTGACCCTTTAGAAAGTTGTCCTTATACCTTGAATACTACACCAGGGATCACCTCCCATCCAACATTAAAGAAAAAAGAAAACAAAAACCCACACACATATGCCACGAAGTTGGTTCTGATTCCTAGCAGCTCTGTTGTTGATTGCCCTGTAAAAAAAAGGCCTGAAGCCTTTCTAGAACTGTAGTCTTTTATCAAAGTTGATAGAGTTTCCAGAGGCTTGTTGTTGTTTAGGAAGTGGATGCCACTCCAGCTAGCAGCTCTAGAGGGCAGAATAAAAATGCCCTTTTTGGTTTCCTGGCTGTGCTCTTTGTGGAAGCAGATCACCACAGCTTTCTCTTAATAAATCGTGGTGAGTTCGAATTGCTGACTTATATGAGTTACCTGTCACTCTTACTACTTCACTACTAGTAGGCATAGCTAGCACTCCCTCTCCTAACAACAGTCAGGCCTATAAAAGTGAACATTAATATCTGTGAGAAACATACATAATCAGGAAAATCAACCATATGAGAACCTAAAAGGACATTTGTCCAAAAACAAAAGTTAAATGGTAGGAAGATTTACACCCTCAGAAACCGTAAGAAAGCTTTCTCAATGACAAGACTAACTCAGCACATTGCCTTTTGAGGAATGATGGGTGGTATTTGGATTAGGATTGCATTATATCTGTAGACTGGTTTGGAAGCAGGAGTGGCATCCACTTCCTAAATAACATGCCTCTGGAAACGCTAATGAACTTCCATAAATGTCGATAGTTGTAGAGAGACTTCTGGCCTTTTGTTCATAGGGTCGCTGTGAGTTGTTCTCGACTTGAAGGCAGTCAACAATGTTGTCATTTTTATGGTATCAATCAGTCCTGGTATATCCTATTGTCTGTTGGTCTTTTGTAGTGTTTC
Organism: Elephantulus edwardii; assembly: GCF_000299155.1. Taxonomy (NCBI): domain Eukaryota; kingdom Metazoa; phylum Chordata; class Mammalia; order Macroscelidea; family Macroscelididae; genus Elephantulus; species Elephantulus edwardii. The sequence continues at coordinate 2,383,155 of NW_006399926.1, forward strand.
ATAGTTTTATTTGTATCTTTTGTATCTCTGGTTAGATTTATTCCTAAATTATCTTTTTGGTGGTTAGTGTTGTTACTGTAGAGGAATCTGATTATTTTATGTTGATCTTCTAACCTGTCACAGTTGAATTAGTCAATTAAATCCAGCAGTTTTCTTGCTGAGGCTTAGGATTTCCTATATATAGGATGATTTTCTTTGCAACTGGAGTTTTATTATGAGTCTCAAGTCAAAAGTTATGTAACTGCCAGCCCTGGTGGCATAGTTTGTAATGTAGTGGGTCATAGATTGACTCCACCAGCACTTCTAAGGCAGCTGAAGATGGATGTTGTTGTTTTTATGTGCCGTCGAGTGCCTTGTGAATCATAGTGACCCTATGTACAACAGTCCTAAACTCTGCTCTGTCTTGTGCCAATTGCACTGTCTCTGACACTCCCATCCCGATAACCCCAGTCACCCAATCAATCCACCTCGTAGAGGGCCTTCCCCTCCTGCGCTGTCCTTCCACCCTACCCAGCATGATGTCCTTCTCTAAGGACCGGCCTCTTCTTACAACATGTGCAAAGTATGTTAGACGGAGCCTCAGAATCCTTGCCTCCAAAGAGCCACCCGGTTTAACCCTTTCCAGGACAAATCTGTTTGTTTTCCTAGCAGTCCATGGTATTCTCAATACTCTTCTCCAGCACCACAGCTCAAATGCATCAATTCTCCTTCTATCCTCCTTGGTCATTGTCCAACTCTGTGATGCATAACAAGTGACTGCGAAGACCATGGCCTGTATCAGACACACCTTGGTCTCCAGAGATACACCATTGTTCTTCAGTACTTTGGAGAGGTCCCTAACAGCGGACTTTCCCATGGCAATATACCTTTTAATTTCCTGGCTACTAGTGCCAAGAGTGTTGACTGTGGAGCCAAGCAAACTAAAGCTGTGTACAATCTCAATCTCTTCACCATCCATCCTGATGCTGCCAGTTGGCCCAGTGGTGAGAATCTTTGTCTTCTTGACATTGAGCCTCAGTCCATATTGGAGGCTACAGTCCTTGACACTCTGCAGCAGGCATTTCAGGTCCTCCTCAGTTTCAGCAAGCAGAGTTGTGTCATCTGCATCACGCAGATTGTTGATAAATCGTCCACCACTCTTGACCCCACATTTCTCCTCATGGAGCCCAGCCTCCTGGATGATATGTTCTGCATACAGGTTGAAAAGGTATGGAGATAAAAAAAAAAAGGTATGGAGATAGGACGCATCCCTGCCGTACACCCTTCCCAATTTTGAACCATGCAGTGTTCCCGTGCTCTGTTCTGACGACTGCCTCCTGGCCCAAATACAGGTTTCGCATTAGAACTATCAAGTGTTCTGGCATTCGCATTCTTCTCAGAGTCAGCCACAGTTTGTTATGATCCACACAGTCAGGTGCCTTTGCATAATCAATGAAACACAGATAGACATTCCTCTGGTATTCCCTGCTTTCAGCTAAGACTAACATCAGCTACAATATCCCTAGTACCACGACCCCTTCTAAACCCAGCCTGGACTTCTGGCAGTTCTCTGCTGATCTGCTGTTCCAGTCGTCCTTGGATAATCTTCAGTAGAATCTTACTTGCATGTGAAATCAATGAGATTGTTCTGTAGTTTCTACACTCTTTTGGGTCACCTTTCTTTGGAATGGGAACAAATATAGATCTCTTCCAGTCAGTTGGCCAAGTGGTTGTTCTCCGGATTTCTTGGCACAACTTGGTGAGCACATCCAGGGCAGTATCTGTTAGCTGAAATATGCCAGTTGGTATACCATCTATTCCTGGGACCTTATTTTTTGCCATTTCTTTCAAAGCAGCCTGAACTTCTTCTTTCATCACCATAGGCTCTTGCTCATATGTTGTTTCATGAAATTCTTCTGTGTCTTCCAATTCCTTCCGATACAGTGACTCAGTATATTCTTTCCATCTTCTTTTAATACTTCCTGGATGATTTAATATTCTGCCTAAAGCATCGTTGATTATAGCAACTTGTGGTTTGAATTTGTTCTTCACTTCCTTGAGCTTTAGAAATGCTGAGCAAGTTAGGCCCTTTTCATTTTCTGACTCCCAACTCCTTGCACATTTCATTGTAACATTTTACTTTGTCATCGCGTGCTGCCTTTTGAAATCTTCTATTCAACTCTTTAGTATCTTCAATTCTTCCTTGTGCTTTGGCTTCTCTATGCTCCAGTGTAATTTTCAGGGTCTCTTTTGGTTTTTTCTTCCTCTTCTGTCTTTGTAATGACTGTTTGCACTCTTCCTGAATGATACCCTTGATGTCCTCCCATAACTCGTCAGGTCTTCACTCATTAGTGTTCAAGTCCTCAAACCTGTTCCTGAGATGGTTCTGAAATTCAGGTGGGATAGACTCAAAGTCATATTTTGGTTGCCTTGGATTTGGTGTGAAGGTGGATAGATTCCCATAAATATTTACAGCCTTGGAAAGCCACTAAGAGGGCCACTATGAGTTGAAATAATTTTATTGTGCTGGATATTATAACCATAGAAGAGCCTTGATGACACAGTGGATTAAATTTTGGCCTACTAATTGTTAGGCCAGTGATTTGGACTCTACAGTTGCTATGAATGAGAAAACCCAGAGAGTCTGCTATTTTAAAGATTTATAGTTTCAACCCATGAAGAGTTGTGTTCTCCCCTGTAGAGTTACTGTAAGTCAAAATCAACTTGACAGCAGTGTAAATTGTTAAACTTTTATGAGATCACAAATGTATATACAGTTGGACATTTCCCAAATGGATAAGAGCAGGATTTAGTGCTATTGTACATGAAGGTCGCTCTAAGTCACTACTGACTCTACCGCACATAACAACAACATATATATAGATATATATGTAGTTCTTATACTCATGAACAGGGAGCTGTAGTAGCTTAGTGGTAAGAAATTGTGTTGCTCATGCTGAAAAGATGTTGTTGTTTGTTGTTATGTGCCGTCGAGTCG
>NW_006399926.1:2387006-2397145 GCF_000299155.1 Elephantulus edwardii
ATGGATTTCACCTGATGGTATGCATAGGAATCAGATTGATTACATCTGTGGAAAAAACCGCTGGAGAAGCTCAATATCAGCAGTGAAAACTAGGCCAGGAGCTGATTGTGGAAGAGACCACCAACTACTCATATGCAAGTTCAAGCTGAAGCTGAGGAAAATTAAACCGAATCCACAGGAGCTGCAGATAATGTGGTTCAAATCTACCAGCTGCTCCATGGGAGAAAGATGAGCATTCCCCTTGCAGTTTATTGCCTCTGAAAAGCTGCTGGAAGGTTAGCTAAAGGTTGATTCTGACTTGATGGTACACCACTACAGCAACCTTATGAAAAAATTATTTTTGTATGTAAACTGAGGAATGGCTCCAAGTTTGTTTTCTTCCAGGGGACAACCAGTAATGTCAACATACAGCACCAGGTATCAAGGGAAACATTTTTTTTTCAAATTGAAATCTAGTATTGAAAAAAGAATTCTCACAAAACTACACTAGCTTATACTCTACTTTTATGAAAATAGGAAAGGAACTTCTTCCTCAGGCTATTATAATCCTCCCCCAACTACTTTTACTCCTCTACTTATTATGAAACAGTTTAAATTTCTGACACTTCCTTGTTGATGTGCTGTTCCAGTAGTTTTTTAAAATCATCTTCAGTACTTAAGCCTCCAGGTTATCCACTTCCTAAATAACATGCCTTCGGAACCTTATGAACTTTGATAAATGTCAGTAGTTGTAGAGGGGCTTCAGGCCTTTTGTTCTTAGGGTCGCTATCCATGCTTGACTCGGAGGCAATCACAGCAACAGATTTTACTTGCATTTGAGATTAATGATACTGTTTGATTGTTTACACATTCTGTTAAATTGTCTTTTTTTGGGAATAGGAACAAGTATATATCTCCTACAGTCAATTTTTACCAAGTAGCTGTCTTCCAAATTTTTTGTGATAAACTAGTGAAGCCTGTCTACTGTCCAGGACAGCAGATGTATTTCAAACCATGTCAGTTGGTATTCCATTAGTTCCTGGGCCTTACTTTTTGCCAATTCAGTGCAGCTTGAGTTTTTTGTTCCGTACCAATGGTTCTTCATCATGTGCTGTTTACTGTCTCTGAAAACCTGCTAAAGAGTCAGCTATAAGTTGGTTCCAGCTTGATTGTTGTTGATGATTGCTGTCAAATCGAGCATGACTCATAACAACCCTATGAACAAAAGCCCTGAAGCCTTTCTATAACTAACGTCATTTATCAAATAAAACAATACTTAGAATGCTGGCTTTGGCAGCACATATGCTAAAATTGGAAGAACACAGAGATTAGCATGGCCCCTGTGCCAGGATGATATGTAAATTAATTAAGCGTTCCATATTAAAAAAAAAAAAAACACAAAAAAAACTTGGAATCTTGATCTTTATTCATTCCATTTCATTTTTTACAACTTCAATTTTCCTGAATTCGTACTTCACACATTTCCTTTTCCAATTAATAATAGTAGATTGTAGAGGTTTCTTCTCACTTTAACATGTGCCACATCAGCTACCTTTCAGTAGCTGAAAGCTTTATCTGTGTTATTAAGTTGAATTCTGCTTTGAAGAGGCACCTCTTCCCCCTCCAACCTGAAACCCTCATCTTCTGATACTATCTTAGGCAATGTTCTGCAGCTGTTTATAGAGTTTTCAAGGGCCCATTAGTTTATTAGGGAGCCCTGGTGGTTCAAAGTATAACTTAACAGACTTCAGATAAAAAAATAGTTTGAATCAATCAACTAGAGAATGGGAGAAAGATGACCAGGCTCTTTTTCATAAAGAGTTATGGCTTCAGAAAACATACGGAGGATCAGTGTGAGTAAAATCTCTATGGCAGTGGGGTTGGTAGTTTTTTGTTTGTTTATTGTTTCAGAAATAGGTGGTCAGGCCTGTTTTCTTAACTGTCAGGAAACTCTGATGATACTTGTCCACCACAGGTGATCCTGTTGGTGTTTGAAATACCTATATCACAGCTTCTCAACAAGACATAGACCTCCTCTACAGTATGACAAACTTAGAAGAGGTGAACTCCTTTTATTCACCTATCTGATACTTTAGCCCTGGTGTCTGAGTGGTTGTCTGCCAACTAAAAGGTCTGTGATTTGAACAGACTAGCTACCCTGTAAAAGAAGACGTGGCAGTCTACTTCTATAAAGAATAAAGCCTTGGAAACCCTAAGGGCCTTTTTATTCTGTTCTGTAAGGTCATTTTGAATTGGAATCAACTTGATAGCAGTGGGGTGTTTTGGTCGTTTGTTTTTTTTTTAATATTTGCTATTCTTTTTCTAGGTGGTGGGAATACAATGCTGAACAAACCCAAGTGGTCTCTACTTTTATGAAGCTTACATTTTAATTACAGGTAGTCACTCATTTATGTGTATTTATTTGGCTTTTTTGTAATATTTATTGCAAGAACAACAATAATTATTATAGCTTTGCAGAGTTTTTATTCTCTTAATCTGTAAAGACCAAGATTAGATTTATAAAGATAATAATCAATAATGTTGAAAATTTGGGGGGAAGGGAGCCAGTGGTTTATGTCAGAATCGTCTTTCAATAGACTAGAGTTGTCTGTATGAAACCTTGTGTTAAGTTGGGACTGGATAGTCTACTTGAGGATGTGGGAATCTTGGTGACACAGTGGCTAAGTGCTCAACTGCTAACTGAAAGAGCAGTTCTTTGAATCACTGGTGGCTCCACAGAAGATCTGATAGTCTTTTCTTGTGAGCATTACAGCCTACAGAAGGGTTGTTCCACTTTATACTGTAGAGTCATTATTTTTCTGAATTGCCTTAACAACACACATGACACCCTGGGGATGTAACTAATAATTGTGGAGCAAAACCAAATAAAATAATTTGCCCACATTGTGATTAAAGTGATATTCAGAAAAAAGCAGTTTTGTGCAAGCTTGAAGATCCAAAATGTATAGGTCTGAAAATACAGATGTACAGTGCATTATTTAAAATCCTTGATGCCAGAAGTGGTATTTTGGCTTTCAGGTGGAGTTGGTAGAACACCCCCTTCCCCTCCCCCATTGTGTATTTGAGTAGCACAAATTAGACAAATATGTTTATAGGTCTGCAGTAAAGTGTGTTAAGTATTCACAAAAACTGCAGTAATTAAGTCCCTAGATCAAGTTAAGTATTGCTACTAATGTGTTCTAAAATTTGTTTTTCAGAATGTTTTGGATTTCAGGATTATGAACTCTCATTAGAGAGAACGTAGTATTTGCAGTATTAGAAAGAAAGCATACAACACAGAAGTAAAAATGAACATTCTTTATTAAGGGTAGTTAATACAGAATTGACTAAAAACAGATGTGTATAAGAAAAAATAAGTGTGACTAGTAAAGGTAAACTCAGATTCTTTACAGCCATTATAAAGTATTAAGATGCACATGGTAGACAGCGAGAAACATTTTATTCTTAGAGTGACATGATTGTGGAAGTACTTTTTGTGTGTGTGATAGAAGAATATACACAAATTAAAACAATTTAGTCATAGGTGTTTGTTAGGTAACTATTTAAAAGTATAATAATTAAAATCTCGGGTTTTTTTCTTAAGCTTTTAGTATATGCCAATCATTGAGCCAGACATTTTATTTACACTCCTTGTCAGGACTGTAGAACAACTGTAGCATAATCTTTATCCTTGAGAATCTTACTTTGTTGGAAAGGAAAGTGTTAATGTTGTTGTTGTTGTTGTTGTTGTTGTTAGGTGCTGTGAAGTCCCATAAGACTCACTGTGACCATATGAACAAAAGAGCTGCACCCTGTTCTGTCCTGTGCCATCTTCACCCTTCTCACTGAAGCAGTCAGTCACTGTGTCAGTCCACCTGTTTCGGGTCTTCCTCTCCTTCTCTGACCCTCCACTTTTCCTAGTATCATGTCCCTCTCCAAGGAATAGTCCATTTTAAAGTTGGGTGGGCCTTGACCAAGTCTCTCCTTTGGAGGCTCATTTGCAGCAGTTGAATTCTGGAGGGTAGATTCTCTTTGTTTAGTTCAAAGTCTTATGTAAACTGTTGGGTTGGTTTTTGTTTTGTTAACAATCTTGTGTAAGCTGATTGGTCCCTGAATTTAGTCAGTATTCACCTGTGGGCTGGAAGCTTTTAGTTTATGTCAATCAGGACCTGGTGGTCAGGCCTTTTATTTTCAAGTTGGTTGGGCCAGAGGGCCTGCTGCAGATTGCGTTTAGGAAGAACGCTGTGGTATAGAACTAGTCTGTCAGTTTGCTGTACTGAAATAATTTAGGGTTGCTGTGATACTGAACGGCTGTGCCACTAGTGTGTCAAATGCCATAATGGTTACTGATGTTGGACAGGGTTTGATAGAGCTCCTAGATTAAGACAGGCTTGGAAACAGGATTGACATCCACTTCCTATACAGCAGGCCTTTGGAAATTCTATGAACATTAGGAAAATTACGACAGTTACAGAAACAGGGTTCAGATTTTTTCTTCATGGGGTCGCTATGTGTTCTATGTGACTCGAGGGCACTTAACAGCAACAATAGCAGCAGCATGCCCAAAGCATGTCAGGCAAAGCCTCATCATTCTTGCCTCCAAAGAGCACGCTGGCTGCACCCTCTCCAAGACATATTTCTTGGCCATTCATCGGGTATTTGGTGCTCTTCTCCAATACCATAGCTCAAAAGCATCAATTCTTCTTTTGAACTTTTTAAGGGATAACATGCTCTCTCTTTTTTTTTTCCTTTGGTTATTATAGAACAGTATCATAGACTTCATATGCAAGCAAGATTCTACTGAAGATTATCCAAAAACCAATGGGACAGCACATCAGCAGAGAACTGTTCGAAGTCCAGGCTGGGTTTAGAAGGAGTCTTGGTACTAGGGATGTTGTAGCTAATGTTAGATGGATCTTAGCTGAAAGCAGGGAATACCAAAGGAATGTCTATCTGTGTTTCATTGATTATGCAATGGTGTTTGACTGTGGGGATCAGAACAAGCTTTGGCTGACTCTGAGAACAATGGGAATCCCAGAACACTTGATAGTGCTAATGCAAAATCTATACTTTGTCAGAACACAGCAAGGAAATACTGCATGGTTCAAAATTGGGAAGGGCGTATGCCACGGATGTGTCCTGTCTCCATTCCTTTTCAACTTGTATGCAGAACAGATCATCCAGGAGGCTGGGCTCTATGAGGAGAAATGTTGCATCAGAATTGGTGGAAGATCTATCAACAATCTGCGTTATGCAGATGACACAATCCTGCTAAAACTGAAGAGGATCTGAAGCACTTGCTTAAGAGGGTCAAGGACTGTAGCCTTCAATACGGATTGAGGCTCAATGTCAAGAAGACAAAGATTCTCACCGCTGGACCAATTGGCAGCATCAAGATAGATGATGAAGAGATTGAAATTGTTCATGGCTTTAGTTTGCTTGTCTCCACAGTCAACACTTTTGGCACCAGTAGCCAGGAAATTAAAAAGACGTATAGGAATGGGAAAGTCTGTTGTTAAGGACCTCTCCAAAATACTGAAGAACAATGGTGTCTCTCTGGAGACTAAGGTGTGTCTGATACAGGCCATGGTCTTTGCAATCACTTGTTACCTGTCAGAGAGTTGGACAGTGACTAGGGAGGATAGAAGGAGAATTGATGCCTTTGAGCTGTGGTGCTGGAGAAGAGTATTGAATATACCATGGACTGCTAAGAAAATGAACAGGTTTATCCTGGAGAAGGTAAAATCAGTCTGCTCCTTGGAGGCAAGAATTCTGAAGCTTCGTCTGACATACTTTGGACATGTTGTTAAGGAGGGACCGGTCCTTGTTGAGGAACATCATGCTTGGGAGAGTGGAGGGATAGCGCAGGAAGGGAAGAACCTCTATTAGGTTGATTAATTCAGTGACTTGGGTAATTGGGATGGGTATATCAGAGACAGTGCGATTGGCACAGGACTGAGTAGAGTTTAGGGCTGTTGTACATAGGGTCGCTGTAAGTCGCAAGTGACTCAACAGCACATAACAACAAGTCTTGGTTCTTGATTAAGTTTTTAAGAAGGGGGAATTGTGTTTTAATTATAATACTTTATTTAATAATTTGTATTCTTTTCTGGCCACTCTTATTAGACTGTAAGTATAATAACTTTAGAATCTGTATCTGTTTTGTTAAGGACTCTTTCTAGAGTATGAAACAGTGTATGGTGCATGGTAGTTACTCAGAAAATTTTCTGAGTGAATGAACAGTTGCATGAATTGGATTGTGTTCTGTCAGCAGAAAGAATTCTAATCTACAACAACTATCCAAAAAAGCTTCTTTTTAAAAAAAATTTTACTGAGATTTTAATGAAAGTTTATAAAAAACTTGGATTTCCATTCATTCATTGTTGCACATTTTCCTCCCTGTCCCTCATCCCTCCAGTTTGCTTCTTTCTTTGGAAAAAAAGTTGTTCTTAATACAGTTAAAAAGCCTCTTGATCCCTTACTCGTTCTAGAAAAGATCGGAACTCTGAAATTAACTCACATCATCATTCTTTACCTTAAATAACGAAAGTTTTATTCAACTACTCTTTTCTTTGGAATGGCATAGTGATATGTGTTACTTTTACATTAGGCTCTATTTGCTTTAGCTCTTAGTTGCCCAAGTAATTTGCTTAAATTCTAACAGATACTTGTACATGCCATGAGAGATTTTTTTAATGGTATCTATGGAATAATAAATTTATTCTTAAATATACTTAATTTTAGATATTGACACATGAATATGGGAAGCTCTGGTAGGGTAGGTCATAGTAAGTTGTGTTGTTAACCCAAAGGCTTTGTGTCTCTGGTGGTTCCAATCCACTAGCAGCTCTGTGGCAGAAAAAGGACAGTTTCTTCCCATAGTAATTTACAGGCTTGGAAATTGGATAGAAGGTTACTCTGAGTCAGAACTGACTTGACAGCAGTAATTTGAGATGAGATGATGGATGTGTGTGTGTGCGCGCGTGTGTTACATCTTCGTGAGAGTGTGTGTGTATATATATCTGTCTCCCTCTCAAACCCATACTCATGCTAATCAGTGATGTACCTCTTTGCTGATAAATGTTTATTATTATCTATCTGCAGAGAAAGAGATGCTGTTTCCAAGTCTTGGAGATCTCTGTTTTTTATGGACCATAATTCTGTAACCTTTTCACACAATTCTTTGGCAATAACGTACGCTTGTGATGGACCCTAGAAATACTGCTATGTTAGGATTGGGTTCTGATTCCGAAGGATTTTCAAGAAAGAGTCCCTCTGTCATCAACACTGGCACGCTGGTCAGCAAGAGAGAACTAGAGTTAGAGAACAGCACAAAGGAGGAAGAAGACCTTCACAAATGGAATCGGGAAAGAAACATTGAAGCAGGAAAAGATGATGGTTTGACTGAAGCACAGCAACAGTTTTCTGTGAAAGAAACAAACTTTTCAGAGGGAAATTTAAAATTAAAAATTGGCCTTCAGGCTAAGAGAACTAAGAAACCTCCAAAGAACTTGGAGAATTATGTGTGTCGACCTGCTATAAAAACAACTATAAAGCATCCAAGGAAAGCACTTAAAAGCGGGAAGATGACAGATGAAAAGAATGAACACTCTGCTTCAAAACGGGTGAGTAGAATTTCCAGGACTATGTAGTCATCAACACTATGTGGAATTCTCTGTTCACTTTTCTCTTCCTATGTTGCCCTGTATTAGAGTCTGTTATATGACCCTGAAATAAGATTTGAGATATGACAGGTGCAAATGATGTCATTCGTGTATATATATATATATATATATATATATATGTATATATATATGTATATGTATATATTTGTAAAACTATAGCAAATATTTAAGTGAAATGATAATGATTATGTGTTGTGGAGTTGGAACCAACTCATAGCTAACCCTCCAGCAGGTAGGTATTCAGAGGCTGTAAATCACCCAAGAGGAAATTGCCCATTCTCCCATGGAGGAGCAACTGGTGATTCAAAACCATGTGCCTTTGGGTTTGCTGCACAACGTTTTTTGGTTTGTTGATTTTTTACTGGTTTGCTTACAAAGTTGTATACATGTGTTTCACTCTTGTCTTTATTCATACTGTATTTCATACAATCATTCTCATACATTATGTTTTATAAAATTAATCACATTAGACTGTGCCCATCCTTACCCTGTCTTTTCACTAGGATCCTTTCCATTCATTCCCCCACCCCAAACTGTGCAACCCTGTGGTTTTACCTCTACTCACCCTCACCCCTCTGTTCCCACCCCTTCCCTCCCGTGGTTACCATACATGTTTTACAAGTTATCCTTCTATTTTTATAATGGTCTTAGCAGTATTTGTCCTGATGAGACTTCAGTTTGTTCACTCAGCATAATGTTCTCCAGCCTCTTTCAGGTTTTATGTAGTATTTTTTTAAATCGTTGCTCCTGAGGCAACACACCTTTTTACCACTTGCCCACCAGAGTTCTGTTTTCAGTGGGGCAAACCCGAACTGCTGTTTTTTGATGTAGCGTAGGGAGAAGAATGGTGGATTTGTAGTTAGAAGGGCCAGATTTAAATCTTACCTTCTTATATACTAAAAGTGATTATGATTGTGAACAAATTATTGGAGAGGAACCTGAGGTTCAAAGATGTTCATTGTTTATAATACCACTTCCCTTCCACTGTGACTGTAAACATCAAGTTCACTATTATATATTTACAGGTTTTATTAAATTAATTGTCCTGTATAGGATTGTTGTTAAATACCATTGAGTTGACTCTGATTCAACCCTTTGAACAACATTTCTGCACTTTGCTTTATTCTGTGCCATTGTCATGCTCTCACATACGCTTGAGCCCATTATAGCTTCTTGGTTTTTTTCATAAGGAAAATCAATACATTTAAAAATGTCCCTGTCAACTGTGATTAAAAGAAACTTTTTCTTATCTCTGTTCAGTAAAGCTTTTAAATATGTTTTAGATGTTGGCTTACAACTTTAAGTCATTGTAAACTCATAGCAAACCCATTGCTGGAGAGTTGATTCTCACTCATAATAGAATAGGAGAGTGCCTAATAGGCTTTCCAAGGCTGTGATCTTTTTCCCACTTTACCATATCTAATTGCAAAACACAATATGCATATGTAAATAAAACAGTTGAACTGGACAAAATTGTAGGTTTACTGTTTTGATTATGATTTCATATATTCACAATTTTGAAATTACCAGGTTTTTAGTACTAGTTCTTTAATGTCAAATTCATGTATTGCTTACATTTGTTACAAGAACAGAATGCAGATTTTTATTTATTATTCTCCAAATTGGTTTAATATCTAGAATTTTTTTATTATATTCTTTATAACTTGAGAGTTTTAAAAATAAACTTTATTTTAATTAGATTACTAGAATATAAGAAGTAAAATAATACTAATAATGGCATTTATCCCAGTTCTTAAAAAATTAACTGGATAGATCCTTGATGAATTGGTTAACCTACCTTAAGCATTAATTTCCTCAACTCTGAAGTGAAAATATCATCTGCTTCAGCTGGCCTTAGAAATTTTTATTTGGTTGATTGAAAAATGTTTTTATGTTGACTTTTCAGGTTTAAGCACTACTATCCTGCTTAACGAACTTGTTAAGATCTCTAGGATAATTATCTTTAGCAATCTTTTCTGGACTATTTTTTAAGGAGTCTGATGCTAATGATGATTTTTATATGAAGAGATTTTATCTTATCAGTGCTTGCTTCATATTTTCTATATTCTTTTTCTAATAGAATGTAGTCAATAGTTTCTGAAGAAAGTATCTAGATATTATATATTTACAAAATTGTGGATGAGTGGGCATTTCTTTTTCCTGACAGTTATTATTCTTGCTGATGTGTGCCACTGACTCGGAATTGACTCAAAGCTGACGCCCCTGCAGATTTTCAGAGGTGATAAATTGCATGGGAGAAGATTGCCACCTCTCCCTGCGGAGCATCTGATGGCTATGAACCCCATGTCTTTAGTTTGGCAGCGCAGCTCCTTAACCACTATAGCACTGTTGTTATGTTGTTGTTATGTGCCGTCTAGTCGTTTCCGACTCATCGCGACCCTATGCACAACAGCCCTAAACCCTGCTCTATCCTGCGCCAACCGCACCGCCGCTGACACACCCATCCCGATTACC
>NW_006399926.1:2400090-2401247 GCF_000299155.1 Elephantulus edwardii
ATATGGTCATCCGACTCAAAATGTCCCATGCCAGTCCATCTCATCTCACCAATGCCTAGTATGTCAATATTTATGCGTTCCATTTCTTCCTTAACAATATCGAATTTTCCTACATTCATGGTTCTCACATTCCATGTACAAGTGTCTTCTTACAACTGTTCCTCTTACTTTGTATTTCCATACTTAAAAACTCAACCTCCTTTGCCGTTTCTGTTCAGAGGGTGTCTCAGAGGGTGCTCAGACACCCTCTGAATTAGTCTGTCAAAAATAAAAGGAATGTGGACTGTGAAATCAAAAGAAAACTTAAATTCTATGTTATGAACTGTGGTACATACATTTTGACATAAGAGATCTTGATTTTTACTCTTTCACAAAGTGGAGACTGTTAAGTGGTTATTTTCAGAATTTATCTAGGATAACTTGTATGTGATAGGTTCATATAAATATTCTCTCTTTCTTTTTCACAGCATGAGGTAGGGCTTTCCCAGTCTAAGCTCTCTACAAGGGTTTGTTGTTGTTGGCAAGATTCATAGTGACTCTGTGAACAAAAGGCCTGAAGCCTCTCTACAACTATAAACATTTTTCAAAGAACATAGATTTTCCAGAGGCATATTGTTTAAGAGATAGGTGCCATTCCTGATAATGTATTTTCTGAATCGGATATTCTGTGCAGCAGCCTCTATATTTGGATATGTTTTTATGTAGTTCTCACCAGCTTCTAAGAAAAGTTCAGAAATCCCAGAAAATAAAGCAGCACTGGGTACAGAGTGGACTCTTACAAGGTGTATGACTAGTCATTTTAAAACAAAACTTTATCATACAAAACTTTTCCTTGCCCCAATTCTTTAAAAGCCATTTATCTTTTGTCAGTACTGTGTTGTTGTTGTTATGTGGCATCCAGTCGCTTGTGACTCATAGTGACCCTATGTACAAGAGCCCTAAACAACGTTCTATCCTGTGCCAACCTCGCTGTCTCAAACACATTCATTCCCTCCACTCCACTTACAGAATCGATCCATCGCATCGAAGATCTTCCTCTCCTGCGCCGTCCCTCCACTCTCACAAACATGATGTCCCTCTCCAAGGACCAGTCCCTCCTTGCAACATGCCCAAAATATGTCAGATGAAGCTTCAGAATCCTTGACTCCAGGGAACAT
>NW_006399926.1:2402694-2417456 GCF_000299155.1 Elephantulus edwardii
GTTTCGTTACAGTATCTTGCTTTGTCATCCCGAGCTGCCTTTTGAAACTTTCTATTCAGCTCTTTGATTTCTTCCTTTAGCTTTGTCTTCTTGGTGCTCTAATGCAATACTCAGAGTCTCATCTGACATCCATCTTGGTCTTTTCTTCTTCTTTAGCCTTTGTAATGATCTTTTGCATTCTTCATGGACGATTTTCTTGATATCCTGCCAGAGCTCATTTGGTCTATGTTCATTGGTGCTCAAGCCCTCAAACCTGTTCCTGAGATGGTTTTAAAATTCGAGTGGGCCAGACTTAAGGTCAAATTTTGGTTCCCGTGGACTTGACTTAATTTTCCTCTACTTATTTCCAGCATAGAAAAGGTGAATATATTTTATGTTTCAAGAGAAGTTTTTCTTTTTCTTTTTCTTTTTTTTTTTACTTTATTATCTTTTGTGTGTGTACTGTCAAATCGAATCTGATTGGTACAGCAGGAGATTGCCCTTCTTCTCCAGCAGAGCATCTGGTGGATTCAAACTGCATACCTCTGGGATTGTAGTCTGGCTTTTTGTAACTAGGCCACCAGAGCTTCTTTCAAGAGAATCTTTCTTTGAACAGTGCTGTTGTTGTTAGGTGTCGATAAGTCAAGTGTTACTCATAAACAAATTTTTTAACACACTGGAGTCCATTGCAGCAGTCACCATCAGTCCACCTGGTCGAGGGTCTTGCTCTCCTTTGCTGACCCTCCACCCTTCCCAGCATCATGTCCTTTTCCAAAGAATATCCCCTCCTAACAACATTCCCAAAGTATGTAAGGCAAAGCCTCATCATTCTTGCCTCCAGAAAACACTCTGGCTGCACTCTCTCCAAAACATATCTGTTTGAACTTTTGGCCATCCATGGGATGTTAGTGCTCTTTTCCAGCATGACAGCTCATATGAATCAATTCTTCTTCTGGCATAGTTATTCACTGTCCAGTTCTCAGATGGATAGCAAATTATTAGAAAGACTATGACCTGAATGAGGCACACCTTAGTCCTCACCCTGACATTATTATTCCTCAATAATTTGGAAAGATCCCTAACTGCAGATTTTCCCAGTGTGCAGTATGCCCCCTTATTTCCTGCTTGGTGGTCCTGAATGTTTTTGAACAGTACTCATAGCAAAGTCAAGATCTTCTAGGAAAAAATAGAAATTACTTACTGTTAAAAGAACTGAATGGTTATGTGAACTATTTATGTAGTTTTTCAAAGTAAAACTCAAGTCTATTCTACATGAGTGAAAGTTTTCACTAACTTACGTCACATGTTATAGCTATACTGGGTTTAGTCATGGGATCGATTATTTATAGTGAATTTTAAATGTCATTTATACTTTCACCTGAAGCATAGGTTGAGATTCTTTTTGTTTTTATAAATTTTGATTTATGGTTTTATAACTGGTTCTTATATAATAAATTTGAAAAATATTACTCATTTTTAGTACAACTCAGACTAATTTAGAATTATATTAACTACATATTTTTATTTTTCTAATTTTGGTTTGCTTTCAATTAATTTCGGGTGTACTTTTTATTCTGTTTTGGCAAAAACAAAGATTTCATTTGATGTTGGCAGGAATATGGGGAAACAAGCATTCTCTTTTACTGTTGGTTTGGAGGACAGGCAACAGATCACCCTATTTTTCTCACTGAAAGAAATTGTTGAATTTAAATTGCCAACCTTTTAATTAGCAGCCAAACTCTTTAATCATTTCATCAACCAAGCTCCTTGTTTTGAATTACTGTGGGTGTTTATTTATTTAGTATTGTCTTTTGGTAAAAACAAAGATTTCATAATACTTGGTTTTGTGGGGAAATGTAGAGAAACAGTCTCATAAATCAGTTGTAGAAAGCAAATTGGTGTATACTTTTAAAAATAGTTTGTTTCTTTTGGTCAGAGTTAAAGTTGAACATTTCCTAGATCAAACTGTCCTTTATAAGGAGCTATCTTATAGGTATGGTATGTCAAGATACTTGTGTAAGATATTTATTAAGAAAGGACACTCCCAGTTGCTTCCTTATTGATGCTGATTCTCCCTCATATGATTTTTATATTCAGTCAAATTTGAGAAACAGTGTATTTTTTTCTTTTTTTAATTTGCAGTGACGTTCAAGTGGAGATACTGTCTAGCTGCATTCAAAACTTATCACTGAGTTAGAACTGACTCATAGCTGATGCTCCTACCCAGTTTCCTGAGGTTGTAAGTCGTCCAGGGAGAGGTGGCCCATCTTTCTCCTATTGTAGAGCCACTGGTGAATTCAAACCACTAAAGAGGCATATAACCTTTGGACTAGCAGTACAGCTACTGATTACTGTACCAGACCTTCCTTGAATTAGTTAACAGAAAGTAGAAACTTTTTAGTTTGAAATACTAAAAAAAGTTTTCATTCCTTTAAAATAAACTGAACAGATTATATATACTAATTTCACAAAAATTTTTGAGTATGGATATACTTAAATTTTTTAAGTGTTTTCTGATTGTGTACTGTGTATTAGCTCATTGCTTACTAGTTGAAACCAACTCTGATTTCAAACCATGAATGAAGTACAGCCTTTGGGTTAGCAGACTGTACCACCAGTGCTTCATTTTAAAAAATCTTCATTGAATCCTCATTGCCACTGAGTCTGAACTTATTCATAGCTGAACCTCTAGCAGGTTTTCAGACAACACAGGAGATTGGCCATCTTTTCCCTTAGATCAGCTGTTGGATTTGAACCACTTGCCTTTGGGTTAGCAGTACCACTCCCTACTCACTACGGTCACAGAGTTCCATTGTTGTTGTGTACCATAGAAATGAAACCAGCCCATAGGTGACCCTCAGCAGTTTTTCAGAGGCAGTTAATCGCACAGAAAGAGATTGTGCGTCCTTCTCCAGTGGAGCTGATGGCCTCCAACTATATGCCTTAAGGATAACATAGATTTCTTGCCATTAGGCCACCAGAGCTCCCATTAGTGTTTTGAAAAATATTCATATGTTTTGAAAAGCATCTAATTGATCCAAAGAGGTAATTTATACTTTTATAATTGTTATTCTTGTCATTAAGTACTCATAGCGATCCCATGAACAAAAGACCTGAACACTTGTATAAGTTTCCTCGTTCTCCAAGTTCATAGAATTTCTGGAGGCAAGCTATTTCAGAAGTGGATGCCACTCCTGCTTCCAAACCTGTTTTAATCTGGAAGCTCCACTAAACACTGTCCATCCTGGGTAACCGTTACCGCATTTGACACATCAGTGCCACAGTGTTTAGCATCACAGTAACCACGAGTTACCTCTTTACAGCAAATGGACGGACCAGTGCTATACTGCTTAGGAGAATGGCCAAAAACAATTAAAACCAGGTCTGAGGACCGCAGATTAAAATCACCCACCTTTGACTTAGTAGCATCACTTTCTGTCCATTAGGCCAACAGAGCTTTCTCTGTGTTGTTGTTGTTGTTGTTGTTCAGTGCCATCAAGTCGTAGGACTCAAAGCGACCCTATGAATGAAAGACCTGAACACTTGTATACCTTCCATCGTTTCTCCAAGTTTCTGGAGGCAGACTATTTCAGAAGTGGATGCCACTCCAAAGTATTCTACTAATAGAATACTACCCCTTATATTTATAATTACACAATAAAGACACAAGTATCATTTTGTGTATATTTAAAGAGATGTTTTTTAATATCAGTGAGAAGTATGGTAGTAGTATTTTCTACATCAGTGAACAATGTGTTTTGTTTTTTTTAAAACCTTATGAATAAGAATACACATAAAAATGTAAAGCATGTGAAGAAAACTTAAGATTTTAAAAAGAAATCTTAATTAAAATCTTAATTTTAACATCTTGTTTGAGAATAATTGCCTAGAGGTAAGAAGCAGCACTGTAATCCCAAAGGCATGCAGTTGAAATCCACTAGCTGGTCTGAGGGAGATGGTCAGTCTCCTCCCATGAGATTAACAGCCTCTGAAAACCCGCCAGAGGGTCAGCTGTGGATCGATTCCAACTTGATGGTAAACAACAAGAGAGAATAATTGAAGCTAGGAAAGATCTTCATAGAAGGCATGTTGTTGTGTCCCATTAAGGAGCACTCCAGCCAGTTTTCAGAGGCTGTAAGTTACATGGGAGGAGATTACCCATCCTTCACCTGTGGAACGTTTGGTGGATTTGAACCATATGCCTTTGGAATTGTAGCACAGCTTCTTAGCACTAGATCACCAGTGCTTCCTCCATAGAACACATAGAACGTTAAAATTTGAGAAGCTGAAAAATGATAAATATAGGCAGTTCCTGGGCTGTTAATAAATCTGTTAATAATGAGTGTCTTAAGCCAAATTTGTAGGTAAGTTAAAACAGGTACAGGAGTTCTTACTTAGCTGTTTGTTTGTTTTAGCTTTATTTTTTATACATGAAAAAGATCAGGGCTCTTTTCATAATTTGAAAGCCGCACATGTAGAAGATAAAGGGGATTGGGATGAAGAATTTAATATTAATAGGAGTTGGTTCAATCATTTCAAAATGAGCTTAGATTTTATCATTAAAAGGCAGGTATAAGTTGTTTATTAGTTGAACATTCATGCCTTGGGGACTTTCTATATATTGGAACTGTGACAGTTCCTACAAGAAGCTTGTAGTTTTGATATATTTTTACCTAAATAACTTGTGAGTTAAACAGTCTTTTGAAAACTGCCACTCTCGTGTGGTTTAGTTTCTTCCATGTATTACATATGTATGTATACTGTTTACATGGGTGCACTGTATGGGAAAAATATGATCATGAAGATTCTTTTTTTTATTAAATTTTATTAATTTTAATGAACATTTACAGAGATTTGGGGTTTTCATTTATTCATTGTTGCATTATTTTCTCTACCCTCCTCCCCAGTTCGTTCTTCTTCCCCCCCCCCACTTGAAAGTCTGTTTTAATTGTCCAATTGCCACAGTGCTTGTCAAAGCCAGTTATGATTAATCTCCTTTGTCAGTGTGTCCTTTGCCATTCTCTACCACTCCTCCTTCAGAGAGACTTCACCCTGATGCATAAGGAAAAGGGGATGGTGTATTCTCTTAAGCTACTTCCTGCTGAAAAGGGATGCTGTAGGTTTCAGGGTGAAGATCTTCTCTCACTACTCTAAAGGGCCCCTTTGGCAATAGGAAACACATTGACTATTATGGAGATTGATTTTGGAATTTAGATGCACTGTTATCAATTGTGCTTAGCCGTGCATGTTCATATCCTTGAAGATGTAACATGGAAGTGTTGCAGCCTAAAAGACACAAATTTAACTAACAAGTTAAAAGTACATGAGTCAAAAATTGAAAAGCAATAATATTCCAGGTAGAGGCTCTAATAGTGGCACCAATCAAGTTACAGAGGGAAGGTAGTTCTTACAATAAAAGGCCTATTGATTAGCACTTTGTCTATTATATTATAAACGTTAGGAATCATAAGATGTAGAGGTTCAACTATGTCATTTATTGTTCTTAAGTCCTGGAGCAAATTCCATCTACCACTGGGTTGTTTAACAACTCGAAAGTCTGCATGCAAGGCAGAGGTGAAGTAAGGAACGGCTTATGAGGTTTTCCGTCCATTCCAACAACTAAGAAATAGTGAGAAGAGTTGGGACCTCAGAAGGCTTTTAGGACCAGATAGTAAGCTCTTGTGTCCAGGAGAAAACGAATCTACTTACCAGTAATGTTAAATGCTCACCCACAGCTCTTCTGGGAGGATCTAAATCCTTGAAGCATCCTCCTTTGTTTCCAGCTGGGAGCTGGGGCCTGTCAGTCCTGTCAGCCAGGAGGACCTGATGTGGGCCACCCTTGGATCATGAAGATTCTAATGTGTTATCCTTTTTCTAGTTGTTGGACATAAAGTCAATTTAGATATTATTTTTCTGAAGTTTTTTTGGTACCAACTTTGGTTCTAAACAGTTCTTTTAAAATCAGTTCTTAATATGTTACTTTTTTCCCAAGTAAAGGGAAAACTTAAAGACATGTTTAGTGTTTTTTTTTACTGTTGGTATGTGGCTCGAATAGCTTGCAAATCATAATGACCCCATGTACAGAAGCTCTGAAACCTGCCCAATCCTAAACCAGTCTCACTGTCTCCAACACACCTGTTCTCATTGCCCCAGTTAAGTTACAGTGTCGAACCATATCATACAGGGTCTTCCTCTCCTGTGCTATCCCTCCACCTGTCCAAGCATGATATCTTTTTCCAGTGACTGGTCTCTCCTGGCCACATGCCCAAAATATGTGAGGTGGAGCCTAAAAAAAAAAAATCTTTGCCTCCAAGGAGAAACTTAGTTTTACACTCTCCTGTAGAACAGACAGACCTGTTTGTTCTCTTGGTAGTCAATGCTATGTTAAGTACTCTTATGCACCACCATAACTCAAAGACATTAATTATTTTTCTGTCATCTTTGGTCACTGTCAAGCTCTCTGGTGCATACCAAATAAGTGGGAATACCATGACCCTGAATCAGGCACACCTTAGTCTCTAGATTGAAATCATTGCTCTATAGCATTCTGGAGAAGTCCCTGACAGATTTTCCGCAGTGGAATTTGTCTTTTGATATCCTGATGCCTGGTGGCAAAGGGCATTGATTGAGGAACCAAGCAAGCTGAAATTCTTAACAATCTCTGGCTCTTCTCCATCCATTGTGGTGCTTCCAATTGACCCAGTGGTGAAAATCTTTGTCTTCTTGATGTTTTGCTTCAATCCATATTGAAGATTACAGGCTTTGACCTGCAACTCACACTTCATTTCTTCCTCAGTTTCAGCCAGCAAGGTTATGTCATCTGCATAACTCAGGTTGTTGATGAGTCTTCCTTCCTCCATTCCTGATGCCACATTCGTCTTCATCAAGTTCAATCTCCCTAATGATCTTTTCTGCATATAGATTGAAAAAGTATGGAGACAAGAAGCATCCCTGACAAACTCTTTTCCTGATTTTGAAAACATGCAGTGTTTTCTTGCTGCATTCTGAGGACTACTTGCTGGTCCAAGTATATGTTTCAGAAGAACACTATTAAGTGTTCTGGTATCCCCATTCTTCTCAAGGTTAGCCACAATTTGTTGTGATCCGCACAGTCAAATGCTTTTGCGTAAGCAACGAAACACAGACATTCCTCTGGTATTCTGCTTTCAGCCACAATCCCATTAGACATTGACAATGATGTCCCTAGTTCCACGATCTCTTCTAAACCCAGCTTATATTTCTGGTAGTTCTATATCGATGTACTGTTCTAGTTGTTTTGGGATAATCTTCAGCAAAATTTTCTTTGCATGTGATATTAATGATACTGTTCAATAATGTCTACACTCTGTTGGGTCACCTTTTTTTTGAATGGGAATAAATACAGATCTCTTCTAGTCAGATTTCCTGGCACAACATGGGGAGCACATCCAGGGCCACACCTGTTTGTTGAAATATGTTAACTGATATTCTATCAATTCTGGGGCTTTGCTTTTTGCCAGTTCCTTCTGAGCAGCTTGAACTTCCTCCTTCATCACCATTGCCTCTTGATTATATGTTGTTTCATGAAATTCTTCTATGTTGGCCAATTCCATTTGCTCTATACTCTTTCCATCTTCTTTTCATGTTTTCTGGGTCATTCACTATTCTCCCCATAGCATCTTTAAGTATTGCAACTTGAGGCTTTGTTTTTTTCTGCCTTCAGCTTAAGAAATGCTGGGGAGCTCAGCTCTTAGGATTGCTGTGAATTATACTTGAGAGCACATAATAATAACAACATCATTAAGATGTAAAAGATTAAAATTGTATCATTGTTACCCCTTACTGTCACCTAAAAAGTTTTGGAAGTACCTCTATGTGATAACCAGTATGTGATTACGTAGAACAACCATTTATAAATCAAAATGTCTCTATGTACAGTGAAACCTGTGAGAACTGGAATTCCATGGCACTGCCCTTTATTATTAAGTTATCCACCTTTGGCAACTTTTCTTACACCTTTTCTATCACTATTATCAGGAGGAAAAAATTGTTTTCTTTCTTTACTTAGGTTTCTGCTTTCTCAGGTTTTATTGTATTAATGTATCTTTAGTTTTACCATCATTCCCACAATTAACATATTATCAAAAACCGATGATGATGAAGGAAGACATTCAGTTAACACTTAAAGCATTGGCAAACAATAATAGTACCCTAGGAATTGATGCAGTATCAGTTGAAAGATTTCTGCAAAACAAATGCAGCCTTGGACTAGTATATGCCAAGAAATATGGAAGAAAGCTACTTGACCAACTGAGTAGAAGAGATTCTTTTTTGTTCCATCCCAAATAAAGGTGATCCAATAGGAAGTGGAAATTATTAAACAGTACCACTAACGTCACATGCAAGTAAAATCTTGCTGAAAATTATTATTGACAGGGAACTTGCAGAAATTCAAACTGAATTCAGAAGAGGCCATGGAACAAAGAATACAGTTCCTGATGTTAGATGTATCTTAGCTGAAATCACAGAATGCCAGAAAGATATTTTCTTGTGTTTTATTGACTATGCAAAAATCCTTGATTGTTTGGATCATAATAAATTATGGTTAACATTGAAAAGAATGAGAATCCCTGAACACATAATTGTGCACATGTAATACCTGTGCATGGACCAAGAAGCCTTTGCCTGAACAGAACAAAGGAATGCTGCGTAGTTTAAAATGATGAAAGGTATGCATCAGAGTGGTATCCTTTTCCCTATTTCTATTCATTCTTAATGGTGAGTAAATAATTTGAGAAGCTGGAGTATATGAAGAATCTGATGTCTGAAATTGAAGGACTTAACAGCAATCTTAAAGAAAGCAGAACTTCTACTCGAAAAGATATATGCACACCATGTTTATTGTTGCGTTGTTCACAGTAGCAGAGATGGAAGCAACTCAAGTGCTCATCAACAAATGAATGGATAGAGAAGCTGTGGTATATTTACACAGTGGAATATTATGCAGCACTGAAAGCCAAGGGACTCATAAATATTACACAAAATGAATGACCCTGGAGCACAGTTTTCTGAGTGAAATATCTCAGTCACAGAAGGACAAATACTGCTTAATACCACTGTTATAAAACAGAACTGACATGGGGGTTAACTAAGAGGAGATAATGAACACTGCATTGGAACAGATGAAGGAAAGAACTGTTTAAAAGGCTAAGCATTATTTTCATGACAACAGTCCAGAATAAGGGATGCATAGCAAAGTGGACTGGGATGGGGAGGAGGGAGGAAACTGTGCAAAAATGAATGAATTTTTTTAAAGAGAAAAGTGAACTGGGGGTTAGGGAGAAAAACGTGCAACAGTGAATGAATGGAAATCCGAGTTTTCTGTAAACTTTCGTTAAAATCACAATAAAAAAATATTTCTTTAAAAAAAAGTCTCAACACTAGAGACCAAGGTGCGCCTGATCCAGGCCATCGTCTTCACGATTACATACTATTCATCAGAAAGCTGGACAATGACTAAGGTTGACTAAAGATGACAGAAGAAGAATTGATGCCTTTGAGTTGTGGTGCTGGAGAAGAGTATCGGGCATGGACAGCCAGGAGAACAAATAAATCTGTCTGGCAGAGGATTAAACCATGGATAACCATGCAGAGGATGACCATGGGTAAATAGATGCCTTAGAATTGTGATGTTATCAGAGAGTACTGACTATCCATGAATTGCCAAAAAAATTTGTCTTGGAGAAGTACAGCTGTTGTGCTCCTTAAAGACAAGGATGATAAAAGTTCATTTCACTTAATGTGGCCATGTTGTCTTTAGGATTCTGTCTTTGTAAAAAGATGTCATGCTTGGAAAGGTAGAGAATTAAAAGAGGAAGACCCTCAACTAGATAGGACTATCCCAGTGGGCTTGAACCTATTAGAGATGGTGAAGATCATAAAGTATAGGGTAAGGTTCACATCTGCTATTTGTAGTGTTGCTGTGAATTGTGGTCAAATAGATGGCATATAACAACCAGCCAGCCTTGTGACAAAAGTCATAGCCAAAGGCTTAGAAACCAGTTTTGAAGTCAGTTTATTGGGACACAGTCGTTCAAGTTGGAGCCTCTTTTAGGATGATTTCCTTGAGATGCCTTTTTTTTGGTTAAAATCTTGATAGAAATTATTACTAATATTTTTTCTGTTTTCCTGTACATACACTCTAGGCTATGACTTGTTGCTACTAACATTATTAATTCAGTCATACCTATCTATTTTCTTTCTTTTGGTTTTCTTGGAGATAAAAAAACCAGTATGCAATAAACATATTTTTTTATCTGAATTCCGTTATCTTCATGTGTTGGGAGGATACTGTATGGTATTTAGCTTATTGCAGGAAATCAAAAGATGAATTGCATTAGGAAAACCTGCTGTCAGGGACCTTTCCAGAGTACTTAAGAGCAACAGTGTCAGTCTAGATACTAAGGTGCAACCGATCCAGGCCTTGGTTTTCATAATTACTTCCTATGCATCAGAAAGGTGCACCATTACTAAGGATGATAGAAGAAGAATTGCTGCTGTGGTGCTGGAGAAGAGTATTGAAAATAGCCATGTACTGCTAAAAGAACAGAGTTGTCCTGAAGAGGATGAAACCAGGCTGCTACTGAGTGGCAAAGATTTTGAAGCTTCATCTCACATACATTCGGCATGTGACGAGGGATCAGTCCTCGGAGGGGGATATTGTACTTAGAGGACTGGAGGGAAAGTGCAAGAGAGGAATCCTCTGAAGGAGATGGATTAATTCAATAACTGGGGTTCCTGGGGTAGGTGTGTCAGATGTGTTGAAATTTGGTTCAGTATATAACAGAGTTCAGAGCTGTTGTCCATAGCATCATTACGAGTTGCAAATGGCTTGATGGCACATAACAACATTGCTAGAAATAGGCCATAGTCGTGCAGTGATTAAGCAGTGGTATAGAATTAGGTGTAACTGTCCCCTTGGTTTTTCAAGACTAATCTTTACTGAAACAAACCATTGAAGCAGGACATCTGTTTTTTTGTGGTTTCTTGTTCTTTTTTTAAGACATCTGTTTCTTGAAGAGCAGTCAGTGACTTCAAATCAGCAATTACACATGACCCGTGGCCTCTCCATAGCGATTTTTAAAAATTAAACCCTCAACCTCACTGCTCTTAAGTAGATTTTGACTCATAGTGACCTTCTATCAGGTTTTTAAGTCTAAATCCAGCAGTACAACGGACTATAGACCATGTCATCAGGATCTTGTAATGATTATATAGCCTTGAAAACCCTATTTGACAGTTCACCTTTTTCCTATATATAGTCTTTATGAGTCAGAATCAATTCAGAGACAAACAAAAACATGCTTAAAGTGTAAATCTCAAGGTTATTTATAGGAAACTTTTGTTGTTGTTGTTGTTAAGTGCTGTTGAGTCGCAGGCAACTCATAGCCACCCTATGAAGGAGAGTTCTCGACTCTTGGGTGCCTTTCTTCCTCTCTCCAGGTTCAGAGGGTTTCCGGAGGCAAGCTATTACAGAAGTGGATGCCACTCCTCCTCCCAAGCTTGTTTTCATCGGGGAGCTCCACCCCACCCTCTGTCTGCATTGGGTAACCAGCTATTAATGCATTTGACACATCAGTGTCACAGTGTTCAGCCTCACAGCAACCACAAGTGACCACTGTACAGCAACTTGTACACCAGAGCTATACGACCTAGAGGAATGTCTGAACAAAAACAACGGGACAAGCCCTCGGGATGCAACTTGTTGCCGCAGGACGGCAACTTGTACACCAGGGCTATACGATCTAGAGGAATGTCTGAACAAAAACAATTAAAGAATGGCCTTAGGGCCGCAGATTAAAAGTCACCCACCTTGGTCTTGGTCACATCATTTTCTCTTCACTGGGCCAGCTGATCTCTCTTTCTCTCTCTGTTGATGTTATTGTTGTTAAGTGCCCTCGAGGAAACTTATATGTTACTAATTTTACAAAATGTTGTCTCTTTTGTCTTTTCTGTTGGGCAAAGAAAAACTTTTTTCTGTAAATTTCCTGTGGAAATTTTATTTTGACTCTCTTATAAGTCTTTGCCATTTCAGAAACTGTCAGAATGAGATACTTACTCGTCTGCACAAGATTTTAGAAAGTTGAAGTCATAGTTAGTATTTACTTCTGTTTATCGCACACTAACATAAGAGGAGGCAAGATAGTAGTGCATTCGTTTCCAACATTTAGAGGAAATTCCAATTTTAGCATAATACAGCATAAATGTAGTTACACTTGATTTTGGTTTAGTTTGCTAAGTCAAAAAAAGATCTCTGTTCTATAGCAAATAATTAACAATGAAGCCTGTTTGAACAGAAAGTGTGTTGGGTAGGTTTTTTCCATACCAGGGTGCTGCTGAAAACAAAACAGTGGTTTAAACCCTCCAGCCACTCCATACGACAAAGATATAACAGTTGGCTTGTATTAAAATTTGTGGCACTGCAAGTTTTTTCCTGCACTTGTCCTTTGTCTCTTTGAGTCAGAATCAACTTGACAGCAATATATTTGTTTGGGTCTGGGATTTACTGGTTATAAATTAGATCAAATATCATTGAAATGTATGCAATGCCTTTTGTATGTATTCATTTTGTCACTGACCAGTTTATTTTTATATCATTTTAGCGTGGACAGATGGTTTTATTTAATATAGTGAATTATGCACAAAACTTACAACTATGATTATAATTTCTTTTCTCAAAGTAATGCTTTTTTATTCAGAAAAGAAGTGCTCATGAGTGTTTAATAGATTATTTAACGAACAGTTCATTAGAAAAATAATCTTTCATTTCCTTAAAGGGATTTTTTCTATAGAAAATTATTCAAGCCTGTGTGAGTCCAATAGGAACACTATTCATTAATGCACAGTAAACTAAAAAAAAATTGTGCCTCAAGTTACAACATTGAAAGATTGAGCAAAATCTTGAATGATGCAGAACGCATCAAAAGAAGATAGAAGGAAAGATTCTTTCAGGTCTATGTAAACAAAAACTAAATGCCTCGTAAATGATATTTAACTAGCAACGTTTTATAATCTGCTGAGTAAACAATTTAACATTTTTCAGTTAAAACTCACAGCACAAGTCTTGAGTCCTTTTGTTTCCCATTCTTATTCTATAAGCAAAACTATTAATGAAAAACAAATTTAGAAACCTATCACTACTGTTTACTGTATTTTCAAATTCCAAATAGGTCTTAACCACAGCCATTGCCTATTGAAAAACCTTAAATATGTAAACCTGTGATAAAGTAGTATTTTGGTACCACCGAAATAAAGGTGTTGTTAAGCAGAAAAAAAAAAAGAAGATAGAAGGAATACAGCTGTCATGTGAACACAAACCAATGATAATGAGAAAAGTTGTTCAGGCTTCACTGAAAGCACTGGCAATAAATAAGGACCAAGAAGTTCATGGCTTAACATGTTTTAACAAACACGTGCAACCCTGGATATGTATGGAAAGAAATATTGAAGATAACTGCCTGGTCAGCTGACTGGAAGAGATCCATCCTTGTTTGTTCCCATTCCAAAAAAACCAAGGTAATTGAACAGAGTGTGAAAGTTCTTGAACAGTATCATTCATTTCACATGCAAGTAAAATCTTTCTGAAGATTTTTTTTCAGACCAGCTGGAGCATCAATAGGGAACTTCTAGAAATTGAAACTGGATGCAGAAGAGAATTCTAGAAAGATGTTTCCTGTGTTTTTAGTTCTTGACTACACATAGACATTTAATTCTGTGGATCCTCATAAATTATGGGTAATATTGAGACATGTGGGAATCCCTGAACATCTAATTGTGTTCATGTACAACCCATACATAGACCGTTAAGCAGTTGTCCAAATAGAATAAAAAAAATTACGTGGTTTAAAAACCCCTAAAAGGTGTGCCTCAGGTTGTATCTTTTCTTCCTGTCTAGTCAATCTGTATGCTGAGTAAATCATTCAGAAAGCTGAACTTTAAGAACAACTCATCAACAACCAGCATTGCGATGCAAATGACACAGCCTTGCTTGCAAAACTGAAGACTATTTGAAGTAATTAATGCAGAAAATCAAAGACTACAGCCTTGAATATGGATTGTATCGCCATATCAAAAAACTAAGAATTTGACCAATTGCAGTATCATGATAGATCGAGAGAAGACTGAAATTCTGAACAATTTCATTTTATTTTGATGCACAAACACCTATGTTAGCAGCTGTCAAATCAAAAGACATGTTGCATTGAGAGAATCTATGAATGACTTCTCCAAAGTACTAAAGAACCCAGATGTCTATATAAAGGCTAAGGTGCACCTGATCCAAGCCATAGTATTTTTAATTGCTTCCAGTGCATCGAAAAATTGAGCAATAAGTGGGATCAACCAAAAAAGAATTGATGCCTTTGAATATCCTGTAGACTGCCAAAAGATCATACAAGTCTGTCTGGGAGTAAGTTAAAACCATCAACATTATGTCATTTCAGAACATTTGCCTCATTGTAACGAAATGGTTTTTGGTGGTGGAGATTGTTGTTTGCATTTCAAGTTAGTGCTCACCAGGTTAATTTTTTACTTTATATAATCAAAGGAAGGTTAGCCTTTGTATCATATAATATGCATATACTCTGTAATCCAAGTTTACAACATTCTTTTTTTAATTTTTTTAGTTTTTTAAATTAATTTTAATAAACATTTACAGAAATTTTGGATTTCCATTCATTCATTACTGCACTTTTCTCCCTGCCCACCCTTCCCCACCAGTTTGCTCCTCTCTTTGAAAAGAAAAA
>NW_006399926.1:2417556-2426310 GCF_000299155.1 Elephantulus edwardii
TGCTAACCATAATACTCAATCATATTACAACATTCTTTAAGTTATTTCTTTTTCTACATGATACTTGAATTCTTAGCCTATATAATTTCTTCCCTTTGTTTTGACCTCTCTGTTCTAGTGCCGTTTTCATCATCTCTTCTGACATCTATTTTGGTCTTTTCTTTCTCCCTTATCTTTGTGATGATCTTTCCTTCTTCATGGATGTCCCTTAGATGGTTTTTAAATTCAGGGGAAATAAACTCAGGGTCATATTTTGGTTCTTATAGATGTCTTTTCATTTTCTTCACCTTTATTTTGAACTGGCATATAAGTAATTTTTGATCTGTTCAATAGTCAGCCCCTGGCTTTGTTTTAACTGCTGATACTGAACTTTTCCATTGACTTTTTCTGATTCAGGTGTGAACCCTGTGCATAAAAAGATATTTTCCGTGCATAAATCATTGACTAGACAAAATTCTGTTATGTGCTCTGAAGCCATATTTCTGTCATCAAATCCGTATTTTCAAACTGCTTCCCTTGGGGTAGCTGTGTAATTCCTTGCCACTAGGCCACCAGCACTTTCTCTAGTTTCATAGTAGTATTAGAATAAAGAAAAAATATTGTTAAAATTTTCTATTTAAGATATTTGAGATTACTTAAAGAAGGAGCCTTGTCATTTATAACTGTAATATTAAACCTGAACATTCAAATTTTATTTTATAAATGTAAAGTGAGCGACTTTGATCTTGAAACAAAATTCAAAGAGGAGAACTGTTTGGTGCAGATTGGTAGAATTGCTGTGGACACAGAACTGCAACAGCAGATGGCATTAGAGATTAGGTTTAAAGAGGAGTGGTGGGATTTAACTATTGAAGAGGAAAAGAAAGCTTTTGGGGCTAATCTTATCATGCTGGTAAAACTCTGCATGAGGTGTGATTTGTGTTGGTCTTCTCAAAGATTGCCTGCATTCGTTGTGTCTTTATCTTTGTAACTAAACACTTTAAAATATTAAGTAAGAATTTTCTTCCAAGAAGAAAAACTTGTTATATATCCTGTATATTCCCAGGAGGAGTTCCAAGGTAGTAAATTATGAAATATCAGCAAGGATTTACATAATGACCTTTGGCTTTTCTCAACACTTTGCTACACACTGGCTAATATAAAGCCATACCCCTAAAAAAAACCAACCACATTGCTATCATGTCAGAATTTACTCATTAGTGACCCTCCAGTGGGTTTTCAGAGACTGTCAGTCATAAAGGACGAGATTACCCATTTTTTTCCTTTCGAATAGGGGTTAGATTTTTACTGCCTCCCTTTGAAGTGACAGTGCAGATCCTTAACCACTAGGCCACTTCTTGTTGATTGCCTTCAAGTCAAGCATGACTCATAGCTAACCCTACGAAACAAAAGGCCTGAAGCTTTTCTGTTAACTAGTAACATTTGATTATATATGTGAAAGAAGAGAGATGATGTTTTTTAATTTTAATAAAAGTTTACAGTGATTTAGGGTTTCCGGTCGTTCATTGTTGCATTTTTCTCCCTGTCCACCCCCTTCCCCCGAATTCACTCTTCTCCTTGAAAAGTAAAAGAAAAACTCTTTTCATTGTTATACAATCCCTCCCTTCAAGTCCACTCCATTATACAGTCTTCACTCTGGATTTCTGTTATGACAAGAATACCCACTCATATATTCCTTTTAAACACTTCTCTCCCTCATCTGTTTCAATGCAATATACATCATTCCTCCCCTCCTTTTCTGTCTTCCCTCAGCCCTGATGTCAGTCCCATTTTTCAACAGTGGCCCTATGCAATATTTGTCCTTTTGTGACTGAGATATTTCACTCAGCGTAATGTCCTCCAGGGTCATCCATTTTGTATAATATTTCATGAGTTCCTTGTTTTTCAATGCTGTATAGTATTCCATTGTGAGACTATGCCAAAGCTGCTCTCTCCATTTGTTTGCTGATGTGCACTTGGCTTCTTTCCAGCTCTTTGCTATTGTAAACACAGCTGCAATATAAACATGGGTGTGCATATATCTGCTTGGATAACAGTTATGGTTTCTTTATGGTAAATTCCCAGTAGTGGAATTGCTGAGTGAATGGTATTTCTATTTGCAGTTTTTTGAGAAATTGCCATACAGCTTTCCATAGTGGTTGCACCATTTTACACTCACACCAACAGTGAATAAGGTTTCCGGTGTTTCCACACCCTCGCCAACATTTGATGTTTGCTGGTTTGTTAAATTTTGCTGTTCTTACTGGGATGAGATGATGAGAGATGCTTTTAACATCTGCAAGATTTGATAGCATTCACAGTAAAAACAGTGGCATTATCTGGAACCTATTAATAAAGCCTATCTCTTCACTTTTGTGCACATTATTGCATATGATTACCCTGTAGTTCATTGTCCATTTTTGCATTAAATTGGTAGGATGCTACAGAAGTCTGCCAAAAAAAAAAATAGGTAGATAACTAAAAATTTTAAGCAAAACACAGGAAAACTTGGTAACTTTTCTTTTTTACAATTTGTTTTTGACAGTTGGGCAATAAGAAGTTAATTTCTTTACCCAACAATTGTATGTTCCACACAAACCCAGTAGTAGTATACTACTAACCCAAAGGTGGGACCGACCTTATGGCAGTTTAAATGCACCACTGACTCCGAGGTAGAAGAAAGGACAGCATCTTCTGCAATTTATACCCTCTGAAAACTCGCATCAGAGGTTAATTATGAGTCATTTCCAACTCAGTGGCAATAAGTATAGTAGTGTTGACTTACTGGCTTGTTTGTCTTGGAGGAAGCATATAGCCAGGGGTGCTCCTTCGAGTCAAGGATAAAGAAGCTTGATTTCACATACTTTGAGGATGTTGTCAGAAGGATCTAGTTTTTGGAAAAAAAGCATCACGCTTGGAAAAGTAAAGGTTCAGTAGAAGACAACCATCCTTGAGTGTATTGACACAGTGGGCCTTTAGCTTCGTGAAGGTTGTTAGGGTGATACCAGAGTAGGGCATGGTTTTTCAATCTCTTATTTGAAGAATTGCACTAAATCAGAATCACCTTGACAACAGTTTTGATATGACTGATTTAGCCTCAGAAACTGATGGAGAGTAGTTAAGAGTTGGAATGAACTCTACGGCAGTGGGCTTGGTAGTACAGTGGTTAAGTGTTCAACTGCTACCTAGATGGTTACTATGGTGTCCTATTTTTAGGAAATTATTAAACCAAGAAAAGAGAGAGAGAAACTATCATGAATGCTAGTAATTATTACCTGTGTCTGTTCCATGAATATTTAACGAAAGCAATGGGTTAAAGCTCTTTAAAATAATTCCTTTTTTTTTTTTAGTTCAAACATAATAAGCATATAGCCATAAGAGTGGTAAACTGAAGTTATGGTGAACTGTTAACGGTATACTGTTTTTAGATGCCAACAAGTTGGCTCTGGCTCATGTTGTTATATGCCGCCAAGTTGCTTATGACTCATCAACCCTATGTAAACCAGCTCTGAACCCTGCTCTGTCTTGGGCCAATTTCATTGTCTCTGACAGGCCTGTCCCCCCCCCCCCATTACAACAATCACTGAGTCAATCCATCTCGTCAAGGTTTGTCTTCTCTTGAGCTGTTTCTCCACACTTCCAAGCATGATGTCCCTCTCCAAGGACTGATCCCTCCTTGGAATATGCCCAAGATGGAGCTTCAAAATCCTTGCCTCCAAGGAGCAGGTTGGTTTCACTCTCTGTAGGACAGACCTATTTTTTCTCTTAGGGACACTAAGTGTAATGGACTGAATAAAATACTGCTGGATCCTATACCATCCTCCCAATATTTGCTGTGCACACCCTCACAATAGAATCTTAGTTTGTAAAAATAGTGTCAGATTCCAAATACCTTTTGAAACCATTTAGCACATCTTAGCAATTTAATCACTAAAAATTAGTGGAGTGAAACATTTGTTACTACTGTATTAATGAACTACCCCCCAACCCCGCATAATGCATTGGTTAAGTTCTTAACTGTTAACTGAAAGGTTGTTGGTTTAAATCCACCAGCCACTTCAAGGGAAAAAGATGTGGAAATCTTCTACCATAAAGATTTACTGGTTTGATAATCCCATAAATTTGTTATGCTGTGTCTTCTTGAGTCAATATCATTTGTAATTAACTTGATGGCTGTGGATGTGGTATTTGAAATTAGGTATTAGATTGCTAACTAAAATGTTTGATGGTTCAACTCTACAGCAACCCCCAGGAGAAAAGATCTGGCAATATTTAATATTTGCTTCTGTAAAAAATGAAACTCTCTTGGACTGTTCTACTCTGTGGCATGTTTGTGATTGTGGTCCAGCTTCTTACCACTAGGCCACCAGAACTCCCCAGTCACTGTCAAGACTACAGCCTTGGAAATTCCATAGGGCAGTGCTCCTCTGTCCTGTAGTATTTATATGAGTCAGAATCAGTGAGATCGCAGTGAGTTTGGGTGACACAAATAGTTCAGCTCTCAGCTACTAACTGCAAGATTGGAGGTTTGAACCTACCCAGAAGTGCCTTGGACAAAAACACTTCAGTCTGTTTTTAATAGGTCAAAAACACCTTCAGTCTGTTTTTAATAGGTCTGGATCTGTGGAGTGCAATTCTACTTGTACAATATATGGCATTGATACAATTTGAAATTGATGGGAAATCTCCTTACTGCAGTTTACAACTGCTTAAAATCTGCTGGAGGGTCAGCTTTGAGTTGATTCTGACTTGGTAGTACATAAGTTCGTTTTTCGGTGCCTTTTATGTGTTACAAACGATTTCTTTTTGTTTAATCTTTTTAGCTCCAACCAGAGTATTCGAGACCTGTTGTACACAGTGACGTTATCAGTGGGCTCAAGTATGTCAGAGACAGGATGGTATAGGATAGGGCAAGGTTCTGCTCTGTTATTCATGACTTGGGGTCAGTTACACAGCACGTAACAACAACATATAGAAGATGAGCACGTTCTGTCTTCTTACCTGTCCCTGTGGGGGAGTGCCACCTCTGAGTGCAGTCTTTCTTATGCTAGTTTATGAAAAGATCCAGAATGCAAACCCACATTATTGCACTACTAGCTACCCTTCCACTCTCTTGTTCTTGTTGACAGAAGTTATTTAGGCAAAACTTGATGGTGTATTGTATCTCCAGGGTCTACTTTGATGGAGTTGTGTTATCTTACCTTCAGCTTGATTGTTTACTTTGGAAGCTTCTTGAGCTGGAGATATTTTTGTAATAGAAAAGAACCGTTGGCATCCAGCCCTGCTTCTCCATGGCAGCAGCTATTATGCAAATTCTTCTGGATCTTAGTATTTCAGGAAAGCCTTTTCAGCTTCTTTGCATATACAAAGCAGACAGCTAACAGGCAGCCATGATTTGTCCTAAAGCCTTGGAGACAAAACAAAGTACTACTCTTTTCTCAAAATATCTTCTATTATGAAAGCATATGCTCCCTTAAATGGGATGAAGTGAAGATCCCCTCCATTGTGCTGTGCCCTTTTTGCTATAAATGTACCAGAAAGAGAAAAGCTGCCGTAAATAGTTTAATCAAGTTCCTTCCCCAACCCCCTCCCCTCAGGTTCATTTTTAATTCCAGTTTTCAAGTTCTAGTAAAAGCTTGTCTAATCAGTGGTTTCATTTAGGCTGATTGAGCAGTTCACCTTCTTTTAGAAAATGTTAGGATTACCTGCTTAAAATTTTATTGTGGTTCGTTTTAATGGGGCACATAATGAAGTATGGTGATTATAGGTATTCCTCAGATCATTGTTGATCTTACTAATGGAAAAGGCCATTAATGAACCAAATTGATACTGCATAGCTTCTTTAGTCCTAGAGAATTAACCCTAAATATCAACGTATTGAGTCCTAGAGAATTAAGTCTAAATGTCATCACATTTACTCATTCACATGCACCTTTTTATGATTGTCTTTATCTTCTATTTCACTTTAATGATTGTAAATCACCCTAGAGATGCTCACATACAGACTGCTCAATAAGTGCACATTACTAATTAATTATGCGACAGCTGCATGGAAATAGATTAAGACTTTTGGGAGAAACATGATCGTTAAAGGCCCTGTATGATCAAATAACAAAACCTGGAACTTTATGATATTTCATTAGTAGGAAGATACAAATGTGTGATGAAAGTAAACCTGTTTCTTGTATGACCTCACTTTGTAAATGAAAACCATCAGGTTTCTAATTCCCCCCCCCCAAACTAATCGGAGTTATTTGGGGGAGAAATCCCTAGAGACTGTTCATTAAGTCAGATATTTGCTGTAGTGGTGACTTTTACCTCAGGAGTAAAATTATTCTGTTGTTGATGGTTGCTATGTGCCAGTGACTCAACTGTGATTCATAA
This sequence comes from Elephantulus edwardii, assembly GCF_000299155.1. Classification (NCBI taxonomy): domain Eukaryota; kingdom Metazoa; phylum Chordata; class Mammalia; order Macroscelidea; family Macroscelididae; genus Elephantulus; species Elephantulus edwardii. Next base: position 2,423,920 of record NW_006399926.1, read on the forward strand.
CAACTCTCTGAACAAACAGATCTCTGAACTCTGCCCTGTTCTGTGACATCTTTATCATCTCTAGCATACTTGAGCCAGTTGCTGTAGACACTGTGTCAGTCCATATTGTTGAGGATCTTCTATGTTGACCCTCTACCTTTTTAAACTTGATAACCTTTTTCAAGGACAGACCTCTTCTAACAACATGCTGTAAGTTTGTGAAATGGAGTTTCACATCCTTGCTTCTAAGGAGCACTCTGGTCTCACTTTCTCCAAGAATTTTCTTGGCAGTCTATGGGATATTCAGCACTCTTCTCCACCACCACAACTCAAAAGCATCAGTTATTTTTCTGTCATCCTTAGTCATTGTCCAACTTTCAGATTCATGGCAAGTAATTAAGAAGGTCATGGCATGTATCAGGGGCCCCTTAATCTTTAAACTGACATCAGTACACTTTAGCATTTTGGAGATATTTCTGACAGCAGATATTCCCTGGAAGATGCATCTTGATTTTTGGTTGATTGTGGATCCAAGTAAAATGAAATCATTGACACCTTCAATCTTTTCCATAATGTTGCTCTCAGTGGTGAGGGATTTTGTTTCCTTGATACTGAGATGTAATTCATATTGAAGGCTACAATCTTTGATATTCTGCACCAAGCATTTTAAGTCCTCATTTTCAGCAAGCAAGGTTTTGTTGTCTGCACTTTGTAACACAGGCTGTTGTTGAGTCCTCTCTGATCCTGATGCTGCATTCTTCTGTAAGTCCAACCTCTTGAATAGTTTGGTTGGCATATAGATTAAAAAGATAGAGATAAAAGATGCATCCCTGATGCACCCCTTTCTTGATTTTAAACCATGCAGTGTTCCCTTGCTCTGTTCACACAACAGCCTTTTGGTCAAAATTTCCCATGAGCCAATTAGGTGTTCTGGGATTCCCATTCTCTCAATGTTAGCCTAATTAATTGTTACCTACACAGCCAAAACCTTGTTAACTGTCAATAAAACAAAGAGACATTCTTATGGTATTCTTCTACCTTCTACCAAGATCCATCTGAAATTATATCCCCGTTGCTGTGGCCCTCTTCTAAATCTACCTTGAATTTCTGGCACTTCTGTTGTCAATGTAATATTCTCCAGCTTTTCTAATGATTTCTAATGTGATTTAATGGGATTTAATGATACTGTTCAGTAATTCTCATGGATCATTTTTTTAGGGGATGAGAATAAATATAGGATCTCTTCCTATCAGTTGGCCAGATAACTTTCACATTTCTTAGCACAGTTTAGTGAGCATGTCTTGGGCTGCATTTATTTGATAGACTATGTCAATTGGTATTCCATTATTTCCTGGGGTCTTTTTCTTTGCCAACACCTTGAACTTTTTTCTTTGTTACCTTGATCTTATGATACTTCATAAAATAGTTCTGTGACAGCTGTATCACATTCTCTACAACATCAGGATACAAGGAAGGCTATTATACCTTCCATTTTCTTTACTTTAAAGATAAGATCTTTAATGTTGCCGTTCCCAGATTCTGTATGGCATGCCCAACATTTAGGGTGTGTATGGCCCCATTGGCTCCTGAGATGACCCTGATGGATGTGTCTACACTAAGTCTGGGAAGATGGACTCAGAGCTGACACATTCCCAACTCCACGATGGAAAGACAAGGATGATGATGAATCTTAAGGCCGTTAATAACTTGTGGAGATGGGTCCTGCTGACTATCAAGAGATGGAGGAAGAGGAAGATGATTCAGGAGATGTGGATGAATCGGATGAAGAAGATGATGGGAGGCGGAGGCGAGTCTTTGATGTTCCCATTCACAGATGCCTCTACTCATGCCTTTTATAGCCAGGGTTCTGCTCATGGAAGCACTGGAGAGAACCCAGTCTGGTAGATTTTTCAGTAATGTAAATATCTAAATTGTTTTCAGCATAATAGCAGGAAACCTAGCATGAAATACCGATCCAGGCCCTGAGTTCTATGCGAAAATATGTTAGCAGCTGGATTGGTTTACTTTGCTTTGTGTTTTTAAGGTTTAGGAGAATGGGAAACTTTTTTTTTTCCTCTTCCAGAAGTCACTGAAGGAGGAGTTTTCTAGCTAAGGAACAGACATTTTTTTAAAATATTTTATATTTCTAAAAATAAATTGAGAAGGAATTGTTTTGAATAAAGATTTTAAAATATAGCAGAAAATACTGTACTTGGTTAGAGAACAACTATGTGACTGAATAATTCTGTGAAAAGCCTTCTTGAAGTTGTGAGTTATTTAGAAATGAACAAAATTTGTAATTAGGCTACTTAATACAATATGGATTGAGGCTCAATGTCAAGAAGACAAAGATTCTCACCACTGGACCAATTGGCAGCATCAGGATGGATGGTGAAGAGATTGAGATTGTAC
>NW_006399926.1:2426885-2438753 GCF_000299155.1 Elephantulus edwardii
AGAGACAGTGCAATTGGCACAGGACAGAGCAGAGTTTAGGGCTGTTGTACATAGGGTCGCTATGAGTCGCAGGCGACTCGACGGCACATAACAACAACATAGGGTCGCTATGAGTCGAAAGCGACTCGACGGCACATAACAACAACAGCAACAATCTAGTGATTCCTATATATTTTTTACTCGCAGGGAACTAATTGACTAAATAACTTCCTTTCGTAGACAGTCTGTCCTTAAAGACTTCAGTACTACTAGCCTTTATTATATTATTTACATATACATCGCTTTTGGAATGTAGTATGTAAAAGTATGTAGTGTATTGTTTACTAACAAAAGATTCTTCACATTGTTTCATGTAGTCTAAATTTGTAAATACTGTTTCTGTTTTGTTTCTCCTTTATAAATTTTACTGTCTAACTTTGTGATATGTGAAATGAATTTTATGTTAAAATTAAATGTTTTCCTGAAGGAAAAAAAAATAGTTCTGTGTCACCTTTTTGGTACAGTAACTTTGTGTGTTCCTTCTATCTTTTGATACTTCCAGCATCATTCATAATTTTCCCCATAGCATCCTTCAGTACTGCAAGTTGAGTCTTGAATTTGTTCTTCAGTTCTTTCATCTGGTGAAATGTCAAACAAGTACTTCCCTTTCTAATTTTGTGACTCCAACTCTTTTCACATTTACTTATAATATTTTACTTTGTCCTTGAGCTTATCTTTGAAATTGACTGTTCAACTGTTGCACTTCTTCATCTGATCCTTTTTTTTTTTTTTTTTTGCTTCTCAGCATTCTAGAGCAACTTTCAGAGTCTCTCTTCTGACCTCCATCTTGGTCTTCTCTTTCTCTTCTGTCTTTGCAACGTTGTTTTACTTTAATCCTGGATAATATCCTTGATGTCATCCCACAGCTCATTTGGTCTTCTGTCATTAGTGTTCATTGCCTTGAAAATATTCTTGAGATGATTTGTAAATTCAGTTGGGATAGACAGGGTTGTATTTTTATTCTTGTGGTTTTATTTTTATTTTTTTCAACTTCAGTTCAGTTTGTACTTGCATATTAAGAGTTGATAATCCAGCTTTAGAGAAACTGAACTACATTTTCCCAGGCATTCTTATTACAAATTGATGTAGTCTGATTCTTATGTAGTTCATTAGATGACATTCATGGGCGTAGTTTGTATTTTTTTTTTTGCTGGGGGGAACATGTTGGGGATATAGGGAGGTGAGGGTTGGGAGCAGAAGGGTGAGGATGGGCAGAGATGAAAATTGCAGGGATGCTCTTGTAAATGCAGAAATATTTTGACAAATAGCAGAAATTCATTCTTAATCATTTTTCATTGTTTAACAAGCTTGTATTGCATATCTAAATGTCTGATGTGCAAGATAAAATATGGCGTATGTTATAACATGAACGTTTCTTGTTTAGGTAGAATAAGGTTTAAGAAGTTGCGTTTTTAAGAAATAACTTTGTACTTTGGATTCATAAAATGGACAAGTCTCAAAAATGTTTTGCTTTTCACTGCTGAAAATGAAAATATCTACTGAAAAGTTTTTTAAAAGTTATTTTAACTGTTAGTATTCATAGAAATTTATCTAAAAAGGTTCATCTTAAAACATTCAGTTCTTTTGTTTGGGATAGTAACAAAACTTGTTTTAGATTATTTTGTTTTCCTTTAATATTTCCTTCTTTTGTAAGGCTGTTTGTTACTATATCCAGATCAAAGATGATTGTTATGGAAAATGTGTTTTACTTAGAATTTTTCCTCTAATGGGAACTTTTAAGCAAAGTTGACGTTTTGCTTTTATTTTTCCAAAATGTGCAGGAATCCCAAATAAGAATTTTTTTTCTTAAAGCTCAAAGACTGATAATAATTTAGTAATAACTGTCCTAAAGGTCAATAAATATCTTGTCACTTAGACTGATTCATGAAAATTCTAGGAACAGTAGGAGTATGATTAAAAATTGTAAATGTAATTATTCTGTGATTTTATTACTCAAATGTTACATATTCTTACAATCCTAGATGAGATACTCTCTTAAAATTTGTTATTATACTGTTTCCTTTTTGAGTTAAGCATTTGATAGGTCTTATTTTAGAATATGAAGTTCATAGCTTACATTGGTTGTAACTATTTTGGTATTTCACTTTAGTGGTGCAGGGTCTTTCCAAAGTTGCTGTGGGTTTGACTCAGCTTGAAAACATGTGCCAGTAAAATCCATAGTTTACATTAGAGTTTATTATCAAGGTTATACAGTGTGTTTTGTTTGCACCACTCTCATTTGTTAACTGTTATGTATGGTACAAGGAGCCTTCGTGGTTAGTGCACTTCCTGGTGATTGAAAGGTTGGTGGTTCAGATCTCCTAGCACCTCTGTGGGGGAGTTTTCTTCTGTTAAGAGATTAAGCTTTGGGAACCTTAAAGCAGCTTCCTATTAATCAGAATTGACTTGTTATAATGCATCTGTGTAGATTCAATATCATGGAGAATAGTTACACTGTCTTTAAAATGGCTGTATTTGCTACCTGTTCTCTGTACTTATTTGTCCTCAGGAACCCTGACATGTCTGCTTGGTTTTGTCTTACTAAGAAAATTACATGATATATAGTTTATTTTCAAACTGACTTCTCTGACTTACTGTGCAGTTAAGGTTCCCATTCATAACTTGATAAAACATTTCTTGTTGAGTAATACTGTATCGTAAACATTAGGCTGCTGCAGGTCCACCTTGGATCACACTATGAGTTGGATTCAGCTCGACAGCAGCTGGTTTTTTGGGGTTTTTTTGTTTTTTTTATTAATTTCAGAGAAGCAACTGTTTCTTGGTTGATAGCAGGCAACATACTGCAGGTTGTGCCAGAGAGTGCCTTCTGCTCAAAAAGCTGCATGTTGTTTAGCCATTTACCTATTAACACATTGCTGCAAATGACAGTAATAAATCGGGGGTGGGGGGAGATGTGTTTCTAAGCACGGTTAGCAATTTAAAAGTGTGCGGCAATATTAAAGAATACCTTGGATCTGCTTTTTGGTTTCTCTGCTGAAGAAGAATTGTTGGTATGTTTGGGCTTTCTACATAAAGAGCACCATGGGCAACTACACCATTTGGCATTCACGTCAGTGAGATGAGTATGATTTCCTGTAGCTCTCATTATCATCAGCATGTAGTATTGTCACTACTACCAAAACACACACAAAAAAGGTAAAAAGTAGTATTTTGGATTTTACCCGTTCTCTCTTGGAATGACTGGTGAATTTTGCACCCTGATAGGTTCATTGAAAGTTCCTTTTCACAATAATAGCAGTAATAATAAATAGTTGAAACCTTATTAAGGTGATTCACAATTACCTCATTTCCTGTATAGTTTTGACTTTCTTTCATTCTTCCCCCTTCCTCTCTGTTCTGAAGTGCATGGTCGGCCACACTTTACTCCCCTTCTTTCTTTAAACTACATACATGCATATTTACCTATATATCAGACTGTCTTTGAATCTGTCGTGTTTGTTTCCTTCAGTACAATACTAAGAAATCTGGAAAATTACCTGTCTTGGAGAACATAAAGTATATCTTAACAAGTTGCAAATAACTGAGTTTTAGAAGAAACTGTCTATAAACTTTTTGCAAAGTCTATATATAACATCTTGGGAAGAAGTGTATCTTATTTCTTACAACGTATAATTGAATATTTTAATTTTTGTAGCCCTTAAAACTCACACTCAACTGATGCTGGTGGATTCAGACCCCTAAAGAAGCACCACCTTTGGGTTAACAGTACAGCTCCCTATGGACTATGGCACCAGGGCTGTCCTATGTTAATTAGCTTATGAAACATTTACTTTTTTGAAGAAAAAAAAACAATTTATTTTTTCCACTGGAATGTAAAACCTCTGTGGTTAAAGTTTCATCATTCAAGGTAAAAACAGCTGTGTTTGTGTAAACATACATAAAATTGAGATTTTTCAAAATGTAACAATACCAGGTATTCTCAATACTCTTCTCCAGCACCACAGCTCAAAGCCATCAATTCTCCTTCTATCCTCCTTGGACATAGGGTCGCTATGAGTCGCAGGCGACTCGACGGCACATAACAACAACAACAACAATACCAGAGATGTAAAATATAGTAGGTAGAATAAAATAATTTTTATTTGATTGAAGCTTTATAAATCATGATGATTTTTCTTAAAATTATTCATAAACATTTTTTGTTACATTGAATTCATGCTTGTGTTTCTGGTGGCCTACTGGGTAAGAAGTTGTACCACTACCCCAAAGATTCAAGTCTCAGCTGTTTCTCCTCTGCAGTTTACAACCTCTGAAAACTTTTGCTTTGATCTAGGCGGGTGGGGTCAGCTGTGTGTGACTTGATGGCATATAACAACAATATGAAAGCCTTATTTTCATTCAGAATTAATTTATCTATTAAATTTTACTCCCCTCTCCCTCTTTTCCTATCCCTGTTAACCTTCCTGACTGATTCTGTGTGTGTAAAACTTTTCTTGTCTTTATAATGATGGTCTTAAAGCATAATTCCCTTTTTTGGATTAATTTATGTCACTCAGCATAATTGGTTTCAGATCTATCCAAGTCTGTCATATATTCTTGATTGTAAAGACATTGTTTAATGTCATTATTTGTCAAATTAGTTCTGCCTTTAAAAAGTTTTCAGTAACTTTTTCAAACCAGTAGAGGTTGGTGACTGGTGCATGAAAATAAAACAAACTTTATTCATACATTGGAAGACAGGATAGCCAGCATTTTGGTAATTTTGAAAACCTTAAAAAAAAAAGCACTAATTTTCAATTAAGTATACAGATATAGATATAGATATATATACAGCTTTTAAAAGACAAATTTTCAGATTGTGTTTTGAAAAAATTCAAATTTATGGTATTTACATTTAAGTAACACTAAACATTTGTAAGTAAAAGGTTGGGAATAATAAATATGCTCTGAAATATCTTTTAGCTTAGCTTGTCTTCACTACTACAGTTCTTAAAAGGGTTTTATTCTACTTTATATTCTCTATGCCCAGGAGTTTAATAAATTATTTTTTAATACAGGAAGAAATGTCTATTCTCTTTTTCCGTATCTTATTTGTTAGTGAACATTTAAAGAATTGAAACTGCCTTTACTAGTCTTTTGTTGATAGGTACTGTCAAATCATCAACAACTCTTAGTGATCCTGTGATTAATTTGAGCTTTGCCCTGTCCTGCATCATACTGACTCTCCCTCCTGGTCAAGCCACCTGTCATAGTCATTGTCAGTCCATCCCACCACCTTTCCTCACATACTGTCTTATGCAAGGACTGACCCTCTTCTGACGTCTCACCATCCTTGCCTCTAAGAAGCACTCTTTTTTGCACTTAGTCTAAAGCAGATTGGTTTGTTCTTTTAGCAGTTCATAGTATGTATAATACTCTTCTTCAAAAACACTGTTTCTTCAGTCTTCCTTATTCATTGCCTGACTTTCAGATGCATAACAAAGAATTAAAAACACCATAGCTTGCTTCAAGTACATCTTAGTTTTAAAATTCGTATCCTTGCCCTTTGGCACTTTAAGGAGGTCCTTCACAGCATTATTTCCCCAACAGAGTGTACCTTTTGATTTCTTAACTGATGCTACTGTGGATGTTGATTGTGAATCCAAGTAAAGTGAAGGCAAGTAGTGTAGGACACTAGAATCTTCCGATTTAGTGGTCTTTTCCTCCATCTTTGCTTTTTGAGTGGTTGTGGAACTGCCCTGGAATCCCAAAGGCAAGTAGTTCAAATCCAGCAGTTGCTCTGCAGGAGAAGGATGGGCAATCTGTCTCTTCCTGTGCGTTTAACTGCCTCTGAAAACCTGCTGGAGGGTCAGTTCAACTCCACGGTACACAGAAACAACATTGAGTCTTCTTGAAACAATCATGTTTGTTAGTAGAATTCTGCTTTCCTAGATATTTACTGTTTCTTCATTTACCAAATCTGTAAAATGAGATTCAGAGAAATCCAGTGATAAATTATTTGTTCTGTGACACAGTAGATTTTTATATGCACTTATTTATTCAACAAAAATTTTGTTTAGAATAGAAAGAGTGTATCTTTTCTGTTCTGATCTGACTTTTATCTTTCAGTGCCAATTATTTTATCTAATACCAGCTCAGTATAGGACTTTCTCCATCAATGATCAATAACTCTGGGGAGAGCAGAAACCTGGTGGCAGTATATTGACACAGTGTTGGGCTGCTAACAAAAAAGCAAGCTATAAAGTACACCAGTCCATTCCGTGGGAGAAAGACGAAACCTTCTGCTCCCATTTAAATGTGCAAGGCCAGGAAACCCATTGGAGGCTTGCCATGAGTCAGAATGGATACGACCGCAGTGAGCTTATTGGATCAGGAGTACAGTCCTTGAAGGAGTACCTCAGAAATCTGAGGATCAGTTAGGCTGGGCAGATGTAGTTGAAAGAAAAATATGTATTTTAATAAGCATGCAAATGAATATGGTTTCTGTTCCATAGAAATTATTTCTGGTAAACAGTTTATTTTCTAATTGTATAACAGTTTATCTTAAAAAGAGCTTAAAAAGTCTTCCCATTATTACTTGGCATTCTTTCATAAGAAACTTAGTGTATTTCAAAAGCCATAATGTGTTTCAAGCACTTACTTGTTTGCTCTTGAAGGGTAATGCAGCTTTCTAACTGATTGCTTTGCTTTCTTTTTTTTTTTATCCTATATTTGTGGATTAAATTTTAAAAATAAAAGTTTTTTTTGATGCGCCATTTTTCCCTGGTTATGAACTTTGTTGTAACCTACCTGCTTTCCTCAGTGTTTCACAAAGCTTATTCCATGTAACATTCTGTGAAATAAATTTTTTTGAAGCAGAGATACATGGGTAAATAAACTTGTGAAGCATTGCATTCTCTCTTGGAAATTGAAAGTAAAGGTTATTTTTAAAGCTTTGAGAAGAAACCTAGTGAAATTTGTTTGATTTGTGCTTTCAACTCTTGACTCCTTATATTTTGCAAAATGCGTGTTAAAATTCTTAAACTTTGTTTTTAAGTCATCCATAGTCTGATTTTTTCCGTTTCTGTTCACGTGAGTGAAATTAAAGAGAAAGTGAGACATAACGTTGTACTGTCACTTTTCCATGAAGCTGAGCTCATATTCTTAACTAAATTAAATTAAACTACACACTATTCGTAACTAAAAGGAATTCTAGGAGCTAAGGAGGAAAGTAGATACAGACAAGCAGGAAAATCAGGTTGGAAAACATCAAGGAGAAACAAAAGATGAGAACAATACAGTCATTAAAATACACTCATTGGATGAGGTAAACATTTTTTTACTTACAACTGAGAAGAGGAATAATCACCAAGAATCAAGATCTATGAAAATTATTAAATGTGTAACCAAAGAGGAAACATTAAAGAGATGTGGAGGATAGGGTAGCTTGTAATATTGGTTAGTATATGTGATAGGAATAACAGGTGAAGAGAATGGAAAATTAGAATAGGCAAGAGTTTTTATTAGCATTAATGAAAGATATATTTCATATTTGATAAATCCTAAACAGTATTAACATAACCATTATCTAATCATTGTAATCAAAGTTCAAAATATTTTAGAAACATTTTAGAAGCAATGGCAGCTTACTTACAAAATGACAAACTAATAGTATGGTATCACTTCTGCTATAACTCTTTGAAAATAATTTATTCCATAATAATTGCTACATTAGAGGAAAATTACACATAGAGATAATTTCCCTTGTTCTGTTTGAATTATCTATAACAATATGTAACCACAGAAAATATATGCTTAACAGACTTGAGTTATGTAGTAGTGCACACCAGATATATTTCACAGACTTAACAGCAAAGCAACCTAACTCTCTGTGTATCAGTTACCAATCACTATCTAATGTTTACAACTTTTAAGTCTTTTTGGTACTTCACAGTAACTCAGAAGCCATAACACATAAGCAAATCCCAAACATAATCAGCATACTTTGCTGAATTGTCAAACCATAATTATTGTATAGGACAAAACAGGATCTTTTTGGAAGTCATCTGACTCATTTTTTTTACCCATGGTCCAGTTGAACAAACCTTTGATTAGCAGTCAGATATTTTAAACCATACCAACAAGGCTCCTGCCCATAAGCAAGCTTTCAGTATTTTTTAAAGTAAAATACCATATTTTGAAACAGTATCTTTAATACTAAATATGTTCTTAAGCATTTAATATATGTAAAACCCTATGTCTTCCCGTGCCCACACCCCTAAAGTGATTGTTTGGTGTGATCTGAGTTTTAAATATTATTGAAGAAGTTTTTGGAGCCCATGTGGCATAATATATATGGCATGTCAGGTTACCAGCCAATGGTAGTGAGTTGGAATTGACTGTCTGGCAATGAGTTTGAGTTTTGAATTTTTGAACTTTTTGATTGTTATGCATTTGTGGCTATTATTGGGTTGTTTCAGCTAACTTGATCTTTTTAGGATGCATATGTTACTTCATAGCAGAACCAGTGTACCTCTCCTAGACCACAATATAGGCTAGGAGGCAGTGGAAAGTAGTATCCTCAAGTTCTCAGGGAAGAGACTTTTCATCTGAAAATTACATATCTGAATAAACTATCAGAAAGATAGTTAGAGAAAGCAGAGGAAACTCCTGGAGGGGTGGGGGAGGAAAATGGTGTAGGGAGAAAACTCTTGAGAAGTGGAATAGGTAAAACTAAATAGACAAAATCTGAATAGATTGTAAAATATGCCAGATGTCGGGGGGGGGGGGGGTCTGTAACGAAGTAGAATTAAAATAGCACCTAGCCTAGAGGCTCATATTCAGAGATTAATAGATAAACTTTTTGGGAATTAGATGGAGACTATCTTCAGACATAAGATAATAATGTTGTTAAGTGCCACCTAGTTAAAGGTGACTCATAGCAACCTTATGAACGAAAGACCTAAACACTTGTGTAATTTTCATCCTTTCTCCACATTCATAGTTTCTGGAGGCTAGCTATTTCGGAAGTGGATGCCACTCCTGCTTCTTAAGCTTGTTTTAATTCAGGAGCTTCACCAGACACTGTCCACCATGAGTAACAATTATCACATTTGGCACATCATTGTCACAGTGTTCAGCTTCACAGCAACCACGAGATACCTTTGTACAGCAAGTGAACAGACCAGGGCTATACAACCTAGAAGAATGTTTGATTAAAAACAATGAACTATTAAAATATGAACAATTTAAAAAAAGAACTATTAGAAAACCTGAATATTTCAGTAGGGAGTTTTGGTGGCTTAGTGGTAAAGAATTGTGCTGGTTCAAATCCACCAGCAGCTCCACAGGAGAAAGATGAGCAGTCTCCTCCCATGTGATTTATTGCTTCTGAAAACTGCTAACGGATCTACTATGCTTCCATTCTGACTCCATGATACGTAATAACCTTTTAGTTCCTCTGTACTTTCTACAAGCATGATTGTTTAAATTGTGAATTATAGGTTGCTGATAAGCTTTTGACCAACTCTGGCAGCACATTCTTCTTCACGTAGTCCAGCTTGGCAGATTGGGTTTTTTCCACAGTGCATATTGAACAGCTAATGTTTGTCCCTGTGTTGGACATTCAGACTGGATCATCTAGAGAGCTATGACTCGAGAATTGCAGTGCCAAAATCAAAGAGAATGCAGAAGCCAGAGCAAGAATAGAGAAGAGGACAGAGTTATATTCATCATGAAGCACAGTAGAGTTATTCCAGTGTGTCTACAGCTGCAGAAAGAAGATAATAATACTTGATTAAAATATTTATGTCACTAAACCACTAAAAGAATATAAATTCCACAAGTAACTTTAAGTGTAGTTGGGATAGGGTGGGGACTGAAAGAAACCTTAATAAGCAGGACAGATCAGCAACAGAGTTAAGAGAGGCAAAATTTATAAAAGATATTATTAAAATATGTGAAATAGATGATAGAAAATTCATCAGAACTCCAATTAAGTGATTGCTGTAATTGCCATTAAGTTTTTGGAATAGGGGGTTTGGATTTAAGTTCATAGAGTTTCCAGAGGCATGTTGTTTAGGAAGTAGACGCCACTCCTGCTGATGTGTTCAAGCAACTAGAAAGGTGCCACAGTGAGTTAGCTAACATAACTCCCCACAGATTATGCCAGGAGAGAATCAAACTGGTGGCCCAGTGGTAAGTAACTATGCTGCCAACCTAAAGGCAGATGGCAAATCCACCAGCTACTCCCCAGGAGAAAGATGGACAGTGTCTTCCTGTGCAATTTACTGTCTCTGAAAACTCACTGGAGGGTCAGCTGTGTGTCACTTCTGCCTCAGTAACACCTAGCAACAATGGTAAGTTAAAAAAATGACATTTTTATAAATTTAGCAAACATATGAACAACATTATTTATATCCCTAAACAAAAAACATGCTAGGGTAAATTGGATACTCCCATAAATCACATTGTCCTTGGGAGATAGGAAAAAATACCATTGTCCTTGTGAGATAGGAAAAAATGATAAGAGGAGTCTTAGTGTCTATATTATTTTTTTAAAGTTGAAAAGTATTAGGACAGTTAACATCTGTTAAATATAAATTTTGGGTTTATGGAGGTCTGTCATACTATTTTCTATATTTTGTATGTTTTAAATATTTCATAATAAAGCACTGAATAATTAAATTATTGTTTAATAGAATAGTACCTCTTTTCAATCTTTGTTGGGGGGTGTGTTATCAATTAGTATGTAGCTGTCAACCGAAGATACAATGATAATAATAGCACCCTGTTTCCTTTGTATATTTTTAGTTTAACATCTATACTTTTTCATACTAGTTTTTTTGTCTCCAGGTCTGATAATTTAAAATGAAGGAATATTGGTAATTAATTTTAAATTGTGTATATCTCAAAATTGCTTACATAGTACTATAAATGTTAAGTATTTTGAAGAACCACTTTTATTATTTTATTATTATTTTTTTTATTTCCTTATTTTGGAATTCTGAGTCAGAGTAAGAAATACAAAACAATGTTATTGTCACATGATGAGTACATTTGTTGATTTTTTTAAAAGATCTATTGGTTTTGCTTTGTTAAATTACTTTTAATACCAACTAAGACTCATATATCTATTACCTATCCTCTCCATAAACAATTTTAAATGATTCCTCAGTATCATGTTATTGTTACATACTGTTGAGTTGACTAGAACTCATTGAGATCCTATCAGCAACAGCTCTGAACTTTGCTCTATCCTGTAGCTCTTTCATATGTGACACACCTAACCCCATTGCCACAGGCAGTGTGTCAATGCATCTCATTCAGGGTCTTAATTCTCCTGGTCTAACCCTCTACTTTGCCAAGTATAATGTCCTTTGCCAAGAACTGGTCTTTCTTGACACATACCCAAAGTATGTAAGGTAGAGTTTCAATATCTTTGCCTTCAAGGAACAACTAAGACAACAAACAGGTCTTTCCTGGAGAGAGTGAAACCAGCTTGCTCTTAAGAGGCAGTATCATTGTTTTTGTGATGTTGTTAGGTGCTGTAAAGTTGAATACAACCCATAGTAACTCTGTGAACAACTTATCTGAATTCTGTCCTATCCTGTGCCATCCTCACACTTCCTAACACACAAGAACTCATTGCAGCAATCACTATGTCAGTCCACCTAGTTGTTCTTAATATTAAGTATATATTTAATTGTTGATCTATTAATAATAGACAGTCATAAGCACGCCCATGTTTATCACAGCTTTGTTTACAATAGCAAAGAGTTGGAAGCAACCTAAGGGCCCATCAACAAACAAATGGATAGAGAAGCTGTGGTATAGTCACACAATGGAATACTACGCCTCATTGAAAAACAAGGAACTCATGCAATATTA
>NW_006399926.1:2444728-2453032 GCF_000299155.1 Elephantulus edwardii
AGGGGAAGACCCTCTATGAGGTGGATTGATTCAGTGACTGGGGTAATCGGGATGGATGTGTCAGAGGAAATGAGATTGGCACGGGATAGAGCAGGGTTTAGGGCTGTTGTACATAGGGTCGCTATGAGTTGCAAATGACTCGACGGCACATAACAACACAACAACTTCTGCCTTTATTTACATGTGTTGGGCGTCATAATGGTCTTTACAAGTTTATAGTGGACCCTTAAGTACGTGTCAAATGAATGAAAGAATATGGCCATTTTATATACTAATCTGAGTATCTGAAAGAAAAAATAAAGTTCTTTGCCTACTAACTGCAGAAAAAGTTTGAGAAAAACTGTTAACTGGTTCTGAAATGCTTAGCCCTTAATACATTTTGGAAATTTACTGACAAATAATGAACAACAGGTGGCTAGTACCATGATAATGAACAAGAAATTAGCCTCTGTAGTAGATTCAAGCTTTATCTCCATTACTGATTATCTGAGCAATATATCTGGCATTTCGCTTATATGTGCATTAAAAGTGGAGCCACTTCAGACATAAGGTTAAAAGAGTTACGTAACCGTGCCTGGTGCGCCTCATTAAATGCACAATAATGGTGTAACTATATTTCTGTTTATTTGTCTCTTTTCCTCCAAGCAGCATAAAATCTTGATTCTTGAACCATAAACTTAGAGAACTTTCAACATTATTTTTTTTAAATACAACTTGAAAAGAAATACTTTGCATTGTTCTTATTTTTTAGTGGAATGTGATAGCTCTGCTATTAAGACCAAAAAGAGTAAGCACACTCTTGGCTTTCGTGTATTTATAGAGTAATTTTGAGTAGTTTGCATTGGATGAATGTCTTTAAACTTGTCCTCTCAGTTTTCATCTCCAAAGTATTAAGACAACCCTTAATTTGTAAGATACTTCTTTTTTATTTTTAATAAGGTAAAGTACAAAGAACTGAGGGAAATTATATAGGTAAAGGTCAAGGTCTGGTATTTAGGAAACTAAAAGTCTGCTTGAATGATATTGTCATGATTTACCAATAAAAAATGAAAGTTATCCACAGATAAATGTTCAACTTTGACAGTATTCTTTGAGATCATCTAAAAGTTTTTTAATACTCGAAAAATATACCAAAGTAGGATTTAACAGAGTTTACAAAGAAGTCACAAAATACAGTGTACATCCTCAATTTGCTGAAAAGTCTGCTTGATTATAATGTATCAGATGTTATTTTTATTATTATGTTATGTACCATCAAATTGGAATCCACTCATAGCTGACCTTCCAGTGAGGTTCAATGCAGTAAGTCACACTTTCTTCTGCTATTTTTATTACGATGGTGTTTGTGTTATGTGCTGTTGAGTTGCCTGGACCTCATAGCAACCCTATAAATAATAGCCCTAAACCCTGCTTTATCCTATGTCAATCTTACTTTCTCAGACACACCTACCCTCATTACCCCAGTCACTGAATCAATCCATCTCATCGAGGGTCTTTCTCTCCTGTGCTGCCCTCCACTCTCCCAAGCATGACATCCCTCTCCAAAGACTGATCTCTCTTTACAACATATCCACAGTATGTCAGACAAAGCTTCAGAATCCTTGCTTCCAAGGAGCAGTCTGGTTTATCCCTCTCCAGGGTGAACCTATTCATTCTCCTAGCAATCTATTATATATTCAGCACTCTTCTCCAATACCACAACTTAATTCTCCTTCTGTCCTCCCTAGTCATTGTCCAGCTCTCTGACGCATAGGAAGTGATTGCAAAGACCAAGCCTGGATCAGGCACACCTTAGTCTCTAGATTGACATCATTACTCTTTAATACTTTGGAGAGGTCTCTGACAGCACATTTTCCCAATGCAATACATCTTTTAATTTCCTGGCTGCTGGTGGCAAGCTTGTTCATTATGGAGCTAAGTAAACTAAAGCTGTTTACAATCTGTCTCTTCACCATCCATCACTATGCTGCCAATCAGCCCAGTAGTGAGAATCTTTAGAAACTTATATAATAACTTGTATTAGATATAATATAAATTCCATAGCAATGAGACCCATTTTAATTTACTGTTGATAAACATTTGGCTTATTTTGCCCAAACGTAAGACTAGAATACCATTTTGAGCTAGGGTTTTTTAAAAGAAAAAAACAAATAACATAGATGGCTACATTATCGTTTCCTTTCAGATTTCCTACATTTGCAGGCAGGTAAGAAGAGCCGTATTTTAGCAGACTCAGTAGCATATAAGAGATTTCACAGACCCTCTGTGAGGTGGATTAACAGTCCCTTGGTGCAGTGGATTCAAGTGTCAAGGATTGTGAGAATGACAGAGGATTCACATCTGCTGTACATAGGCTCACCATTAATCATACTAAATGGCACCTAACAACACTAGCAGTCCAGTAAAGTATAAAGAGGCAAGTACTTTATGTTGTTGATTGCCTTCAAGTTGAGCATGACTCTTTGCTATGAACCCTGTGAACAAAAGGCCTGAAGCCCTCTACAACTATTAACATTTATCAAAGTTCATAGTTTCTGGAGGCCTGTTGTTTAGGAAGTCATAGTATGTTTATTGTTATTTTATGCCATTTCAGTCACCTGCAGTACATAGCAACCCTTTGTACAGCAGCTCTCAACACTTCCCTGTCCTGAGCCAGTCTCATTAATTCCAACACACCAACCCCCATTGCCCCAATTACTGTATCAGTCCATCTTATCCAGAGTCTTCCTCTCCTGTGCAGTCTATACACGCTTCCAAGCATGATGTCCTCCTTCAAGGACCATTCTCTTCCGGTCACATGCCCAAAGTAAGTGAGACAGAGCTTCAGAGTCCTAACTTCCAAGGAGAGTCTTGGTTTCACCCTCTCTAAGACAGACCAGTTTGTTTTCTTGGCAGCCCATGGAATGCTAAAGGCACTTCTCCAGCACCACAACTCAAAGGCATCTATTCTTCTGTCATCCTTAGTTATTGTCCAACTCTCTGAAGCATAACAAGTAATTGAGAAAACCATGGCCTGGATTAGGTGCACCTTTGTATCTAGACTTGACATCATTGCTCTTCAGCACTCTGGAGAGGTCCATGACAGGAGATTTTCCCAATGCTATTCATCTTTGGATTTCCTGACTGTTGGTGTTAAGAGTGTTGAGTGTGGCTCCAACCAAGCTGTAATTGCTAACAACCTCAGTCTCTTCTCCATCTATTATGGTGGTGCCACTTGGCCCAGTGGTTACAATCTTTGTCGTCTTTGAGCCTCAACCTATATTGAAGACTACAGTCTTGGCGTTTTGAAGTAAGCACTTAGGTCGTCTTCAGTTTCAGCAAGCATGGTTGTGACATCTGTCTATTGTGGGTTGTTAATGAGTCTTCTTCCAATCTTGATGCCATGCTCCTCTTCATAAAGCTCTGCTTCCTGAGTGATCTGTTCTGCATACAGATTGAAAAGGTATGGGGACAGGCTGCATCCCTGACACACTTCTTTCCTAATTTTGAACCATGCGATGTTTTCTTGCTCTGTTCTGAGGACTGCTTCTTGTTCCAAGTATAGGTTTCATATAAGTACGATCAAGTGTTCTGAGATTTCCATTTTTCCTCAAGGTTAGCCACAATTTATCAAGTTCTTTATACTCAACTGAATTCTCTCCAATCCTACTTAGTGTAATATGTACAATCCCACTTAGTGTAATATATACAATAAAGGGTCCAAACAATTAGCATTAGATTTAAAAGTTGCCGTAATTGTAAACTGCTTTCAGAAAGTGCAGGGTGGCACCTGTTTTACTCTGGCAGCTATTTACTTTGCCTCTTTTTCCTTCCCTCTACGCAAAAAATCTGAATACTGTTGAGTCAGTTCTGATTCATAGCAACACTCCATCTGGCTTCTGATGAGGTAAAGCAGAAGAGGAGACTTCCCATGAAGTCATTGTGATTCAAACTACTAAAGATAGACAACCTTGGGTTCCCAGCATAACTTAATACAGAGAACGTCACCAGGGTTCCCTAAATATACTTTGGGGAATACTACTATTGAGCTATACATTGTATGCTTAAGGAATACACATGTAAATAAAATAACACAGCTGTATTATGTTGGAACAGACAAGCCTTTAATACAACTATTTTCATTCTCAAGCAGAAGAACATTATCTAGAATATTCTTATGTTTGCCATCAAGTCATAACTGATGCCCAACAAACTTTTCAGGAAGTTTTCAAAGGTTATAAATTGTACAAGAGGAGATTGCCAATCCATCTCCCATGGAACAGCTGATTAACTTGGACCATTTGCCTTTGGGTTGGCAACGCAACTTCCTAACACCGATAACAACAACAACATTTTATATTTATTTAGTTGAAACTATATTAGTGCTGTTATTATATAATTATTCTAGGAAAATTACTATCAGATTCCTCTAATGCCTTTCTTATTTAGTCTCACAGTTCCAAATTAATCCTTAGAACTATTCAATCTTTACAGCAGATGTCATTGTTATGTACCTACCATTGATTTGGAACTGACCCATATCTGACCTTCCAGTGGGATTTCAAAGGCAGTCATCCCGTGGTAGGAAACTACCCATCTTTCTCTGATAGAGCAGCTGGTGGATTAGAACCATGTACCTTTGAGATGGCAGTTCAGTTCCTTCCCACTAAGCCACCAGAATTCCCACAATAATCTTTTACCTGTCTTAGGAGACTTATCCATATTCTCATTTAAATTTGATTTTGTTTAAAAAATAATTTTAAATACTCATTTATGTGTACAAAATTTTATATTAGCTGTACTCTTGTCATCTTAAAGCATTTGTGTCATTAACACCTGAAATCTGAGGCAGGAAATACCTAACTTCAGTTATACTTCTTTTTTTTTTTTTTTAGTTAAATTATTGATTTGATTTTCTTATCCTCTTAAGTTCATATAATAATGCAAATAATAAGTAAAAGATTAATATGCCTTTTTTTAGCAGCCCTTTAAAAATACCTAGATGTAAAAGACCAACACAAAAGAGATCTTAAAATTTAGCACCTGTTCTGTGGCTTTAGTAGGGTGGTTGAATAAGGGTTATGGAAGAGGCGTTGATGCCTTAGTTGTGGTGATGAAGAATACTACCGACTATCCCATGGACTGCAAGAACAAACACTCATGTCTTGGAAAATGGTGCAACCAGGGTGGTCCTTAGAGGCAAAGATGGTGAAAGTTTGTCTCATGTTCTTTGGGCATATTGTTAAGGACTGGTCAGTCTTTGGAAAAAGACATCATGCTTGGAAAGGAGGAGAGTCAGAAAAAGAGAGGAAAACCCACAACAGATGGATTCATGTAGTAACTGTATCAATGGGTTTAACTATATTAGTGATTATGAGGATAGGGCAGGGTTCCACATTCTTATTCAGAGTGTCGCTTTGAGTTGTAATCATCTTGATGGCTCCGAAAAACATACAGGTGATAAAACATGCACAAATACATGTGAAGAAATACGAATAAGATCAATCTTACCAGTTTCTTGGTTGTGTTATAGTATAGTTTATTTGTTGGTTTGGTTTTTTTTTAAACATATTGTTTTCTTTTTCTCTCTCTCCGTGTGTGTGTGGGGGGGTTATTACTAACTATTTATTTATTTATTTATTTGTTTGTTTGTTTGTTTGTTCATTTAATGTGTGTACCATCAAATTGGATCTGACTGGTATAGGAGGTGATTGTTCCTCCTTCTTCAGCAGAGCATCTGGTGGATTTGAACCCTGCACCTCTAGGATTGCAGTGCAATTTCCTGCCACTAGGCCACCAGAGCTCGCCGGGTTATTACTAATTTTAATGAACATTTACAGAGACTTTGGATTTCTATTCATTCATGGTTGCACTTTTCTCCCTGTCCACCCCTCCCCCTCAATTCGCTCTTCTCCTTGAAAAGTAAAAGAAAGATTCTTTCATTGTGATATAGTCCCTCCCCTCAAGTTCACTCCACTATGCAGCCTTCATTCTGGACTCCTGTCATGACAATAATATCTAATCATATATCGCTTTTAAACAATTCTCTCCTGTTTCAATGCAGTATATATTATTTATTCCCTCTTTCTCTGTCTCCCCTCAAGCCCTGTGTCATGTTGTTTTACAACAGTGGCACTATGTAATATTTGTCCTTTTGTGACTGAGATATTTCACTCAACATAATGTCCTCCAGGGTCATGCATTTTGTATAATATTTCATGAGTTCTTTGTTTTTCAATGGAGCATAGTATTCCATTGTGTGAATATACCAGAGCTTCTCTGTCCATTCATTTGTTGATGGGCACTTAGGTTGTTTCCAACTCTTCTGTTTAAAACAAAACCCCAATAAACATGGGTGTGCATATATCTGCTTGGGTGGCAGTACTGGGTGTTTTGGTTGTTTTGGGGGTTTTTTTTAACTCATTTTAATGAAAAATTACAGAGACTTAGGGTTTCCAGTCATTCATTGTTCCACTTTTATCCCTTCCCAATTCACTCTTCTCCTTGAAAAGTAAAAGAAAAACTCTTTCATTGCTATACAATCCCTCCCCCCAAGTCCACTCCACTGTGCAGCCTTCATTCTGGACTCCTGTCATGACAATAATACCCATCCATATATCCCTTTTAAACAGTTCTCTCCTTTATCTGTTTCAGTGCAGTATACATCATTCCTCCCCTCCTTTTCTGTCTTCCCTCAATCTTGATGTCAGTCTCATTTTACAACAGTGGCCTTATGCAAATACTTGTCTGTTTTTGACTGAGATATTTCACTCAGCATAATGTCATCCAGGGTCACCCATTTTGTATAATACTTCATGATTTCCTTGTTTTTCAATGCAGCATAGTTTTCCATTGTGTGACTATACCAGAACTTCTCTATCCATTCATTTTTTGATGGGCACTGGGGTTGTTTCCAGTTCTTTGCTATTGCGAGCAAAGCTGCAATAAAACATGGGTGTGCATATATCTGCGTGGGTGGCAGTTCTGGTTTCTTGAGGGAAAATTCCCAGTAGTGGAATTGCTGGGTCAAATGGTATTTCTTTTTTTATTTCTTTTTTTTTAATTTTTTTTTTTTTATTTCAAATGGTATTTCTAATTCCAACTTTTTGAGAAAGCGCCATACTACCTTGCACAGTGGTTGCCCCATTTTACTCTCCCACCAACAGTGAATAAGGGTTCCAGTTTCTCCACAACCTCGCTAGCATTTGATGTTTGATGTTCTGTTAAATTTTGTTATTCTTACTGGAGTGAGATGATATCTCATAGTTGTTTTGATTTGCATCTCTCTTAGAGCTAGGGATTTTGAACATTTCTTCATGTGCTTGTTGGCCATCTGAATGTCTTCTTTGCTGAGGTGTCTGTTCATATCCTGTGCCCATTCTTTATTTGGGTTATTTACCTTTATCTTGTTGTGGTGAGTTCTGGTTTCTTTAGGGTCTATTCCCAGTAGTGGAATTGCTTGGTCAAATTGTATTTCCATTGGCAACTTTCTGAAAAAGCACCATACAACCTTCTATAGTGATTGTACCATTTTACACTCCCACCAACAGTGAATAACAGTTCCAGTTTCTCCACAACCTCGCCAGCATTTGATGTTTGCTGCTCTGTTAAATTTTGCTATTCTTAACTGGGGTGAGATTATATCTCATAGTTATTTGGAGTTATACTATAGTTTCATAAGGTAATAACCATCAGAGAAAACTGGATATCCTTTATTATTTCTTAGTATTGCAAATCTACATTTGTGGCATATTACAAATCAGATCAGTAACACATCTTGTGAATTGAAGGATGATCAATACTAGGAAGTGTATGGGTATATTAATAGTTTAAACTGGAAATCGGTATAATTTCCTTTGTAACAGCCTGGTCTTTGACGTTCAGTCTTGTCAGTAAGTGAGGAGAGGATATTTATAAATGAGTGTATGTATATAATTATAGTATTGGCAGCATCAGGATGGATGATAAAAAGATTGAGGCTGTTCACATCTTTTGGTTCCACAGTCCACACTCTTGGCACCAGTAGCCAGGAAATTAAAAGACGTATTGCAATGGCAAAGTCTGCTGTTAGAGACCTTTCCAAAGTTCTGAAGAGCAATAGTGTCTCGATGAAAACTGAGGTGCGTCTGATACAGGCCATGGTCTTTGCAGTCACTTGTTATGCATCAGAGACTTGGACAATGACTAGGGAGGATAGAAGGTGATTTTTTTTTCTTGATTTTTTTCTTTTATTTTTGCGTGAGTGTACCGTCAAATCAGATCTGACTGGTACAGGAGGAGATTGTCCCTCCTTTTCCTGGCAGAGCATCTGGTGGATTCGAACCG
>NW_006399926.1:2453212-2478208 GCF_000299155.1 Elephantulus edwardii
TCTATGAGGTGGATTGACTCAGTGACTGGGGTAATCAGAATGGGTGTATCGGAGACAGTGCGATTGGCACAGGACAGAGCAGAGTTTAGGGCTGTTGTACATTGTGTAGCTATGAGTCACAAGCGACTTGATGGCACATAACAGCAACAATAATGAAGTGTGAGAAGCATTCTCATTAAAATACGATGCAGAAAAGGATGCCTTTTGTAACCAGTGTTTTTGAATGCCACAAGATAACTATTAGAAATTGGAAAGTAATTCAGATTGTTGTTACTTGTGAGTAATGATATATACATTGAAGTCTCAAAAAAAATCTTTGACGTTTTTTAGCCCCCAGTAGAATTCAGTAAGAGTTATCAGTGAGAAATCAGTAGCCTTCATGCCCGTGTATGCACACATACATACATTACATAAAAATGTACAACCAACCACAAGATAAAATGAAAGAAAAGAGTACATTTATAAAAGAAATTTAATGGGAAGGACTTCAGCTTTATAAAAAGAAAGCTTCAAAAACACCACCAAAGAAATCCTTTTGTGATCAAACAGTCCATAAACTATTTTAAAGTAGAAAGAAATTTCTTCAGTATTTAAAAAGCAAATGCTGAATGAACAAACTCAGTACCACAAAGACAAAAGACAAATATTGTACAAAACTATCCGTGTAGAATGAGTACAATGATCCAAGGGTGGTGAGGGAGGGTGGAAGCAGAGGGATGAGGATATGCGGGGGGAGTGGGGATTAATCTTGGAGTTGTATAATTTGATAGGTGTGGGGGTGAGGGGAATTGGAAGAATCTGTTCTAAATAGAATGTATTCAAATTTTGTAAATAAGCTAGTATAAAATTTAAAAAAAATTTTTTTAAAAAACCATATGAGAAAAAGCATACTCATATTGAAAAACTGGAAGCATTACACCTAAAATCAACAGATCCTACTTTCACTACTTCTTCAACGTAGTATTAGATTTCTTACCAGAAGTTAAACAAAAAGTAAAGGACATCCACATTGCTAAAGAATAAATAAAACTCTGCTTAAATGTAGTGCTTATGTTGAAAATCCTAAACAATCCACAAGAAAAGATACTTAATTTAAAAAAAATTCAGCAAAGTTCTTTTATACAGACTTTAACACAATAAAAGTTGTATCTCTGCATTCCAGAATGATTGAACCAAAAAGAAATTAAGAGAACAATTCTAAGTTCAACATTTTATAAACTAAACTTTATTTTTTACTTAACCTTCTAGAAAGGAATATGTTTCTACTTTAATTTTAATAAATACTGAAAGCTTTTTTTACAAAAGAACAATTCTGTTTTCTAATAGCATCAAAAAGGTGAAAATATGTCTAAATAAATTAAATCTCAGAAGTGAAAGATTTGTATGCTAAGATAACAAAGATTGGTGAAAAAAATTTTTAAAGATCTAAATAAAATTATTTGTTCTATGCCATACAATCAGAACTGACTCATAGTTGATCCTACAGAAGGTCTTTCAGAGTCGTCAAATCACACCAGGAAAATTGCCCATTTTTCGTTCTTGGAACAGGTGGTGGATTTGAACTCTGTGGTTTGGCATTAAATCTCTTTACCATTATGCAACATATAATCATCCTATTTTATGACTTGGAAGGCTTCATATTGTTTATATGACATTACTTCTCAAAGCAGTATAAAGATGCAGTGTATTCCTGTCAATATTCCAATGGTATTTTTCTCAGAGTTGAAAAACATAAAAAAAAATTCATATAAAATTTATGGAGATCCTGAATACCAAAACAATACTGAAAAATAAATTTGAACATTTCATACTTAACAATATAAAAGTGTACGACATAATGAAGTATGATATTAGCAAAGATAGGCAATATAAGCCAATGGATCAGAATAGAGAGCTCGGAAATAAGCTCTTGCATATATGGTCAATTGATTTTTCACAAAAGTAGTAAGACTCTTGAGAGGAAGAAGGAACAATGTTCTGGTTTTTAGTACAAATAAAAGTTTCTTGAGATATAATCTCACTCCGGTAAGAATAGCCAAATTCAACAGAGCAGCAAACAACAAATGCTGGTGAGGTTGTGGAGAAACTAGAACCCTTATTCACTGTTGGTGGGAGTGTAAAATGGTGTAACCACTATGGAAGGCAGTATGGCGCTTTCTCAAAAAGTTGGAAATGGAAATACCATTTGACCCAGTAATTCCACTACTGGAAATATACCCTAAAGAAACCAGAACTGCCACCCAAGCAGATATATGCAAACCCATGTTTATCGTTTTGTTCACAATAGCAAAGAGATAGAAAAAACCCAAGTGCCCATCAACAAATGACTGGCTAGAGAAACTGGTATATTCACACAATGGAATACTATGCTACATTGAAAAACAAGGAACTCATGAAATAGTATACAGAATGGGTGATCCTGGAGGACATTGTGCTAAATGAAATATCTCAGTCACAAAAGAACATATACTCCATAAAGCACTGTTACAAAACAGGACTGGCTTTGGGGTTGGGGAAAATGAAGAAAAGTGGAGATAAATAATATACACTACATTGAAAGAGGAGGGAGATAACTGTTTAAAAGGAATATATGATTAGGTATTATTTGCATAAGAACTGTCCAGAATAAGAGCTACATAGTAAAGTGCACTGGGGTGGGGGAATTGTATCACAATGAAAGAATTTTTTTTCCAAAGAGAAAAGCTAACTGGGGGGAGAGGTGGGCAGGGAGGGAAATGTGCAACAATGAATGAAGGGAAATCCATGTTCTCTATAAACTTTTATTAAAATCTCAATTAAAAGAAAAATACCAAAAAATTGCTATGGAAACAATATCACAATCAAAAGGATAATATTGGATCCTTACCTGACATGGTACATAAATACAAATGCAAAATGAATCAAAGATCTAATTCTTAAAGGTAAAATTACAAAACTCTTAGAAGAAAATAAAAGGGGAAAGCTTTATGAAAACAAAAATGCAGGCCATGTATGTAAGAAAATATTTAAACTCATTTATATGGTAGAAATATGAAATATAATAATGCATTGATTAAGCTGAATTAACCTCTCTTTAACTGAAAGGTTAGCCATTTGCTTCTGTGATAGCTGCTCCATGATACAAAATATGGATCTACTTATAAAGAAAATTTTCAAAATCATATGGAGCAGTTTAACTCAGTCATAAAAGGGTTGATATGTTCCTAAATGAAACTTGTAGCAGTATAGTTTTACATTTGTTAAGAAATCAGTTTCTAGAATGTATGAAGAACACAACAGCAAACTGATAAAGATAGGGAAAGGACTATCTTAAGTATGCATTTTTCTAAATAAAACTTAGAAATAGTAAGTAAGCACATGAGAAGATACTTAACCATCAGTAGGGATTAAACCAAAAAGGCCCTTTGCTGTGTCGTTGTTACAGGAGGAAGCTGCTTGTTTGTCTTCAGCAGGTGAATTAGAAATACTATCTTTCATTTAGCAGCTCAGTCCATTACACAATACACCATAAAATCTCCCCATTAGTGATTGCTGGTAGGTACTGTCAAGTCAGTGACAACTCAGTCACCCTATGAATAACACCCTATGAATAGATTGGAACCTTGCACTGTCTAGCACCATCATCACAAGACATGTATGTAGAAAATATTTGCAAAAATCTCCTCCATGCTCACACTCACTGTTGCAGTCAGTGCGTTACTCCAATCTTTGGTCTAGTTTTCTTTTGTTCCCCTTCAAACATTCCTGCCTTGATGTCTTCTCCCATGGACTAGCTCCTCAGAGATAACCACTTTACACCCACTGTTGTTAGGTGTTGTCAAGGACAGTATGACTCATAGTAACCCTATGAACAACAAATCTGAACAATTTCTGAAACTTTTAAGCCCATTACAGCAGTCACTCTGTCAGTCCAGCTGGTTGCAGATCTTTGTCTGCTTCACTGTCCCTCCTTCCCAAGCATAGTGTCCATCTCCAGAGAATAGCTTCTCCTAGCAACATGCCTAAAGTGTGTGAGACAAAGCTTCATCATCTTTGCGTCCAAGGAATACTCTGGCTGCGCCTTCTCCAAGACATAGCTGTTTGTTCTTTTTGCAGTCCATGGGATAGACAGCAGTTTTCTCCAACACCATAATTCAAAGGCAACAAATCTTTTGTCAACCTTAGTCATTGTCCAGCTCTCAGATGCATAAAATGTGACTTTATCCTCAAACTGAAATCATCGCTCCTCAGTATTTTGGGGACAATCTCTGACTATAGACTTTCCAAGTGCAATATATCTCCTGATATCCCACCTGCTAGTACCAAGTGTATTGGTTGTGGATCCAAGTAAGGTGAAATCTTTGATTATTATTTTAAAAAACATGGAAAATGTATTGACAAGAACGTAGAGAAATTGGAGCACTCATTCAAAAATGTTAAAAGGGAAAGGGAGAGTTCAGGCAAGTTTCTTAACTATTGATATAAAAGGGTTAGGGTTAAGGTGAAAAGGAAATGTATATGATGGATGACTGAAAACCAATTTTAAGTAAGAATAAAGAGAATGTAAAAATAATGTAGCTTCTTTGTTATAACAGTTAGATGGTCTCTCAAAAATTTAGATGGAATTTCCATATAGCCCAGCAGTTCCACTCCTAAGTGTGTATAAGCCAAAAGAAACACAGGTCTTTGTACATGAGTGTTCATAGTAAAGTTCACAGTAGCCAAAATGTTGTAAACCCAAATGTCCCTACCAGCAGATGAGTGGGTACATAAAATGTGACATGTACACGCAATAGATTATTTACAGCTGTAAAAAGAAATGATGTAGGGGAGCTCTGGTGGCCTAGTGGCAAGGAACTGCAACAACAATCCCAGAGGCGCACATTCGAATCCACCAGATAGATGCTCTGCCGAGGAAGGAGGGACAATCTCCTCCTGTACCAGTCAGATCTGATTTGATGGTACACTCACACAAAAATAATAAAATAAACAAAAAAAAAACCTTTAAAAAATGTTTAATTAAAAAAAAAAAGAAATGATGTTCTGATACTTGCTACCACATGGATGAACCTTGAAAGCATTAAGCTATAAATGAAATAAGTTACATATAAAAGAAAAAATAATCATGTGATTCTATAAGCTATCTAGAAAATAGCTATCTGGCAAATCATTGACAGTAACCAGGACCTAGATAGTGGGTATTGATTTACTGTTTAATGTCTCTAAAGTTTCTGTTTGGTATTTAAGAAAACAAACCTGGAGAAAGGCAGAGATGTTAGTGAATGTATTTAGTTATCAGTACCAGTTGTCAGTGGTTCATGGTGACCCAGAGTGTGTTAGTATGAAACTGCTCAGTATGATTTTTGGTTGTTACTTTCTCGCAAAGGGAGTTCTGGTGACCTGGTTGCAAGAAGCTATGTGGTTCAAGGCCACCAGCCGCTCTGCAGGAGAAATATGGGCAGTCTCCTCTCTTGCAATTAACTGCCTCTGAATACCCACCAGAGGGTCAGCTAAGGGTCGTTTCTGACTCTGTGGTACACAACATCCTTTTTTGCAAGTAAATTGCCAGGTCTTTCTTCCAAGGAGTCTTTGGATGGACCCAAACCTCAAATCTTTTGTAGCTGAATGAATTAACCATTTGCACCATCTATAGATGTACTTCATGCTGCTGAGTTCTACACTCAGAGTAGAGGTTCAGTGAAGATGAAGGAAAGCCACACTGAGATTGTCACTGTTGTTGTTATGTGCTTTCGAGTCGTTTGCGACTCATAGTGACCCTATGTGCAACAGCCCAGAACCCTGCTCTATCCTGTGCCAATCACATTGCCTCTGACACACCCATCCCAATTACCCCAGTCACTGAATCAATCCACCTCATAGAGGGTCTTCCCCTCTTGCGCCGTCTCTCCATCCTACCACGCATGATATCCCTCTC
This sequence comes from Elephantulus edwardii, assembly GCF_000299155.1. NCBI lineage: Eukaryota > Metazoa > Chordata > Mammalia > Macroscelidea > Macroscelididae > Elephantulus > Elephantulus edwardii. The sequence continues at coordinate 2,459,127 of NW_006399926.1, forward strand.
TCCAAGGACCTGTCCCTCCTTACAACATGTCCAAAGTATGTCAGACGAAGCGCTGGAATTCTTGCCTCCAAGGAGCAGCCTGCTTTAACCCTCTCCAGGATGAATCTGTTTGGTTTTTGGCAGTCCAGGGTACATTCAGTACTGTTCTCCAGCACCACAGCTCAAAGGCATCAATTCTCCTATCCTCCCTAGTCATTGTCCAACTCTCTGATACATAATAAGTGATTGCAAAGACCGCGATACCATTGCTCTCCAGTACCCCGGAGAGGTCCCTAACAACAGACTTTCCCATCGTAATACGTTTTTTTATTTCCTGGCTACTGGTGCCAAGAGTGTTGACCATAGTTTCATAATAGATTCAAACATATCAACAATCCTGAAAATAGTACATGACCATGCAACAGTGCCATCCTAAAACACCTTTCCCATGGTAAAATCACCAAGAATTGTAGGTAACTTGTTAGCTAACAACAATTTTTTTTTAAAATTTGGAAATTTAAATAATAGATAAAATACTTCTGAAACTTAGACAAAAATAGTTTTCAATAAGAAAATAAACTTGAGGTGTTTTGAATAAGAAGATATGAACATGAAGATTTTAGTTATCCCAGAGTTAATTTGCAGATTTAACAATAGCATTTTTAGTGGAAAGAGTGCTAGACAACTTGTGATTTGTCTTTTAAATTTTTATTTTATATTGGTTAGCTTACAAAGTTTGTATACATTGTGTTTCACACTATTCTTCATTCACATTGTGTTTCATACAATCATTCCCATTCATTATGTTTTATAAAATTAGTCACCATTGAACTATGCCCACAATTACACTCTTTTCAGGTCTCCACCCGATATTTTCCATTTCCTTTACCCTCTACCTCCTCCCACCAAGTTGTACAGCTTTTTGCCCTGACATAGCCTCATCCCTTGCTCCCACTCCTTACCCCCTTGGGTCTCCATACATGTTTTACTAATTATCCTTCTATTTTTACAATAATGGTCTTATGCATTATTTGTCTTTATAAGACTGAGTTTTAGACAACTTGTTTTTAAAATTTATATTGAAAAAGAAAAATAATCAGGGCTTTCATGAGAAAACAAACCAATAATATATGATAATTAAGTTTATTAGACATTAAATCATAAGGTAACAATGATTGGCAAATTGCTATGTAGTGATATATGAATGATTAGACAGCTGTTACTCTTTCAGTATTTCTGTGTCCTTTACTTGGCACACAGGATACCATACACTCAATATTGCTGTGCTCTCCCCCACCCTCTTCTTTTTCTCAGTATTTACTGGTTCCTCTCCATCTTTCTTTTCTCTAAATTTACAATGCCTAGATATCATTCTTCTGTTCTCTATGTACATTCACCCTCACTTGATTAGGGCAACCATTCTCTAAACATTAAATAATGTGTATAATGCTTAATATTTTAACTTAAAATTTTTTTTTTCTGATCTCTCCCCTAACCTTCAAGTTCAGACTTCCACTTGACATTTCTGCTTGGTATTTAGTAGACATATTTCAATCTAAAGTTGCCAAAAGTAACTCCTGATGATCATTTTAAGTCTTCCTTCAACCATTCTTTGTTGTAGTCTCATCACTGCTACTCTGAACTAAGCAACTATCATCTCTGTTCAAGATAACCACTGTACCTTGCTCAGAAGACTTCATGCTTGTACCCTTGTTTCCCTATATCCTTATAAAGAGAATTGTTAGAAGTCCTATTTGAAGATAAATGTAAGTAAAACTATGATATTCTTTATTTGAAAATTTGCAGTGGTTTCTCATTTTTCATAGAGTCACAACTCAATTCTCAATTCTTTATAATGTCCTTTAAGTTCCTCCATGCCACATACCTCTCTGATCAGACAGGCATTTGTTCTCCTACTCAGTCACTTAATTTCTGCCACATTAACATTCTTGTTGTGCTTTCTTATTTATTCATTTCAAATCTGCTGAAACGTTAACTGATCAACGATGCCTGGTCCCTTCACCATAGCAGTATGCTACTGTTATGTGCTGTCAAGCTTCCTGAGGCCTGATGCACAACATCTCTAAACTCTGCTCTCTTTTGAGCTAATGTTATTGTCTCTTGACACATCTACCCATAACCCCCATCACTGAGTCAGTCATCTCATCCATGGTCTTTCTTGTGCTATCTCTCTACCCTTCCAAGCATGATGTCCCCTCCAAGGACTCGTCCCTCCTGGTAATATTTTCAAAGTATGTCAGACTGAGCTTCAAAATCCGTGCCTTCATGGTGCACCTTTGTTTCAACCTCTTAAGGACAGACCTGTACTCTTAACTTTTCATGATATATTCAATTCTCTTTTCCAGCACCACTACTAAAAACCATTAATCATTCTTCTGTCATCCTTAGTCATTGTCCAGCTATCTGATGCATAGCAAGTAATTGTGAAGACTATGGTATGGATTAGTCTCTAGACTGAGCATTGCTGTTCTGTATTCTGGAGAGGTTCCTGACAGCAGATTTTCCCAGTGTAATTTGTATTTTGATTTCCTAGCTGCTGGTACTAGGAATATTAATTGCATATATTTTTAGATATTTTCAACAATCTTTTGCATCACCTCTTTTTGAAATTATAACTAACATGGAGTTTTTTTCTCAGGAAAATGATATATCTTTCTTCAAACTAGTGAGTAGATCCAGGACTACATCTGTTTCCTAAAACATTTCAGTTGCTATTTGATCAGTGTGTGAAGTTTTTGCCATTGTCTTCTGTGCATTTAAACTTCTTTCTTCATTCCTCTTGGTTCTTGGTCATATACTACTTCTTGAAATGAGTCAGTGTCGACCAGTTCTTTTTGCTAGATTAACTCTGTATATGCCTTCCATCTTCCTTTAATAGTTTCTGCATTATTCAAGATTTTGCCTGTAGCATTGCAACTTGAGGCTTGATTTCTTCTTCAGTTCTTTCACCTTGAGAAATGCCAAACACATCCTTCCCTTTTGGTTTTTTCACATCAGCTATTTGCCCATTTTGCTGTAATACTTTGCTTATACTTTGTCTTCCATAGTTTACTCTTTTTATTAATTTTTTAATTCCATTAAAATAATACTCATACATATGTATGTACATATATTTCTCCATTCTCATAGAAAAGGTCAAATACTATAATGTTCATGGCAGTTTTATTTGAGTGAATATTTATAGATTGGCTCTTCATTCTTTGTTTTATAATTCTAATTTTTGTTGTTGTTGAGTACCATCGAGTCAAACTGACCCATAGCTGACTCTCCAGTGGCTTTTCAGAAGCAGTTAATTAATTGCACTGGAAGAGATTGCCCATTCTTCTCCTAGTGAGCAGCTGATGAACTTGAACCAAGTCCCTTTGAGATTATAGTGAAATTTCATACCATAAATCGAACTTTACTTTTCCCACTTCCTCCCTGTAATTCTGATCTCCATAAATTTTTCTGTCTGTATTTTCTGCCTTCAGGACTTTATATTGTTCTTTGACTTTAATTCTAAGGAGTTTGAGTACCTCAGTGTTACTGACCCCTTCATAGACCTACCTGTCTAAAAAGATTCATTTTATTGCAGATTTTATTTATAATGTAGTCTGTTAGTTTTAAAAAGTTAGTGTCTTCCTGGTATTAGTGATCATCCATATAGGCCTGTTTATTATTTGGCTAAAGTTGAGCCACAAAGGGTGAGTTTTAGTCAGGGTTTGAAAGGTGATTAAGGGCCATAGTCTTAGAAGTTCTCCCTGTCCATCATACCAATATCCCTGATCTTTTTTGTATTTTCTAGTTTTGTCTCACGTTCTTCACCTCCAGCCCCCACTAATCTATCTGGGTAGTCTACTGTAATCTCTTTCTGAGTAATCAGCAGTGGTAACCAGGCACCATCTAGTACTTTTTATCTCTGAGTTGTTGAACTGAGGTTTGCATGGTTCATTAGTTTCCTTTAACTAATTGTTTTTATACATCTTTTCTTCCCTCTTTGTTCTAGAAAAGGAGAGACCCATAATTGTGCCTTAGATTGTTGCTCAGAAACATTTTTTATATTGTGATTTTAAAGAAAGTTTATAGAAAAGTTGGCTTTTCATTCATTGATTGTTCCCCATTTTCCTCCATACTCATGCCCAGTTCACTTTAAAGAAAAAAAAATGCATTCATTGTTGTTCACAGGCTTTTAAGAGCCGAGTCACTGCTCATCACTTAGTATGTAGAACCTTATCTTTATGAGCTGTGTTATACCAGTTGATTTTGATCTTGATTGCCTCCAAGAGGATGGTCCCAACGCCCCTGAACCAGCAACTGATTTTCAAAGAGTATTTGGTTTTTATTAAGAAGCCCACATTTAACAAAAAAGAACCTTACATAACATTGCCCCTAGTTGTCTCTGTTACTTACATATAGATGGTAATATAATAGACATATTTATAGCCTCTACTGCTAATATAAATGTAATAATGTTTGCCAGACCTGTGAGGGATTCTCTATGGTTTAATGATTACTGCTTTACAATATTTTTTAACATTTGCTAAGATGATTTTGCCCATCACTACCTAATATGTTTTTCTCCATTTAAAATATTCCCAGCTATTCTCACTTGTCTTATTTTCCCAAAAGAATATTTAATTAAATTTTAAAGCTTCTGAAAAAAAATCTGTTATATTTTTATTGAGATTGTATTTAAACTAAAAATTTGCTAAAGGAAAATTACCATTTTTATGATGTCTTTTATCCACAAGCATACTTTATTTTGTTTACATTTAAGTCTTCCTTGACCATTTTGTAATTAGCAAGAGCTTTTTAGTTGTTATCTAAAAGTAAAACAGACTATTGTGAAGTCATATCTCACATGTATAATATATATTGAAGATACATGTATAAAAGCAGTATACAGTAAATAACTTAAATAGTATTTCCAACTCTAAAATTTTGCATCAAAGCACTTTCTTAATATCTGTGTTTTTATCTCTTCCCCTTAATATAATAGAGACTTTATTGCTATTTCTGGAACATAGCTGAGAATAAGTTAAAGGAGTAGAATTAAATAAATTCTTCCGTATTTGTTTGTAATCTTTTAAGTCAGTGATGAAGTTTGGCACAGAAGTATAAAAGGTAAATGGGTATTATCACTATAAATATTTTAACTTAAAAGTCATACATGTATTTGCTTAATATGTATTTGATCAATTGGTCAAAGTTAATTTGCATTTTAAACTAATGTCAAAAGTCAACAAAAGTATCTTGATGGTTTGCGTTAATAGCAAATGAGCTACCAGACTCTGAATTTTTTGGGTAAAGATCAAATTTTAGTCAAGTTCTTAAAAATGCATATTGCCTTACTATTTGATACCTCACAAATGGTCATTCGCCTTGTTGAGTTGTAATGTTAAGCTGAAGTGATACTTAGGTTTACTCTCTCTGAAACCTTTTTCTTGTTCAAATTTTAGGATCCTTCAAAGTTGTACAAGAAAGCAGGTGATGTTGCAGCCATTCAGTGCCAGTCTGAAGAAAGCATCCATCTTCATTCACAGGGAGAAAACAACCCTTTGTCTAAGAAGCTTTCTCCAGTACACTCAGAAATGGCAGATTACATAAATGCAACACCATCTACTCTTATTGTTGGCCGGGATCCTGATTTAAAGGACCGAGCATTACTTAATGGAGGGACTAGTGTAACAGAAAAATTGGCACAGCTCATTGCTACTTGTCCTCCTTCTAAGTCTTCCAAAACAAAACCGAAGAAATTAGGAACTGGCACTACAGCAGGATTGGTTAGCAAAGATTTGATCAGGAAAGCAGGCATTGGCTCTGTAGCTGGAATAATACATAAGGACTTAATTAAAAAACCAACTATCAGCACTGCAGTTGGATTGGTAACTAAAGATCCTGGGAAAAAACCAGTGTTTAATGCAACTGTAGGACTGGTCAGTAAAGACTCTGTGAAAAAACTGGGAAGTGGAGCTACAGCGGTATTCATTAATAAAGACTTGAGCAAGAAAACAGGGACTATCACTACTGTAGGACTGGTGAGCAAGGATTCAGGAAAGAAGCTAGGAATTGGAATTGTTCCAGGTTTGGTGAATAAAGAATCTGGCAAGAAGTTAGGGCTTGGCACTGTAGTTGGATTGGTTAATAAAGACCTGGGGAAGAAGTTGGGTTCTACTGTTGGCCTGGTGGCCAAGGACTGTGCAAAGAAGATTGTAGCGAGTTCAACTATGGGATTGGTTAATAAGGACATTGGAAAGAAATTAGTGGCTTGCCCTATGGCAGGACTGGTCAGTAAAGAGGCCATAAACCTTAAAGCTGAAGCTCTGCTCCCCACTCAGGAACCACTTAAGGCTTCTTGTGGTACAAATATCAGTAGTCATGAAAATCAGGAACTTTCTGAAACCCTGAAAGACAGTGCCACCAGCAAAACTTTTGAAAAGAATATTATTCGACAGAGTAAAGAGAGCATATTAGAAAAATTTTCCGTTCGAAAAGAAATTATTAACTTGGAAAAGGAAATGTTTAATGAAGGAACATGTATTCAGCAAGACAGTTTCTCATCTAGTGAAAGGGGGTCGTATGAAACCTCAAAGCATGAAAAGCAACCTCCCGTATATTGCACTTCTCCAGACTTTCAAATGGGAGGTGCTTCTGATGCATCTACAGCTAAATCCCCTTTTAGTGCAGTAGGAGAAAGCAATCTTCCTTCCCCATCACCTACTGTATCTGTTAATCCTTTAACTAGAAATCCCCCTGAAACTTCCTCACAGCTGGCTAATACATTACTTTTAAAGCCTACTACAGAATTAATGGAAGAAATTTCTGAATCTGTTGGAAAGAATCAATTTACTTCTGAGACTCCACACTTGAGCATTGGTCATAGGTCTATAGGTCATATAATGAGCATTGACTGTAAAGGGATTGATAAAGAGCTAAATGATTCAAAAACTACACATATAGATATTCCAAGAATTAGCTCTTCACTAGGAAAAAAACCGACCCTGACTTCTGAATCTAGTATTCATACAATCACCCCTTCAGTTGTTAACTTCACTAGTTTGTTTAGTAACAAGCCTTTTCTAAAACTTGGTGCAGTAACTGCCTCAGACAAACACTGTCAAGTTGCTGAAAGCCTAAGTTCTAGTTTGCAGTCCAAACCATTTAAAAAAAGGAAAGGAAGGAAACCTCGGTGGACTAAAGTGGTAGCAAGAAGCTCATGCCGGTCTCCAAAAGGTCTTGAACTAGAAAGACCAGATCACTTTAAAAACGTTTCATGTAGCTCATTATCAAATTGTAATTCTGAGCCAGCCAAGTTCATGAAAAATATTGGAGCATCTTCATTTGTGGATCATGAGTTTCTTAAACGCCGATTGCCAAAGTTGAGTAAAGCCACAGCTCCATCTCTTGCTCTTTTAACAGACAGTGAAAAACCATCTCATAAGTCTTTTGCTACTCACAAACTATCCTCCAGTATGTGTGTCTCTAGTGACCTCTTGTCGGATATTTATAAGCCTAAAAGAGGAAGACCTAAATCAAAGGAGATGCCTCAACTGGAAGGTCCACCTAAAAGGACTCTCAAAATCCCAGCATCTAAAGTGTTTTCTCTGCAGTCTAAGGAAGAACAAGAGCCCCCAATTTTACAGCCAGAAATTGAAATTCCTTCCTTTAAACAAAGTCTCTCTGTGTCACCTTTTCCCAAGAAGAGAGGCAGGCCGAAGAGACAAATGAGGTCACCAGTCAAAATGAAGCCTCCTGTGCTATCTGTGGCTCCATTTGTTGCCTCTGAAAGTCCAAGCAAGCTGGAATCTGAAAGTGACAACCATCGAAGTAGCAGTGATTTCTTTGAGAGCGAGGACCAACTTCAGGATCCAGATGATCTAGATGACAGTCATAGGCCAAGTCTCTGTAGTATGAGTGACCTTGAAATGGACCCAGACAAAAAAATTACCAAGAGAAACAATGGACAATTAATGAAAACCATTATCCGCAAAATAAATAAAATGAAGACTTTAAAGAGAAAGAAACTGTTGAATCAGATTCTTTCAAGCTCTGTAGAATCAAGTAATAAAGGGAAAGTGCAATCCAAACTCCATAATACAGTGTCAAGTCTTGCTGCCACTTTTGGCTCTAAATTGGGCCAACAAATAAATGTCAGCAAGAAAGGAACTATTTACATAGGAAAAAGAAGGGGTCGAAAACCAAAAACTGTCCTTAATGGCATTCTTTCCGGTAGTCCGACCAGCCTTGCTGTCCTTGAGCAAACAGCTCAGCAGGCAGCTGGATCAGCTTTAGGGCAGATCCTTCCCCCTCTACTGCCTTCAGCTGCTGGTAGTCCTGAAATTCTTCCATCACCTATCTGCTCTCAGTCTTCTGGAACTAGTGGAGGTCAGAGCCCTGTAAGCAGTGATGCAGGCTTTGTTGAACCCAGTTCTGTGCCATATTTGCATTTACACTCCAGGCAGGGCAGTATGATTCAGACTCTTGCAATGAAGAAGGCCTCAAAAGGGAGGAGGCGATTATCTCCTCCTACTTTGTTACCGAATTCCCCTTCACACTTGAGTGAACTCACATCTCTAAAAGAAGCTACTCCATCCCCAATTAGTGAATCTCATAGTGATGAGACCGTTCCCAGCGATAGTGGAATTGGAACAGATAATAACAGCACCTCAGACAGGGCAGAGAAATTTTGTGGCCAGAAAAAGAGGCGGCATTCCTTTGAGCATGTTTCTTTGATTCCTCCTGAAACGGCCACAGTCTTAAGCAGTCTTAAAGAAAAACATAAACACAAATGTAAGCGCAGGAATCATGATTACCTCAGCTATGACAAAATGAAAAGGCAGAAACGAAAACGGAAAAAGAAATATCCTCAACTCCGAAATAGACAAGACCCAGATTTTCTTGCAGAGCTGGAGGAGCTAATAAGTCGTCTAAGTGAAATTCGAATCACCCATCGAAGCCATCATTTTATCCCCCGAGACCTCCTACCAACTATTTTTCGAATCAACTTTAATAGTTTCTACACACATCCTTCTTTCCCTTTAGACCCTTTGCACTACATTAGAAAACCTGACTTAAAAAAGAAAAGAGGGAGACCCCCTAAGATGAGGGAGGCAATGGCTGAAATGCCTTTTATGCACAGCCTTAGTTTTCCTCTCTCTAGTACTGGATTCTATCCCTCTTACAGCATGCCTTATTCTCCTTCGCCACTTACAGCTGCTCCCATAGGATTAGGTTACTATGGAAGGTATCCTCCGACCCTTTATCCACCTCCTCCATCTCCTTCATTCACCACACCACTCCCACCTCCTTCTTATATGCATGCTGGTCATTTACTTCTCAATCCTACCAAATACCATAAGAAAAAACATAAGCTACTTCGGCAGGAGGCTTTTCTTACAACCAGTAGGACTCCTCTTCTTTCCATGAGTACCTACCTATCCCAGCGTCCCTCCTGAGATGGCCTATGGTTGGATGGTTGAGCACAAACACAGGCATCGTCACAAACACAGAGAACACCGTTCTTCTGAACAACCCCAAGTATCCATGGACTCAGGCTCTTCTAGATCTGTCTTGGAGTCTTTGAAGCGCTATCGATTTGGAAAGGACACTGTTGGAGAGCGATACAAACACAAGGAAAAACACAGGTGTCATATGTCCTGCCCTCATCTCTCACCTTCAAAAAGCTTAATAAACCAAGAACAACAGTGGGTCCACAGAGAACCTTCAGAATCTAGTTCATTGGCCTTGGGATTGCAGACTCCTTTACAGATTGACTGTTCAGAAAGTTCTCCAAGTTTATCCCTTGGAGGATTCACACCCAACTCTGAGCCAGCCAGTAGTGATGAACATACAAACCTTTTTACAAGTGCAATAGGCAGCTGCAGAGTTTCAAACTCTAACTCCAGTGGCCGGAAGAAATTAACTGACAGTCCAGGACTCTTTTCTGCACAGGACACTTCACTAAATCGGCCTCACAGAAAGGAGCCATTGCCTTCCAATGAAAGGGCAGTACAGACCCTGACAGGTAAGAGGGTTCTTTTGTTATTTGTGATTAATTCTTTTGCCCCCTGGTTATCTGGTATATGCAGCTCATTATGTTCACTGTTTTCTGTTTTTAAAATGTATCTTGAAATCTTTTCTTCAGTGTTATTACTTTCCTTAGTTAAAATTAGGATAAGATATCTTTCCATTGGTTTTGTAGTTTGAAGAGTCCTGGGTAATGAAAGCAGTTAATTGCTGAGCTCCTCATACTCATGCAGAGATGGCAGTTCAGACCCACTCAGTTGTGACTCAAAAGAGAGACCTGGAGATTTGCTTCCGAAAGATCCCAAACTTGAAAATGCTCTGGAGCAGTTCTCTGTCTCCATGAGTCGGAATCAACGTTTTAAGAAGAATAAAAAACAAAATACACATGAATACAAAACTTTAGAAAATTGAGATAAATGGTTTGCCTTTCCTAATTTAAAGATCATGACATAACTTTTTTAAAATATAGTTCGTAAATATTTGTTAGTAGTTTTTAGAATTTTTAATAGATATTAATAAGTACATGTATTTTCTGTGCTATACAGAAAGAATACTATTAATTCTATATGCCTTCTAATGAAAATCAGACATTGGAAAATATCAGTCCATTATAAAATTTAATCAAATATCCAAAGGGACGTTTTGTTTTCACTATGTGGAATGTTTTGGCTGTCTTTTGGCCTTTCTAAGATTCATTCGAGTTAGATGCTACTTAAACAAATCTTAAAATGGGCTTTAAAAAAAATGGCCATATTATGCTATTGATAAACTGCTGCTGTTTTTTCCGGGGGTGGGGGGGGGATCTAAAATACCAGACCACACTAAACAACTTTTTATAGTTTCTACTGGTTATAATATTTTTTTTAAAAATTTCCAATCCTTGGTTAATCTAACTATTCAAAAATGCCTTATTCACCTCTACTCCGTTCCATGCTCAGAGCTAATATCCAGTGTTTTGTTAATCCTTGAGTCGGCTCTGATAGCAACTGTACATACAACAGAACAATACTTTTGTCCTACAAAAATAAAAGGAGCTCCTAGACTACCAGCTTCACCCTAACCCTTGTTTATATCTGAAGATACAATTAAAATAAAATTAAAAATGTCATTAAAAGTTTACCTTAAAAAAAAGTCTGATGATCTCTATAGTTAAGAATTTACTTCCATAAATTTTACCCACAATGAGAACAGTACAATTTTATTTTTACCATTCATATTTCTCTTTTTTATTTCAATGGCATACCAGTGTGGTTACAAGGTAAATACTAGTTTTTATCAGTTGGTTTTAGTAAAAATGACTGTTTTTAATGGAACTTCCTTCTTTCATCTCTAACTTTCAGTAATGTATTAATGTCTAATATGTATTTAACAGACTCTGAAAACCTGCTGGAGATTCGGCTATGAGTCGGTTCTTATTCAGTGGCACATAGCAACAATATAATTTTATAAAAGCTGCTTTGGTTCAACATATAGAGACTTGAAACAAAATCTTGAATATTGCATTTCTTGCATCTGGAAAATACCTTTTAGGAACTGTGATAGAAATAGAAAACAAGGAATAGGAAGTGTTGACCTTTCAAACTGAAGATATCCCTATGTCAGGAGGATTTGTCAGGAACCTCAATATAAAAGTTTGAAATTAAAAAAAAATTTAAAAATTTTAAAAAAGGTTCAAAATTAACTATATGAAGTCTATGAATCTTCTGATGTAAGTAAAATCATGTGTGCCTGTATAGTTTTGTGAAACAGCCCTGGTGGCAAATCAGTCAAATGTTCAGCCGCCGCCTAAATTGTCAGCAGTTCGAATCCACCAGTCATTCTAAGGAAGAAAGAGTTACCTGCTTTGTAAAGACAGGATCAATATCAATTGAAATCAATTCAGTGGCAATGGGTTTGGCTTTGATTTAAATATGTATATGTTTTTCTAGAGAAAGTCTCTGTACTTTCATTAGCTTCTTTAAACAAAATCTCTAAACATCACTGTCTCCTGTAAGTAGGAATAATACATTTATTATGAGGAATAAGTGACATTTCAGTTCTTAGCCCAGTGATTTGAACATGTTGTTTGTGGCTTCCATTATTCCTTAAAAGGTTAAACATACTTGCTTTTGTGGAAAAGGATAAACTCCTAAATGGCAAAAGAAAGTTGTATTCCTGATTTTCATTATTTTTGAAGTTTTGAAAAAAATTAAAACTTTACTAGTGCAAAATGTTGTTTTCTTTATATTTTAGCAGTGTGATAGAGGGTAAAAATATATCCTACTCTTTAATTGGGCTTATTCAGTAAATTCTGAACCTAACCAACAATAATTACTAGATAAGATAGAACAGTTAATAACTACTGAAGGAAAAGTTGGAGGTTTAATTTTCCCAGAGGCTACTTAGAAGAAATGACTGGCAGTCTTGTTCTAAAAGTTCACAGCTATTCAGATTTCTTTGAGTGCTGTTCTGTTCTGAAATAAATTGGTTTGCCATGAATCAGAATTGACTTAATGATGAATGCCTTTGTTATGTAATAGGGAACAAGATGGATAAAAGCAACAATAATTACACATTAAAAGTCACTAAAATGCTGATAAGAGTGGTGTGTCTGTGTATGTACATGGACATACAGAGTTCTGTAAAAGCATGAGGTTGGTAGTCTAGCTTAGAGAAGGCTTCCTAAACTCAGACCTGAAGAATGAATGGCACTTAGCTGGATAAAGAGTTCTTATCTTTCATTCATTCACTAATTCATTTATTTAGAGAACCATTTATTGAATTTCAGTTCCACCCAGCATTGTTCTAGTCACTGGTATAGCAGAGAACAAATGATGATACTTGTTTTAACTTACTTTCAGCTTAGTGAAGCAAGACAGGATAATGTGGTAGAAAGAAAAAAATAGTACCATTTATTGAGAAAATGCTACAAAATTAATAAAATGTTAAAGAACAAAGAAAATTTGGTAAAAGATGTTGGTAATGACCTGGGAATGAAAAAAAAAAATCATACTTGAAAGATGAGAAGCCTGAATTAGTTTTTTAAATTGGAGTTGAGTGAAGAACAAGTTTTAGTATCTTGAATTGGAAGAGCTTAGATAATAGAGGAATGGGGGGAAAAAATAGAGGAATGGGGAAAGGAAGGTTCATTATGGTAGAAGATAGAATAGAGAATGCAAAAGAACAAAAAAAGGAAGAGAAAGAAAAGAAAACTCCCAGCAGACCATATCTTTACTATCATTTGTAGATTTGTGCTTTACACAGGATATTCTGAATCCTGTTTTGAACACTGAATTGGAAAGGCCAAAATATAATTAAAGGAAAACCAACTAGTAGCTTATTTTCATGCTCTTGATGGGATAATGCCATTAGATCAGGGTGGTGGCCGACTTCTGTATGGACCATTGAGAAATTGAGCAGAGAAGAATAGGAGGGAACAGACACAGAGAAAGAAAGTATTTACTTATAAATGTATATGAAATCTTAAGTTTTTGTAGAACATTCAGAATGGAATATGTCTTTTTCAGGCAATTGTATTTCTTGGTCTAGAGATTAGTAAGAAAGTTTAGGTTAGAGATAGGAGTATTTCACTATGTTTGAAAAACTTTGCCAGTACCAGTCACAAAAATAAAAGGACTTTGGAGAGTTAGGAGCAGATTTTTAAAACCTTTGCAACTTTGTAACACCAAAAGTTATAATAGCAATTTTAAGAAATATTAGCATCCCTTAAAAACACACAGTTAAATTTAATACTTCAGGAAGCGTAACAGGTGACTTCTTTGTAGTTTGATAGAAGGATGTGTAAAGAAAGGTTGAAGCTTCTCAATTAGAGGCACAAATAATCATTGACAAATAAACACCAAAGATAACAGATTCTGGTTTATTATCCTGTTTCTTTTGCCTGACGGTGGATGGAAAGCACATAGTCAGCACTTGGCTGATAGTCAGATGTAGTTAAGAGATATGAGAAAATGAATAGGAACACACACAATGCTGGAGTCTGACTTCTGCCTACTTCATAAAGAGGAACTTTCCCCATCAATAATATCTGTATTACCAAACTAGCTAAAAGGTCAGATATACCACCTCCCATATTCCTACACCTTTTTCTACCAATGATTGGGTCCAGTGACTACTCAACAGTTGTTGGATTTATTAAGGAAATAGGATAGAGAACGGGGAAGGCAAAGAATATCACACAATTCAAGTCCAGGTTTAATCTAGTGGTTTCACGCCAGTTTAACAGTAAGACACCATTCTTCAGTTAGTGAAAGACAGCTTCTCACTTAACCAGTGAAAATCTAAGTTCAGTTAAACAGCACAAGTGTAAGAATCCTCTGGCTTCCTCAATTATATAGCCAACCTTAGAGTAGCTATAAGTCACCTTTTCCTTCAATCATTCAGCAAGCAAAACCTTTGACTGTGTCCTTTATCTCCAGGGTTCTCTCTGTTGCTTGTCTCTTCACATCTGTGCTACAGTCTCTTCACACACTCTCCACTGCTGGGTCTCACAGCGTCTTCACAGTCCCTCCACCACTGTCTCTACCATTTTTCAGAGTGTAAAAACAATCTCTCATATTGGCCCCACAGCTGTTGATGATTTGCAAGACCATGTTTCTATAGTAAAGGTACCTGGAAACCTCAACGGGGACTAACACAATGTCTAGAATAGCCAATTTTCAAGGGTTCTGACACCTCATAATTTTAAACAGAAATTTAATGCTTGTAGTATATTACCATTAGTCTGTATCAGTGTGTTCTTTGTTCAACTACTAACAGTACTGCGAAACATTAATGTGCTCTGAAAAGTGATATATGACAACTACAATATAATCATGTTATCATTCTTCTGTTAACCATTTGTATATGAAATACTTTATTATATAGAAACATAAGCCTTAACAAAATAGGTTGTTTTTATGAGTTGTCACTATATATTTAATGGCATTGAGAATGGTAACTCTCAGTGGAGAGACTGTTAAATGGAAATAGAATATATATCTTGGACAGTTCTGGAGAACTACAATACTTTTTTCCCTTAATTTTCTTAAAAATTTTATATTGGTTTGCATAAAGAAATTTGTATACATTGTATATAATTCATGTACATTATTAATATACACTGTGTTTCCCCATCAGTACTCCTATTCAATATTATATTGAAAGTACTTGGTAAGGCAGTAAGACAAGAGAAGGAAATAAGAGGTAGGTATCCAGATCAGCAAAGAGGTGGTAGAACTGTTGGTGTATGCAGACTATATGGTAGACAGAAAACCCAAAAGTGTACAAAGGAAACCCAAAAGACTCTACAAAAAGACTATTAGACTTAGTCAACCAGTTTAGCAGAGTGAAAAGGATAATAAGGAAGTCAATAGCATAGCAAAACATAGCAGAAATACCTACTTTCAGAATATGAATTGATCTTTTTGTCTTATAGGACCTCTGAAGTCCAAATTCTCAGGTTTGTTGATAGCCATAGGAACTCACATTATTGAAATAGCTTCATCATCTTCACAGTTACTGTTTTGATTAGTTCATGAAAACACAACTTGATTATTTCATAGGAACATAATTTGTTATATTCAGGTAGATATGAAAACAAAATTAGCTATCATTTTAACAGAAACCAAAAAGAGATCATTTATCTCAGAAAAACATTTACTCACCCATGGGATCTTTTTCCACTTTGAACACTTTAAAAGCCAGAATTTGTTTTATTTGGGTAAAACCGTATCCTACTCATGAACTGTTAATCAAGAAAACATTTGTTTGGTTCCAATTCTGTGTTAGACAGAAGGATTACAACTATGAAAAAGATACACTTTCTGGACTCAAAAGAGTTTTCTGTTCACTGTAGAACATGTTGTGGTTGTTAGTAGGTGCCATTGAGTTGAATACAACTCATAGCAACACTAAACAACAGACCAGAACCTTGCCTCATCCTCTGCCATTTTTGTCATCTCTGATATTCTTAAGCCCATTGCTGCAGTCACTGTGTCTCCATCTCGTTGAGAGTCTTCCTCTGCTTCCCTGACCCTCCTCCTTTTCGAGCATGATGCCCTTTTCCAGGGAATAACTTCACCCAACAGCATGTCCAAACTGGGAGAGAATGTTCATCATCTTTGCCTCCAAGGATCAATTCTAACTGTATTTTCTCCAAGACATATCTGTTTGTTCATATGGCATTCCATAGGATATTCTGTATTCCTCTCCTGCACTACAACTCAAAGGCATCAGTAATTCTTCTGTCATCCTTTTTGTTACCCCCACTCTCTGAAGCATACCAGTTGATTGAGAAGACCATGGCCAGAATCAGTCTTCATATTTAGTCTTCAAAATAACATCATTGCTGCAGGTATTCCTGAGAGCAATTTTGCCCAATACAGTAAGTCTCATGATTTCCTGACTACTGGTACCAAAGCTGTTGATTGTGACAGCTTCAGCAGTCCTTTCTCTATCCATCATAAAAGCAGATTATAATTCAGAATACTAAACACTGTATTATGATAAAAATATGAGTACCTGAACTAAGCTGGTGATGGAGAAGGCTGTCAGGAAGACCATATAAGAAGAGATGAAAGTAGAAAAGATTTTGTTAATGACTCCCTGATACCCCTCTCAATCAATTGATTGCATATAAGTGGACTAGAATGTACAGAAAGGGAATGAGACTTAACAGACTAGCACAAATCTCCTTACCAATAAAGTGCCAAGTAGAACTGGGGGGCGGGGGGGCCTGGGGGAACAGTTCAAGATGTCTCCAGCAAGTGACCAAATTAAAGAACTAGAAAACTTTGCAGAGTAAGAAACAATAATGGAACTACCTGATAAGGAAATTATATAGTTCACTCCAGGACATTGAGAAAGAGAACAAGGAAAACACAAGTAATAGAGGAATTCAGGAAAGCAGTACAACAAAATAAATACATAATTAGAAACCATACAGAGTAAGCAATTAGAAATTCAAAAGATAAACCATAACATTTCAGAAATAGCTCTGTGAAGGACAATTAAAATAATAGAAAACAGAATCAAGGAAATTTAAAAAAAAAATCCCTTGACATCAGTTTGAGGAAAATTACTAAAAAGAGACTGGATAAAAATGTCTAACTGTGTTAGACTTTAGGGAGAGGAAAAAAAATATGCATCATCCACATTAAAGAGGAAGAGACAAAACCACACAAAATTGTTAATACTTTGCCATCATAAAACTTCCCTAATACCATGAAAGACAAAAAGATACCTGTCCAAGAGGTTTAATTGTTAACCCTTAAACATAATGATAAATTTTATTGAAAAAAAATCATAATAACAAAACAACCCACAAATTCTGAGAACAGTTGAGAAAAAACCAAAAGATGCCTGTCAAGAGGGCTTAACTTTGAACACTCCGCGGAAACCATATAGTTAAGGAAGCAATGGAATAATGTGTATAAAACCATGAAAGATGAAAAATGCCAACCTGTAAATTTTCTTAACAAAATTTTCTCTTAAATGTATGTCAAAATTAGAACACTTACAGAAATAGAAAAGAGGGGGTTTTGTTAAAAGTGGATCAACTGTACAAGAAATAGTAAAGGTATTCCTTTGAACAGAGGAAATCATAATACTAATATACAGGAAAGCAATCAAATACCAACTCTGAGAATAATAAAACAAAGCTAAAAGAGTGAGTGAAAACAAGAAACCAGGCAAGGTAATCTGTTAATGAACACAATATTTGAACAAAGAAAGGAGTAAATGATGCGGTTACAGAATTATAATATTGAGAATAAGTTGAGACAATATTCATAAAACTTTAAACTTAGGAAGATAAAGTTATCATTTTAGTTACAGCCACCAAACAATGTTAACAACTGTTACCTTAATGTTTTTTTAAAAGAAAAGGACTACATAAAACTGGTAACACTGAAAAAAATGAACAAAAATTTTGATAAAAATTATTCAGCACAAGAAGTAGAACTAAGAAATCCTGTCAGTACCTTAAGAAAGAACAATAAGAAGACAACCATAAACTCATACTTGTCATTGACCACAGTCAACTTAAATGTCTTACATATATGAATAACGAGACAGAGTGGCAAAATTAACCAAACCACTCCATCAGTGTGGTGTTGCCTGCAGGAGCTATACTTATGCAAACTTATCGCAGGTTATATTCATGGACTTCACCTAATGGTATGCATAGGAATCAGATCGATTACATCTGCGGAAAAAAACTGCTGAAGAAGCTAGGCCAGGAACTGATTGTGGTACAGACCACCAACTACTCATATACAAGTTCAAGCTGAAGATGAGGAATTAAACCAGATCCACAGGAAACAAAATATGACTTTGAGTCTATCCCACCTGACTTTCAGAACCACCTCAGGAACAGGTTTGAGGTCTTGAGCGCTAATGAGCAAAGACCAGGTGAGTTGGGGGAGGATATCAAGGGTATCATCCAGGAAGAGTGCAAATGGTCATTGCAAAGACAGAAGAGGAAGACCAAAATGGATGTCAGAAGAGACACTGGAGCGCAGAGAATCCAAAGCAGAAGGAAGAATTCAAGATACTAAAGAATTGAAGATTTCAAAAGGCAGCACAGGATGACAAAGTAAAATATTACAATGAAATGTGGAAGGAGTTGGAGTCAGAAAATCAAAAGGGCCGAACTCGCTCAGCATTTCTTAAGCTGAAGAACAAATTCAAACCTCAAGTTGCTATAATCAGGGATGCTTTAGGCAGAATATTAAAAGATCCAGGAAGTGTTAAAAGAAGATGGGAAGAATATACTGAGTCACTGTATCAAAAGGAATTGGCAGACCCAGAAGAATTTCATGAAACAACATATGAGCAAGCACCTATGGTGATGAAGGAAGACGTTCAGGCTGCTTTGAATGAAATAGCAAACATTAAGGCCCCAGGAATAGATGGTATACCAATTGGCATATTTCAGCTAACAGATGCTGCCCTGGACGTGCTCACCAAGTTGTGCCAAGAAATCTGGAGAACAATCACTTAGCCAACTGATGGGAAGAGATCTACATTTGTTCCCATCCGAAAGAAGGGTGATCCAACAGAGTGTGGAAACTATAGAACAGTATCATTGATTTCAC
>NW_006399926.1:2479173-2480186 GCF_000299155.1 Elephantulus edwardii
CTTGGTAGGGTAGAGGGGAAGGCCCTCTATGAGGTGGATTGATTCAGTGACTGGGGTAATCGGGATGGGAGTGTCAGAGACATTGTGATTGGAACAGGACAGAGCAGAGTTTAGGGCTGTTGTACATAGGGTCGCTATGAGTCACAAGCGACTCAATGGCACATAACAATAACAACAAAGTAAATGATATCAAACAATCAATATATGAAATAAAACAAGAATGACTACTTGATAAAATAGACTTTAAGACAGAATTCACCATAACAGATAAGGGGAAGACATTACATAATGATTAATCAGTCACCCAAGAGGAAATAACCACAATAAATATCCCACTGTCAAGGCAGTTCCCACTCGTTGAAACCCTCTGTTGGGTTCTCAAGGCTATTGATCTTCGTGGAAGAAAATAACATCTTTCCCCTGCATTCTCTTTGTACTCTATAAAATTATTCTTTTTGCAGAACATGAGATCTTCAGTACTCAAAGGCAAAATTCTTGTCATCCTATTTATTGTCCATTTCTCAGTTGAATGTTAAGTGATTGAAAAGATCAGTTTCACCTTAGTCTTCAAACTGATAACATTACTCCATAGTACTCTGAAGAGGTCTTTGACAACAGACTTTCCCAATACAGTACATCTTTTGATTTCTTGACTGCTGCTAACGAGATTGTTGATTGTGGATTTAAGTAAGATGAAATTGTTGACAGTTTCAGTCTTTTCTCCGTCTTTCATGGTATTGGCCCAGTGGTGAGGATTTTTTTTGTCTCGATGTTGAGATGTAATCCATTATTAATTGAGATGTAATCTTAATCTGTAAAGATGAGAGAAAAGGACAAAAAGGGATCCTGAAATATTATGGAAACAATAAATAAGAAGTTTGTTCTTTAAAAGGATCAATAACCCTCTGGCCAAACTGACAAAATAACATTATGAAGAAAATCAAATAACCCAATTAAGAAATGAAATGTGTGACATTATAAGTGAACTACATTAAATTTTAAATGATCATAAA
>NW_006399926.1:2480286-2480982 GCF_000299155.1 Elephantulus edwardii
TGATTAACTAGTTGCCTCTGAAAACCTGCCAGTGTATCAGCTATGGTTCAGTTCTGACTCAATGGTACTCAACAACAGTAGAAATTGATAGATTATGGATATACACTATTTACCCAGCAGATCAACTTAGAAAAATAGAACAAATCAACAGCATAAGAAAGGATTGTTTTATACTGTAGAATCAGAACTAACCAATATCCAGTTTTCAGAGACCATTAAATTGCATAGGAGTTGATTGCAGATCTTTCTCCTGTGGAGCTACTGGTAGATTCAGACCTCTTTCTTTTAGGTTAACAGTATGGTTTTGTTTTTGTTTTATCAATAAACCACTAGAGCACCCCTCAAGAAAGGAATTGCTGTTACGTATCATGGAATTGAGTACACCTCATTGTGACACAGTAATCAGCAGACCTGAATCCTCCGATGGCTGGGCCTGCCTCATCATCTTGGAGACACTTTAGTTCATTGCTGCAGTCACCTTGTCAATCCATGTCATTGAAGGTCTTCCAAATAAGGATGAGTAAAGAGAAAATGTTATTGTCAT
Source organism: Elephantulus edwardii (assembly GCF_000299155.1). Lineage (NCBI taxonomy): Eukaryota > Metazoa > Chordata > Mammalia > Macroscelidea > Macroscelididae > Elephantulus > Elephantulus edwardii. The sequence continues at coordinate 2,480,831 of NW_006399926.1, forward strand.
CTGTCAAGTCAGGTACAACTCATGGTTACTCGATGAACAATAGATTGAACTATGTCCTATCCTCCAACATCATCATCATACCCTACACTCCTGAGTCCATCGCCACAGACAGTGCATCACTCCATCTTGTTGAGAGGCTTCCTCTCCTTGGC
>NW_006399926.1:2481547-2483304 GCF_000299155.1 Elephantulus edwardii
GGCTGTTGTACATAGGGTCGCTATGAGTCCCAAGCGACTCAATGGCATGCAACAACATACGCCATAAACTTACATCATTGCTCTTTGGGACTTTAAAGAGATGTCTGACAGCAGACTCCCAGTGCTCTTCACCTCCTGATCTTACTGCTAGCACCAAAGTTGTTGACTGTGGAACCAAGCAAGATGAAATAGTTCAGAATTTTAATCTTATCTATCATTCTGTTGCCTGTAGGTATACTTGTAAGGATTTTTGTGTTCTTGATAGTGAGATGTAATCCTTATTGAAGGATTGATCTACTGCAGGAAACATCAGGTCCTCCTCACTTTTAGCAAACAATGTTTTGTCATGTGCATAACACAGGTTTTGATAAGCATTCCTCCTTATACCACACTTTTCTTCATAAAGTCCAGTTTTTCAGATAATTACTCGTGTACAGATTGAATAGGCGTGATAGGGCCCTGATGCACACATTTCCTGATTTTAAATCATACAGTGTTTCTTTACTCTTCTTAGACATCAGCTTCTTTCTTGGTCTAGGTATAGATTTCATAGATGCACAATATATGTTCTGGAATTCCCATTCTTCTCAAAGTTAACTATAGCTTGTTGGGATCTCTACAGTTGTTGCTCGGTATGGTTAAGTTAAATTCATTGTGACCCTGTGAACAATAGACCAGAATCCTGTCCTTTCCTGTGCCAACCTCACTGTCTCTGATTAGCTTGAGCCCACTGCTGCTGTCACTGTATCAATCCATCCAATGTGATTCTTTCTCTCTTTTCTAACCCTCCACCCTTCCAAGCATGATAGTTTTTTCCAAGGAATAGCCTCTCTTAGCAAAATGTCAAATGCATGAGAGATGAAGCTTCATCAACTTTGCCTCCAAGGAACATTCTGGTTACACTTTCTCCAAAACATACGTGTTTGTTCTTTTGCAGTTCGTGGGATATTAAATACTCATTTCCTAGCACTACAACTCAGACGTCATTTCTTCTGCCATCCTTATTTATTTGTCATCCAACTCTTAGGTGCATAGCAAATAATTGAAAAAAACATGGACTGAATCAGATGCACCTTAGTCTTCAAACCGACATTTATCTTCAGTATGTTGGAGAAATGGCTGACAGGAAACTTGCCCAAAGCAATATGCCTTCTCATTTCAGCCTGTTGGTACCAAGCATGTTGATTGTGGATCCAAGTAAGATGAAATCATTAACAATTTCAATCCTTTCTCCAACTATCATGATATTGCCACTGGCTCAGTGGTAATGACCTTTGTCTCCTTGGTATAAAGATGTAATCCATATTGAAGGCTGTGGTTTTTTATTTTCTTCAACAAACACTTTAGATCTCCTTCACTTTCATCAAGCCACGTTGTGTCATCACTGTTGCACAAGTTGTCTTCCTCTGATCCTAATGTCACATTCTTCTTTATAGAGTCTGGTTTCACTAATTACTTGCTTATCACACAGTTTGAATAGGTATGGAGAAAGAATACCCCCCTGATGCACACTCTTCCTGATTATAAATCATAAGGTGTTTCCTTGTTCCAATCAGATAACAAACAACTTCTTGGTATAAATTTCACATGAGCACAACTAAGTGTTCTGGGGTTCCCATTCTCAGTGTTAGACATAGTTTCTTGTGATCTACCATCAAATGTCTTTCCATAATTGATAAAACATGTACAGACGTTCTGCTGATATTCTCTGTTTTCAGCCAGAATCCATAAGTAGTGCTATCCCTAGTGCTATGGCC
>NW_006399926.1:2485241-2486070 GCF_000299155.1 Elephantulus edwardii
GGGGTTGGTATTTGTATTGGGATTGCATTAAATGTGTAAATTGCTTTTGGTAGTATTGTATGGCCTCTTCTAAATCCATCTTGAATTTCTGGCAGGTCCCTGTTGATGTACTGTTATGTTGTTTTTTAGTAATCTTTAGCAGTATTTTGCTTGCATTTGGTATTAATGATACTGTTTGATAATTTCCACATTCTCTTAGAGCATCTTTCCTGGGATTGAAACGAATTAATCTCTTCCAGTCACTTGGGCAGTAAGTCAGCTGTCCTCCAAATTTCCTGGTGTAGGCTGGCAAGCATGTCCAAGTTTGCATCTGTTTGTTGAAAAATGTCAATTAAAATGTTGTCCCTTCTACTCTTGCAATGTTACTTTTTACCATTGTAGTCAGCACAGCTTGAACTTGTTTGTTACCATTGGCTCTTTTCCATATGATACTTTCTAAAATTTTTCTGTGTTGACCATTTCTTTTTGGTACAGAGATTCTGTGTGTTACTTCCATTTTCTTTTAATGCTTCCTGAATCACTAGAATTCAAAAATTTGAAACAACAAAGAAAAAAGTACAGATTTGATGACAAAAATCAGGCCGGAGAGCAAATGATTGACTTTTGTGTGTTCAGTGATTTATTCTTACCAAAAACTTTTTTGTTTTTTAAGAAACACAGTGACTTTACACATGTACCTCACCTAACAGCACAGAAATCAGATTGACTACATCTGCCAAAAGAATCATTGGAGCAGCTTACGTCAGGAGTCAGAACCAGTCTAGGTACTGACTATGAAATAGACCATCAATTTCTCCTGTGCAAATTCCAGTTAAAGCTGAAGAAGATT
>NW_006399926.1:2486387-2501817 GCF_000299155.1 Elephantulus edwardii
ATTGCATTAGAGTGTCAAGTAGCAAAAAAAAAAGGAAAGAGATGCTGAAATTAAAGAGCTGAACAGAAGATGTTGAAGGACATCTAGAGAAGACAAAGCAGTATAACAAAATGTACAAAGAGCCGGAGACAGAATAAAATGGGAAGAAGTTACTCAGCACTTCTCAAGCTGAAAGAACAAGCGCAAGCCTTGAGTTTCAGTCTCTGCAGTTGTTGTTATATGATGTTGAGTTGCTTGTGACTCATAGTGACCTTATGTATAACAACCCTAAACTCTGCTCTATACTGTGCCAACAACCTTATTGTCTCTGACACACCTACCCTTAACGCCTCAGTGATTGAATTAATCCATCTCATCAAGCATCTTCCTCTTCTTTTGCTGTCCCTGTACCCTCCAAAACATGATGCCCCTCTCCAAGGACTGGTCCCTTCTTGCAACATGCCCAAAGTGTGTCAGATGAAACTTCAGAATCCTTGCCTCCAAGGAGCAACCTAGTTTCACCCTCTCTAGTATGAACCTATTTGTTCTCCTAGCAGTCCATAGTAAATTCAGTACTCTTCTCCAGCACCACAGCTCAATGGCATCAATTCTCCTTCTATCATTCATAGTAATTGTCCAGCTTTCTAACGCATAACAAGTAATTGCAGACTATGGCCTGGGTCAGGTGCATCTTAGTCTCCAGACTGACATCATTGCTCTTCAGTACTCTGGAGATGTCCCTGACAGCAGCCTTTACCAGTGCAATTAGTCTTTTAATTTCTTTGCTGTTGATAATGAGAGTGTTGATTGTAGAGCCAAGCAAACTGAAGCTGTTAAGTCTCAGTCTCTTCGCTGTCTATCATTATGCTGCCATTTGGCCCTGTGGTGAAAATCTTTTGTTTTCTTGATGTTGAACTTCAATCCATATTGAAGGCTGTAGTCCTTGGCTGCTGACCTTCTGTAGTAGGGAAGTAATAATTTGAAACAAAGTCCTAAATTGAATGTCCTCACTGGAGAATTTACCATATGTTCAAAGGAGCTCATGCCAATATTTTTCAAACTATTTCCAAGCACAGAAAATAAAGTAATACTCCTCATTTCAGGTGCCATCATAACCCTATTATCAAAGTCAGGCCTTTGCCACTCAAAAAGAAAATTCATTCCTCATGATTATATAGATGCAGAAAATACTAACAAAATTTTAGCCAGTGTAATTTAACAGTATATTAAAAAAATAAGAGAAAATTATATTTATACCAGAAGTGCAAATATTGTGTGACATTAGAAAATAATGTACCACATAAGTAAAACAAAATAATCACATTATTATCTCAATTTAGGAGAATAAGGCACTTGAGAAATGCATTTACTCTAAATAAAATACTCTTGCAAAATAGGATAAGATAAAAAGTATGTATGTATTAAATCAACAGCCATCCTTCTCCAAATTGAAAACATTCCACCTTTGAGAAGTTAGCCCAGACAGGTCCTTTATCACCACTCATACTCAGTATTTTATTGAAAAGCCTAGCTATAGCAATGAGACAAGAAAAGGATATGAAGAACATTCAAATTGGTAATGATCCTATACGTAAAAAAATCTGAAAGATTCTAAAAGGAAGCTACAAGAAATAGAAGAAGAATTCAGGAAAGTAATAGGGTGCAAAACCACCTTTAAAAAGAATCTGCTTACTCTACAATGCCAAAGCAAAATTTTAAAAGGAAAATACCATATGCAGTGGTTCCTAAAATAATAAGATACTTGTTATTGTTTACTGTAGAGTCGGAACCGACCCATATAGCCAACACTCCAACAGGTTTTCAGAGGCATTGTCTCAAGGGAGGAGATTGCTTATCCTTCTGTAGAGCAACTGGTGACCTTGACTTTCAGGATTGCAGTGCAGCTGCTTTCTACTGTGCCATTTTAAGAATTAATCAGAGATTTAAAAGTCCAGTTTGAAGAAAGCTGTTGTTGTTCTTGTTGTTGTTGTTATGTGCCATCAAGTCGTGTGTGACTCATAGCGACCCTATATACAACCCTAAACCCTGCTCTATCCTGTGCCAATCTCATTGCCTCTGACACACCCATCCCGATTACCCCAGTCACTGAATCAATCCACCTCATAGAGGGTCTTCCCCTCCTGCGCCGTCCCTCCACTCTGCCCAGCATGATGTCCCTCTCCAAAGACCTGTCTCTCCTTACAACATGTCCAAAGTATGTCAGGCGAAGCCCCAGAATCCTCTCTGATGCATAACAAGTGATTACAAAAACCATGGCCTGTATCAGGCGCACCTTAGTCTCCAGAGAGACACCATTGCCCTTGAGTACTTTAGAGAGGTCCCTAACCACAGACTTTCCCATCGCAATACGTTTTTTGATTTCCTGGCTACTGGTACCAAGAGTGTTGGCCATGGAGCCAAGCAAACTGAAGCTGTGAACAATCTCAATCTCTTCACCATCCATCCTGATGCTACCAGTTGGTTCAGTGGTGAGAATTTTTGTCTTCTTGACATTGAGCCTCAATCCATATTGAAGGCTGCAGTCCTTGACCCTCTGCAGTAAGTGCATGAGGTCCTCCTCAGTTTCAGCAAGCAAAGTTGTGTCATCTGCGTAACTCAGATTGTTGATAGATCATCCACCAATCCTAACGCCACACTTCTCATAGATCCCAGCCTCTCGGATAATCTGCTCTGCATACAGGTTGAAAAGGTATGGAGACAGGACACATCCCTGGCGTACACCCTTCCCAATTTTGAACCATGCAGTGTTTCCCTGCCTCTTGGTCCAAGTATAGGTTTTGCATTAGCACAATTAAATGTTATGGGATTCCCATTCTTCTCAGAGTCAGCCACAGTTTGTTATGATCCACGCAGTCAAATGCCTTTGCATAATCAATGAAACACAGATAGACATTCTTCTGGTATTCTCTGCTTTCAGCTAAGATCCATCTAACATCAGCTACAATATCCCTAGTGCCACGACCCCTTCTGAACCCAGCCTGGACTTCTGGCAGTTCAGTCGTTTTTGGATAATCTTCAGTAGAATCTTGCTTGCATGTGAAATCAATGATATTGTTCTGTAGTTTCCACACTCAGTTGGGTCGCCCTTCTTTGGGATGGGAACAAATATAGACCTCTTCCAGTCAGTTGGCCAAGTGGTTGTTCTCTAGATTTCTTGGCACAACTTGGTGAACACATCCACGGCAACATCTTAATGTGAGAAACAGACAGAAACCTGCATGTATGGAGAAATACATCATGAAGAAGATACCATTTTGAAAATGTCACTATTTAAAAATTTAGAGAACTGACTTATTCAAGACTTACACTAAAATTGGAATGTTGCCAAGAAGATTAGTATATCCCCTGAGCAAGGAGGTTAGTATATCCCCTGAGCAAGGAAGAGATCCAAATCAATGATGTTCCGTATTTTTTTTAAGCAAGAAATGCTACCATAGCCTTTGTTAAGTAGTGGCCAGCTGACAGACCTGGCTTCTCATCCAGGCGAGCCCTCCTGATGATGCAGAGTGTAAGTTTGGAGAACGAATCTCATTACTCAAGCCCTCCTTTCATGACTTCAGCCCATAGGAATCAGTTTTAAGAGATATTTTACTCTTTTTTTAAAAAAAAATAAACTCATTGTGCTTAGGAGGTGCTATGCTCTGGGTTTATAGTGTTTGGTGTTTGCATAGCTACTTACAAGTCACCATCATTTTAAAATTTTGTTTTCTGTCTTTTAAAAATGGCAAGTGACTTTTGGGTTTTTTAAATTATGTTTGTGTGAAAAGTTAGATACTCCAAATCCAAACTAAACAAATGAGGGAAAGAGGAGGAAGGTTCATAAAATACTTTGGCATCTCTATCCAAATTCCTGTAACATTCTTCAAGGGTTTGGTTTTTGGTTTTGTTTTGTTTTTTTCCTTAGAACAAATAGAAGAAACATGTTATCTTAGAGGGTTAAAGGTCCAAATCAGAGTCCCAGTCCTAGGGGAAATCTCGCTATTGATTGTAGGCAAAAAGTCTGTTTCTTCAGCATGTGTAGGTCCCCTGCCTTTTGGAGACCTCTGTGTTTTCATCTTTCCAGTGTCAGAGAGCGAATTGTAATGGTTACCCAGCTCCCAAAAAATGTACTCCACTCCTGGTGGCTATATTTTTGGTGGTACGGAGGGCCTCCCTCTACAACAGTATTCATTAAGGAGATATAAGAACTAGTCACCAACTTTATAAAGAAAACGTAGCCTCATTATTTGAACACTACTTGATGTTGGACGCTACTCTACAGCAATATTATTAAAACTATATTGTAAAAAAAAAATCACACACAAAACTATATTGTCATGTGCCTTTGAGTCAGATCCTCCATCAGGTTTTTAGAAACCAGGAGGAAGTTGTCCATCCTTCTGCCATGAAGCAGCCGGTAGATTTGAACAACAAACCTTCAAGTTGGCAGCACAGCTCCTTACCAGTAGGCCACCAGAAATCCCTAATTAAAGGTTTTGGAACAAAACTTAAGGACAGTGCTATGAGCTTTAGTAGTGTATGGCATAAATATGATACATAACTGAACACAAGTTAAAATATATGAAGTACAGAATGTGAACTAACTAAATGAAACCTAAACAGTACTTAGATCATAATACAAGTAATCAAAAACAAAACCATCAGACCGGGGGAAAATTTTGCCATGACAGATTCTGATAGCAGTTTTATGTCTAAGTGTTATAGAAAACTTCCAGTACTTCTATAACCAAGAAAGACATATCAGTGAAAACATATGGATATGAATGAGCACTTCCCCAAAGAAGATCTTCAAGCAGCTAACAGATATCATTGTTCACAAAGTTCAAAACTCATTGGTGTCAAATTGAAACCTACTCACAGCGGACCTTCCATTTGTTTTCTGAGGCTGTAAATCAAAGAGAAGTTTTCATGTCTCTTTCTCTCAGAACTACTGTTGAATTTAAACTGTTAGAGACAAGTGGTCGTTCTCCAGATTTCTTGGCACAACTTGGTGAGCACGTCCAGGGCAGCATCTGTTAACTGAAATATATCAATTGGTATACCATCTATTCCTGGAGCCTTATTTTTTGCCATGTCCTTCAAAGCAGCCTGAACTACTTCTTTCATCACCATAGGCTCTTGCTCATATGTTGTTTCATGAAATTCTTCTGTGTCTTCCAATTCCTTTTGATACAGTGACTCAGTATCAACCTGTCTTACCAAAGTGGAAAATTATATGATACTTCTTAAAAAAACTAAAAATATAAATACTGTATGATCCAATCTATAAGGAGCCCTAGTAGCTTAGTTGAGCTGCCAGCTGAGAGGCACACAGTCGAAATTCTCCAATTGTTTCAGTGGAGTTGTGCCGTAAAGAGCCGTGAAGCTGAGCACAACTCATAGTGACTCAATACAAAAGATCTAAACTTTGTTGTATTGTTTGCCATCCTCACAGAAAAGAACCCATTGTGGTTGTCACATTAATCCACCTGGTCGAGGATATTCCTCTCCTTTTCCTGATCCTCCACCGTTTCAAGCATAATGTCTCTTCAAGGAGTATCCCTTCCTAGCAACATACCCTGAGTATGTGAGGTGAAGTATCATCATTCTTGCCTCTAAAAAGCACTCCAGCTACACCCTCTCCAAGACATATTTGTTCTTCTGGCCATCAGTGGTCAACTCTCTTCTCCAACACCACAGCTCAAAGACATCAGTTCTTCTGCCATCCCTATTTTCTTTCCACCTCTTAGATGCATAACAAGTGATCAGAAAGACACTGGCGTGAGTTAGTCCTCAAACTGATGTCATTACTCCTCAATAATTTGCAGAAGTCCATAATACCTAGTGCAGTGTGTCTTCTCAAAAGCAAAATCCAATAGACTTGGGACAATCTATGTTACTTTTACATAAAGTTTGGAAAGACATGTTTTGTATGTTTAGTGAGTAGCATCTGGCATCTTGGAAGCTTATAAATTGGCATATAAGCTATAACTATTGATCTCTTGTGTCCAGAGCAAGAAAGATTGAAGAAAACCAAAGATTTAAGGGAACAGTTAGTGTTAAGGACTGATGATCCACATAAAACACAGCCTACGAGTTCCCCAGCAGTCCCATGGATCTGTCTCTTGCTTCAACAGTGTTTCGACGGAAGAGACTCAGCGACTTCCAGCCTCCCTCCAACTTCATCTCCAGGCGTAACCTCCGGACAGTTCCACCAACTCCTGTTTTCAGGACCAGCTAACACCTTTTTTTGTTAGCCCCAAAACCTTGACCAACTATGAGCTCTCAGATCCGTCAAAATTATTCCACCGAAGTAGAAGCTGGCGTCAACCGTCTGATCAACCTGCACCTGCAGGCCTCTTACATCTACCTACCTCTGGGTTTTTATTTTGACCGCGATGATGTGGCCTTGAAGGCGTGGGACACTTGTTCCACAAGTTGGCAAAGGAGAAGCGCAAGGGTGCTGAGCGGCTCTTGAAGCTGCAAAACCAGCACGGCAGGCGAGTCCTCTTCCAAGATATTGAGAAGTCATCCCAGGATGAGTGGGGTAAAACCCTGGACACCTTGCAAGCAGCGCTGTCCTTGGAGAAGAACCTAAACCAGGCCCTTCTGGATCTGCACGCCGTGGGTTCACCCCACACTGACCCCCATCTCTGTGACTTTCTGGAGAACCATTTCCTGGATGGACAAGGAAGTGAAACTGCTGAAGAAGATGGGTTACCATCTGACGAACATTAGAAGACTGGGCGGCCCCCGGGCTGGGCTGGGCTGGGTGAGTATCTCTTTGAGCGTCTCACCCTCGAGTATGACTAGGAGCCTGCGGGGACCTGCAGGGGGGAACCTCTGTGTCTCCCTGCCATCAGCAGCAAGCTTCTCTGTCCAACCCTGATGTAGAATCTTATCCACCCAGAAGCCCTTCTCCCAAGCCTTAGACCAGATGAAACAATAAAGCTTTTTGCAACAGCTAAAAAAAAAAAAAACCAACACAGCCTACACAATCCCAAGACCAGAAGAAATGGAAAATGGGTGTCCGGCAGGCAATAACGACTGTTTAAAGTGTATCATAGCCAAGGATGTCAGAAAGTAGGAGAAAAATGAGGACCGAATAGACCTAGGTTTACAGGTCTAACACTGCCTTGTAGTACCCCCATGATAGTGCTTCTAAGACGCCCTACTAATCTGGAACTGAAGCCATTCCTAGAAACTACCTTTTAGTCACATACAGACTCATAAAATAAATAGTACCTAAATCTTAGAATACTTCATAAGATAAAAAGGACACAGTGCAATCCCAGAAGTGAGCAGTTTGAATCCACCAGATGTTCTGCTAGAGAAGGAGGAACAATGTCCTCCTATACCAGTCAGATCTGATTTGACAGTACACACAAAAAAATAATTTTTTTTTCCAAAAAAGATAAAAAAGGACAACAATTGTCCAACAGCTAAAGGAGCATTAAATTCAGATGAAAGAGCCCAGGTCAGAAATAGGGAGGGTACTCGCACATTGTAGCACTGCCACATTAGCCAAAGTCCTGGTATACTGTATGTACACTGGCTCTGTAAACTTACACCTAAAGCATAATAAAACCATTGTTAAACGTTAAATAAATGAGGAAATGCAAAGAGTTAAAATTATTCTTAGGGTTATAAATGACACTGTATTTTTTTTAATTGGTTTATCTCATTGTTCTTTAATTTGTTAATGAAGTAATTCTGTTAATCTGTGATAGCCTCAGTTTCATAAGTTTTTTAAAAATAAAATTCTTATTTTATACTGGTTTGTTTATAGACTTCATATACATTCTTTTTCACAATGGGTCTTTCCCATTTCCTTTACCCACTCTTCCCTCTACCTATCAAATTGTGCGACCCTATAATTATCCCCTGTCAATCCTCACCCCACTGCTCCTACCTACCATTCTCCCCTTGGATCCTCATACACGTTTTACTAGTTATCTATTTCCACAATAATGGTCTTACACAATTCTTTGTCCTTACAAGACTGAGTTAGTTCACTTCGGCATTATACTCTCCAGTTTGTATTGTTTCATTAGGTCTTAAAGTATAGCAAAAATTCATACAGTTTTTAAACTGTACCAGGTCAATTTTCAGTTTCTTCCCCCCCCCATACTTAACCTATAGGTTCATTTTACTTTAATGAAATAGTCTAGTGACTTGTCTAACAAATTTCCCATCTCCTGTATTATAAAATTGCCTTATACAGTAGAGGGTATGTTATCCTTAAAGAACTTACATTGGACAAAGCTCAAACAAACAACAAAATAAGGAATAATGTTGGATTATAGCCCACATAGTAAATATCTGGGAATCCAAGCTGTTAACACTGTGAAAGTTTATAGAACATACTTGTTTTTCATTGAACAGATTATAAACATTGTTTCATGACATTTGATTTCAAGCCCCACCTTATACAAGCAACTCTTCCCAGTGCCTACCTGTACTTCCCATTTTTATTTGTCTTTCCTTCTGAGCTTGTTGTTCTTGTTGATTGCATGAACACAAAGCCTTAACATTTATCTCTAAGGATTGCCTTTTCCCCCCCTGGTTTTATTGATCACATTGTAAGCCTGTCTGTCACAGGAATGATTTCATTTCCAGGCTTCTAGGATGATTGAGGACCATAGTGTAAAGTGTTCCCTTGATCTCTATTAGACCAAGTTACCATTTTAAGCATTAATTCTACCTTTTCCTCCTACTATATCAGGAGTTTCCTATTGTAACCCCTTTCAGAACGGTCAGTGTCTGTATCCAGGTAACTTCTAGTTTTGGTTTCAAGGTGGTGGAGACTGTAGTTTGTGTGGTCCATTGGTCCTTTAATTTTCTTCACTCTTTTTTTTCTGCATCAGGAAAGACCCAAGAGTCATACACCTTGGGTAACCATTCTCCAGATTTTAAAACCTCAGTCACTACGTACCAAAGTAGATGTATAACGTTGTTTTTGTAGTCTATTGTCTTATACCAGGTGAGTTTAGTGCCTCTAAGACTTCAGTCCTGAGCTCTCTGGCCAAGCAACAAACACATACAACCTCAAGGTGTTAATTGTAGCCCTTTTTTTGCTCTACTACTGTATATAGGGTTATAGCGCACAGGGATTCATATGTAAAAACATGCCAAAATTAAATGATCATGTTTATAATCTGCTTTATCTTTGTCTGCATATGTAAGTACAGATTAATGTCTTCTATTGTTGTTTTTATTATTGTGTATTTATCTTTGTTGTTTGTAATTCTTATATTCTGGTGATATTTTTGTGTATTTCCTCTTCATTCACTCAGTTGAGTAGAGTAAAATTCCAAATAGATGTGGATCCTCCTCCTCCAGGAAGTAAACATTTAGTTCTCATTCTTTTGCTTTTAAGGTGAATTTAATGACTCACTTTCAAAGAATACTACAAACAGTACTTTACAGTGAAGAAACTTTGAAGATGAAGGGATCAAAGTTTGACTTCACTAACAATAGAAACTCATTACTGAGTCTCTCAGACTTCTGAGGCTATAAACTGCTTACAAGAAGATTGTGCATGTATTTTTTGAGGAGCTACTTACAGATTTGAAACCAGAGAGGCATGTCCTTAGAGTTAGCAGCACAGCTCCTAAAAGACTACAGCATTAGAGCTCACCAATAATAAATCATGTTGCTATTAAGTGGTGGTGGTGTTATGTCCCATCGAGTCGCTTGCAACTCATAGCAACCCTGTGTACAAGAGACATAAATGCCGTTCTATCCTGTGCCAACCTCGCCATCTCAAACACACTCATTCACACCACTCCACTCACAAAGTCGATGCATCTCATCAAGGGTCTTTCTCTCCTGCGCCGTCCCTCCACTCTCCCAAACATGATGTCCCTCTCCAAGGACCAGTCCCTCCTTGCAACATGCCCAAAGTATGTCAGCCAAAGCTTCAGAATCCTTGCCTCCAAGGAGCATTCCGGCTTCACCCTCTCCAGGACAAACCTGTTTGTTCTCCTACCAGTCCATGGCATATTCAACACTCTTCAGCACCACAGCTCAAAGGCATCAATTCTCTTTCTATCATCCCTATTCACTATCCAACTCTCTGATGCATAGCACGTAATTGTAAAGACTATAGCCTGGATCGGGCGCACCTTAAACTCCAGCTCTTGAGAGGTCTCTCACAGCTGACTTTCCCAATGCAAGAGTTGAGAGAGTGACCTTTCTTTTATTTTCTGGAAAAGGTCAGATGGTGTGAGGGCAGACAGGGACAGTTTCTTTTTATAGGGGGTTTTAGGGAGGACTAGGGAAGATGTTTTGGAAGCAGGAGTGGCACCCACTTCCTACACAACATGCCTCGAAACTCTTTGATAAATGTCCATAGTTATAGGAAGGCTTAGGAGTCCTGCTGACTCAAGGCAATCAACAAGTAGTCTAGTGGGTAAAAGAGTTGTACTATCATTTCAGAGGTAGGCAGTTCAAATCTACCCACTACTCCAAAGGAGAAAAATGGGCAGTCTCCTCCTTTATGATTGACAGTCTTTGAAAACCCACTGGAGGATCACATACAGGGAAGATTTTATTTTGCTAGGAATTTGGGGCTGAACTGTTCGTTAACTTGGGTGTGGGCTATTGTGATCAGGCCCAGAGCCTTACCAGGATCCAGTTAACTGGTAGTCTTGTTGTTGTTTTGTGCACTCAAGTCGCTTGCTACTCATAGACCCTATGTACAACAGCCCTAAACCCTGCTTTATCCTGTGCCAATAGCACTACCTCTGGCACACCCATTTCAGTTTCCCCAGTCACTGAATCAATCCACCTCATAGGGGGTCTTCCCCTCCTCCCTAGTCCCTCAACCCTCCCAAGCATAATGTCCCTATCCAAGGACATGTCCCTACTTACAACATGTCCAAAGTATGTCAGACGAAGACACAGAATCCTTGTTTCCAAGGAGCAGCCTGGTTTAACCCTCTCCAGGATGAATTGTTTATTTTCTTGGCAGTCCATGATATATTCAGTATTCTTCTCCAGCACCACAGCTCAAAGGCATCAATTCTCCTTCTATTTTCCCTAGTCATTGTCCAGCTCTCTGATGCATAATAAGTAATTGCAAAGACCATAGCCTGTATCAGACACACCTTAGTCTCCAGAGTGACACCATTGCTCTTCAGTACTTTGGAGAGGACCCTAATAGCTGACTTTCCCATGGCAATACGTTTTTTGATTTCCTGGCTGCTGGTGGCAAGAGTGTTGACCGTGGAGCCAAGCAGACTAAAGTTGTTAACCATCTCAATCTCTTCACCATCCATCCTGATGCTGCCAATTGGTCCATTGGTGAGAATCTTTCTCTTCTTGACATTGAGCTTCAATCCATACTGAAGGCTGCAGTCCTTGACCCTCTGCAGCAAGCGTTTCAGGTCCTCCTCAGTTTCAGCAAGCAGAGTTGTGTCGGCATAACGCAGATTGTTAATAGATCATCCACCAATCCTAATGCCACACTTCTCCTTATAGAGCCCAGCCTCTCGGATAAGCTGCTATGCATACAGGTTGAAAAGGTATGGAGACAGGACACATCCTTGACATATACCCTTCCCAATTTTGAACCATGCAGTGTTTTCCTGCTCTGTTCTGACAACTGCCTCTTGGTCCAAGTATTGGTTTCGCATTAGAATGACCAAGTGTTCTGGGATTCCCAATATTAAATTTCTCAAGGAAATCTGATGATTAGAGGCAGAGTTATCTCTACCTACTTCCTGCTCGGGAGATGTAGGAGTGGCTGGTGTTGGTTTCCTGTAAGGTCTGAAGGAGGAGCATCATTTTCACATGTTCTTGGGGAGTTGCTCTGGAGTTGTTGGTGACTTTCTATTTAGAGTGTTAAGAAACAACAGTCTTCTAGAAACAAGCAAAGACTACCTTTTTCCATAGTTAATTGATTGTGTCTCTGTTTTGTAATACAACTGTGTCTTGGACTACAATATGGGGGGTTGCAATATAGTTACAGTAGTGACTCTTGGAGAGAAATATTTGAGAGATGCTGGAATTTTTCTAGAGAGATGTCTAGGCCTGCAGTATTATCATTCCCAGGCTGGATACTAAAGGGAAGAGTCCTATTATGGTTGTGTTTGAGGTGCTTAGTTCGTAGTTGGTTTGGTCAGCAGGCAGGTGTAGAGGCTGTGTCCACAGGCAAAAAAGAGATGTCTTGATTTCAGGCATCTTTAGAAGTTGATTCTTAAAAGAAGTTGAACCTGGGCTATATGGACTTTCGTTCATATGACCTTAAAGAGGTAGCTAAGTACTTTTTAGTTGGGTATTATAGGAAGAGATAGCAGATGGGGCATGTAACAGAATGCAGTACTAGTTTTGATGTTGTAGGCAGTTATATTAAGTAATGGGAGGGAAATACATAGGCTTCTTCCTGTGTAGAAGGTACAGTGAATGTAGGTTGGGTTTGGTGACTTTAGACTGGGTGAGAGTTTGGTGTATGAGGTAGATTGAGGTGTTGGAAGTTTTTAACAGGTGAAGAAACTTGTGGCATCAGAATAAGAGGAGCTTGAAGAAGCGCTTGCTGTACAGAGGTAACTCGTGGTTGCTGTGATGCTGAACACTGTGACACTGATGTTTCAAATGTGGTAATGGTCATCCATGGTAAACAGTGTTTGTTGGAGCTTCCTGATTAAAACAATCTTGGGAGCAGGAGTGGCATCCACATCCCAAATAGCTTGCC
The DNA here is from genome assembly GCF_000299155.1 of Elephantulus edwardii. Classification (NCBI taxonomy): domain Eukaryota; kingdom Metazoa; phylum Chordata; class Mammalia; order Macroscelidea; family Macroscelididae; genus Elephantulus; species Elephantulus edwardii. The sequence goes on from NW_006399926.1 coordinate 2,499,064, forward strand.
TCCAGAGACCCTATGAACCTGGACAAAGGATAAAAGTTACACAAGTGTTCAGGACTTTCGTTCATAGGGTTGCTATGAGTCGCCTAACAACAAGAGTATTTTTTTTTTTGTATAGTTGAGGTTTATGAGTTGGTTAGAGAAGGGGGAGGGATTTGTATAAGAATTTCACGGAAGTAGTATGACTTGAGGGGAATTTTCAGGAAAACATTATCTGGACATAGGTGGGAGCAATTTGTGGGTGGCACTAACCCTGAAGATGGGGACTTGAGGAGGGATGAAAGCTCTCTTTATAATTATATTTGAAGAAGGCTTGAAAGTGAAATCTCTAGACACTGGACTAGGTTTGTTTTGGTGTTTGTTTGTTTGCTTGTTTGTTTGTAGAAAGCTAAAGCAGCTTTATTAAGGGGGCTCCCTAGGCAGGATTCCTTGATCTGGAAAAAGAGACAGACCAGGGACAAACCACGCCCTAAGGTGGTTTGGGCAGGTTTTTATATTAAGGGTCTTTTAGGGAGAGAAGAGAGGGGCATTCCATTGTGGTTTAGCCTGGTGGGTGAGGCTGTTCACTCCCTTTGTTGACATGTTGATATTCTTTGAATCCTTCATTCTCCTCTTTGACCTTGCTGTGGACCTGACATCCAGCCTCTTCATTGAGAAAAAGGCTGATGTATCTTCATTCTAGCTACTTCCTGCTGAACAGGGGGTGAGATCTGGGCTCAGAGGCTGGATTGGGTTGGCTCAGGACCAGTAGCCAGGGGAGAATATGGATGTCACAGAAACTGATTCAAGCTGATCATTTTTTTTTTAAATAATTTTAATGAACGTTTACAGAGAATTTGGATTTCCATTCATTCATTGCTGCACTTCTCTCCCCGCCCAGCCCTCTCCCCCCGCCCCCCAGTTCGCTCCTCTCTTTCAAAAGTAAAAGAAAGACTCCCTCCCTGGTACACAATCCCCCCGCACCCCTCCCACCACCCCAAGTACATTCCACTATGCAACCTTAATTGTGGACTCTTGTGATAACTATAATACCCTATCATACATCACTTTTAAATTATTCAGTCCCTCATCTGTTTTAGTGCAGTATACACAATGTATCCAGTTTTTCTCAGTCTTACCCCCACCCTGATATCAGTCCCATTTTACAGCAGTGGCGCCATGCAATATTTGTCCTTTAGCAACTGAGATATTTCACTCAGCATAATGTCCTCCAGGCTCACCCATTTTGAATAATACTGCATGTGTTCCTTTTTTTCAATGCAGCATAGTATTCCATTGTGTGAATATACCACAGCTTCTCTACCCATTGGTTTGTTGATGGGCACCTGGGTTGTTTCCAACTCCTTGCTATTGTGAAGAGAGCTGCGATAAACATGGGTGTGCATATATCTGCTTGGATGTCAGTTATGGTCTCTTTGGGATATATTCCCAGTAGTGGAGTTGCTGGGTCAAATGGTATCTCTATTTGCAACTTTTTGAGAAAGCGCCATACCGCCTTCCACAGTGGTGGCACCATTTTACATTCCCACCAACAACAGTGAATAAGGGTTCCAGTTTCTCTACAACCTCGCCAGCATTTATTGCTTGCTGTTCTGTTAAATTTTGCTATTCTGACTGGGGTGAGATGGTATCTCATATTTGTTTTGATTTGCATCTCTCTTAGAGCTAGGGATTTTGAACATTTCTTCATGTGCTTGTAGGCCATCTGAATGTCTTCTTTGGTGAAGTGTTTATTCATATCCTGTGCCCATTTTTCTATTGGATTATTTATCTTTTTGTGGTGCTCAAGTATTTTATTAATTGTAGATATAAGTCCCTTATCTGACATGTCATTACCAAACACTTTTTCCCAGTCTGTGGCTTCCCTTTTTACCCTGTTGGAAAAGTTTTTGGATGTGCATAGGGATTTGATTCTTACATCTATTTTATCTTCTCTTGGTTGTAGAAGCTGATCATTTCTTACATCCTGTGAAGTAAGAGTTCAAATAGGCAGAGAGCGATTAGTAACAACATGAAGAACTACTGACACCTTGGGATCTGAGTGAGTTGAAGAGTAGGGGGCCCACCATTTGAGAGATGTGGGAGGTCTGTTCAGTGAGAGAAGCATGTTTGACCTGGGAAAGGTGTTAATAGGGGTTACTACAGACTTTTAACAGCTATGGGGGTAGTTAGGATGACTGTGTGAGCTCTATCTTAAGTATAGTTGAAGAGGTTTGCATACATGTCGTTTGATAAGGGTGGCATCTCCCAGGGTGACTTTAGTTGTTTGGTCTAGACAGGTGAGGGTCTGGTTATGCAGCAGTCTGTTCCCAGAGTAATTGCCTAATGAGGTAGAGATGAAGACGATAATAGTGCTAAAAGAGGGGGTTCGGTGGGTAGGTTATGGTTCGGCAGAAACAGTGGGCTGTACATAAGTTCAAAGGGGCTCAGAAAGGGTAATGAGTGGGGTGTTGCTCAGATATGCATTAAGGCAAAAGGAAATAAGTTGCTGCTTTCTACACTCTGTTTATGGAAACTACAGCCTAGGCTGCCTGACAGTAAACTTCAGAGGTCCTACAAGAGCTGTTGTCAAGAGAGAACTGTCTGTACTAGGGATAGATTAGTCAGGGAATTAAAGAGCTTATATCTTCAAGGATTTCAGGGCAGCTATTAGGGACCTCTACAGAGTACTGAAGAGCAATGGTGTCTCCCTGGAGACTAAGGTGCATTTGATACAGGCCATGGTCTTCGCAATCACTTGTTATGCATCAGAGAGTT
>NW_006399926.1:2502307-2503403 GCF_000299155.1 Elephantulus edwardii
AAGGGAGTGTCAGAGACAGTGCGATTGGCACAGGATAGAGCAGGGTTTAGGGCTGTTGTACATAGGGTCGCTATGAGCCGCAAGCGACTCGACAGCATATAACAACAACAACAACAATGGTCATAATAAGTGGAGGTGTTTACTGGAAGTAGGGTGGCCAGGTTGAGGCATGGTGATTGAGAGAGGCTAATATCCGGGTTCTTGAGAAAAAGTAGATGGAACTTCTGTCATCAATGTATAGATGAAAAGGTTTTTGTTGGGTTTTTTGTTGTTGTTGGGTTTTTTTTTTTTGGTTTTTTTTAGATGAAAAGGTTTAGATGGATTTGGCAATCCGAGGGGTGGGGATAGTAAGAGGAGATGCTGGAGCTTGAGGAAGGCTTTTTAACTTTCTGGGATGAATCTGGGAGTCCTTCTGGGGTGGCTTCTGGCATTTCATAAAGGGGTTTTGCTAGTAAGGAAAAGTTGGGAATCCAGTGTTTAAGGAAACCTATAAAGCCAATAAAAGAGACTTTGATCAGCAGTTTTAGGTGGCTGGAGGCTTTCAGTCACTTGGCCTTTAAACTTCTAGTGGTGGGGGTCAATTGAAAATTGAGATACGTGACTGTGGGGAGAGACAGATGCACCTTGGAAGGGGATGCCCTGAATCCCTTGGAGGCCAAGAAGTTAAGAAGTTGAGTGAGCAGTGTGAGTTTGTGAAAGTTGATATGTGGGGCTACACAATAAAAGATCACCATACTGCAAGTGAACACTAGGGGATAAGAAGTTTATTGGAAAGTAGGCAAGTTATAATGGGTTATAAACTTTTGTGGTGTTGTGCAGAAATAGGGAATTAGGGTCTAGCAGGAAAAGAAGGGTCCTTCAGAGTAACAAGAACATGTTGGTGGTGAGAGCTACAGATGGAGTAGAAAGATCTCATACAATGGGGGTGACAGCATCTGGTGATAGAGGTAGTAGCAGAAAGGTGCTCATAAAATATTATTCAAAATGGATGACCCTGGAGGACATTATGCTGAGTGAAATATCTCAGTCACAAAAGGACAAATACTGCATGGTGCCACTGTTGTAAAATGGGACTGAGAAGCATGGTATAAATGAT
>NW_006399926.1:2509129-2523806 GCF_000299155.1 Elephantulus edwardii
TCACAGTCTTCGCTCCTCTGGAGTTCCGCGGTAGGTGGCTGGCTGTTGTTCTTCCCGGGTCTCTTCCGGGTCCCTCTCGCGGCGTTCCCCTCTCTGGTGGCGGCGTTCCCCCCGTGATTAGGTATTATTGTCGTGACAGGAGTCCAGAACAAATGCTGCATAGTGGAGTGGAGTTGGGGGGAGGGATTGTATAACAATTAAAGAATTTTACTTTTCAAAGAGATGAACAAACTGGAGGGGAGGGGTGGGCAAAGAGAAAAGTGCAATAATGAATGAATGGAAATCCAAAATCTCTGTAAATTTTCATTAAAATTAATAATAATATATATTTAAAAAAATAAAGGTGCTCAGAGGAAAGGAGTGCTAAGAGGGATAGAACTAAAGGCTGGTCAGGCAAACTAGGTTCACTTGACTCCCAGTGAAACACAGCTGTTAAGTTTAGACAGGAGATCTCTACCTAGCAGTGGAATTGGGCACTTAAGGATAATTAGAAAGGAATGGGTGAGTACTCATTTGTCGAAAGTAATGAGAAGGGGTTGAGTGGTAAACGGCTTAGAGGAGAGACCATCAATCCCCATTACTGAGACCTGGGAAGGGAAAACAACCCGAGAAGAAAGGGTACACTGAAAAGGTAGCCCATGTGTCAACCATAAAGGAAACTGGCTTGCCCACTATCTGGCAAGGGTGATGAGGGTCATCAGACCTGGGCATCTTCAGTCTTCATTGGCCAGACTTAAGAGGTCAGCTGGGATGGGGACTGGCAGTCGGCCTTCCAATGGCCCAGTGTTTGTGCCATGTTGGAGAGCGAGGGTTAGGGCAATTAGCCCAGTGAATCTCTTTGCCACACCTGAAGCATGCACCAGGAGATACCTGCTCCTTCAACGAGGGGGTGTTTTCTGACCACTCATCGCTGCCACTGGCAGTGGCTATTAGCGCTTGGGTCTGCGGATTAGCTTTCTGAGGGGCGTGAGTCTCCCTGTCAGCCTCTGCCTGGTCCTCTGGGGCATTGACCAGGTCTAGAATGGGTGTTTGGGGACCATCTTCAGCCTTTTTAGTTTCTATTTTATATCAGGGGCTGATTGAGTGATAAAATGAGTATCTAGAACGGTGGCTCTTGCTGGGGAGGTAGCTAATTGTACAGGATTTTTAATGTGTGCAATAGTAAATTGGCAGAAGGAAAGAAGGTTGCTAAAAATTTCGATAGAATGACTCACTGTTGTCGAGAAGAAAGTAAATTCTATTGGTAACGTCTATTTTATTGAGACAAGTTTGTCTATCCTTTCTAGTAGCTGGATTTTTTTTTTAAGTTCACTTTTTTAAGTAATAATTTTTAAAATATACAGGATGCAGGAGCTTTAAACTAGTTCTGTGTTAAACTTAGATAAATTTGAAAATTTTTTTAGTTCTGAACTCTTGAAAAATTTAAAGTGGGTAGAAAATGCTTTAAGGAAAAAAGGCAATAACTTGTTTTAATATGGGAAAGAAGGGTGTTGGATAGATTATATATTGTATAGGAATTGGTTGACAGAGTTTTGATAGAGGGTAATATATTGGAATGGGGTTGGGGGCGTGTTGGGATGAGGGAAGGGAGGGGCAGAGGAGTTTAATCCCTTTATGTGTAATGTTTGGTCTGGAGGCTAGGGGAGGATGGTATGTAGGATTATTGACTGGGTGAGATCAGAAAAAGAGAGATGATGTTTTATCTGCGGATTAAAGTTGGAAAAAGAAGGTGATGTTTTAATTTCAGAATATTTGTTTACGATTTCTTTAACTGGCAGGTTAGTTAAAATTTTTTGCTGCAGTTTGAGGCTGTGTCTGGGAGAGGCCAGTATAAGTTATTTCATACGTGTTTACCACCCCAAAATGCCACATTTTAATAACTACAATTTTCTAAATTTTCTTGTAACAGTATGGCCTGGTTTCACTTGGTAAATATAATATGATTTAAAAATATAGATACATAATTGTATATACACACATATACCTACACTTTTTAAATCATGAAAGAACAATAATTTTCAAAGTAAAGAAATAAAAGCAAATACTAAAAGCTACTTTACAATGAACCAAGAGAACCTGTTCCTCTTCCTTTGTATTTCCATATTTGAAAACTCCGCCTCAGTTGCCCTGTTAGTCTACGAGTGTTCTGTTGTACATAGGGTTTTCAGAGGCCTGCTATTTCAGAAGTGGATGGCCAATCCTTCTTCCTAGGCTGTCTTCATCTGAACGTTCACATTTAGAGAACTATCTGACAGGCAAGCATTTTACAGAAAAAGCAAATGAATGATATTTCCCCCACCTGTGGAATTAACCATTAGTTTCAGTGTTGCCTCTGTCTTTGATACGTTTCTTGACCCACTTATTTCCCTGCTCCACCATTCACCAGCATCCCCATCCACTCCCACCCACTCCCTTCAACACCTATCTCCCATTGTCTAGCCCTTGATCTGATTGCTTATATCTCAAACTTTATGGGCGTCTGTGATTCCAAAAACTTTAGCTGCTGACAATTTCTTATGCTGTGGCCATTGTCTGAGTTGGAAGAGATCTGTATTCCCATTCCAAAGAAAGGTGACCCAACAGGGTGTGGAAATTATCGAACAGTATCATTGATAACACATACAAGCAAGATTCTGCTGAAGATTATACAAAAACGACTGCAACAGCACATCCACAGAGAACTGCCAGAAGTCCAGGCTGGGTTTTTAGAAGGGGCCATGGTACTAGAGATAGTGTACCTAATGTTAGATGGATCTTGGCTGAAAGCAGGGAATATCAGAGGAATGTCTATCTGTGTTTCATTGATTATGCAGAGGCATTTGACTGTGTGGATCACAACAAACTGTGGCTGACTCTGAGAAGAATGAAAATCCCAAAATACTTGATCATGCTAATGTGAAACCTATGCTTGTACCAGGGGGGAGTTGTCAGAACAGAGCAAGGAAACACTGCATGGTTCAAAATTGGAAAGGGTGTACACCAGGAATGTCTCCTATCTCCATACCTTTTCAACCTATATGCAGAACAGATTATCTGGGAGGCAGGTCTCTACTAGGAGAAGTGTGGAATCAGGGTTGGTGGAAGATTTAGCAACAATCTGCATTATGCAGATGACACAACCCTTCCTGCTGAAACTGAAAAGGAACTGAAGTGCTTGCTGCAGAAGGTCAAGGACTTCAGTCTTCAATATAGATTAAGGCTCAATATCAAGAAGACAAAGATTCTTACCACTGGACCAATTGGCAGCGTCAGGATGGATGGTGAAGAGATTGAGATTGTTAACAGCTTTATTTTGCTTGGCTCCACAAACAACACTTGGCACCAACAGCCAGGAAATTAAAAGACATATTGTCATGGGAAAGTCTGCTGTTAGGGACCTCTCCAGAGTATTGAAGAGCAGTGGTGTCTCTCTGGAGACTAACATGTGCCTGATACAGGCCATGATCTTTGCCATTACTTGTTATGCATCAGAGAGCTGGACAGTGACTAGGGATGATAGAAGGAGAATTGATGCCTTTGAGCTGTGGTGCTGGAGAAGAGTATTAAATATACCATGGACTGTTAAGAAAACGAACAGGTCCATCCTGGAGAGGGTGAAACCAGGCTGCTCCTTGGAGGCAAGGATTCTGAAGCTTCGTCTAACATACTTTGGTCATGTTGCAAGGAGGGACCAGTCCTTGAAGAGGGACATCAGGCTTGGGAGGGTGGAGGGACAGCCAGGAGGGGAATACCCTCTGTGAGATGGATTGATCCAGTGGCTGGGGTAATTAGGTGGGTATGTTGGAGACAGTGAGACTGGCATGGGACAGAGCAAGGTTTAGCGCTGTTGTGCATAGGGTCGCTATGAGTCTTGACAGCACATAACTAAACCATCTTTCAGTTATTAAACATACTATTCACTACACCACCAGGGATCCTTAGACTTAAATTTTAACACTTGGGGTACTTAGAGCAGTCATACAAAATCAAAACGGTAGTATTTGCGCAGAGCTTCCACTCAGAGTGATGTCAGTCTAGAGACTAAGGTGCCCCAGAATCTAGGCCATGGTCTTTGCAATAACTTGCTATATATCTGAGAACTCAACAGTGATTAAGGATGACAGAAGAATTGATACCTTTGAGATGTGGTGCTAGAGAGCATACTATGGACCGCCAAGAGAACAAATAGGTCTGTTTTGGAGAGGGTAAATCCAAGTTTCTCTTTGGAGGCAAGGATTTTGTAGTTCCATCTCACACACTTTGACCACATGGCCTGGAGAGACAGTCCTTGGATATGGACAGCATGCTTGGAAGAATGGAGAAGACCACACAGAAGGGGAAGACTCGAAATGACATGTATTGACTCAGTACTGGGGCAGTGGGATTAGGTGTGTTGGAGTCTGTGAGACTAGCTCAGGATAGGGCAGGGTTCAGAGCTATTGTACTTAAGGGTTGCAGGCACATAACAACAAACAACAAAGCTCAGAAGGTAGGAAGCTAGAAGGATGAATGGAAGGAAGAATATTGTTCCGTTGTGGGGACTGTAATTCTGTACTCTGTATGAAAACCAGTTCCTCTATAAAATTTTATTTAGAGCACAATATAAGGGTTGGTGGGGTGTGAGGGATTCAATAGCTACATAGCAGAGTTTAAAAGTTGAGTATTGACTAACAAAGAAAAACACAGAACAGACAATATGATAATCCTTTTTATGGAAGATGGAACAAGATATTTAACCTTTCCTCTCACAGATAGGAATTTAGACTGACTCATTACTTGAATATTTTTTTAATAAACATAATAAAATCTCATTTATCGACATCAGGTGTTACAGATTTTTTTTATGTGTAATGTTTATCTTTTCCTAAAATGGGAACAGTCTAAAAATAGTTGCTACATAAGTTACAGTTTAATTATGCACTTAGGTGGGCCCAGGTTTTCTGGTATACCTAATCTGTACACTTGAGCCTGTGTAATTGCCTAGGTGTGTTAAAGAAACATGCAAGAAGCCAAATAAAAGAGAATTTTTATATCTGGTAGGTCAGAACATCCATCCACATTTTTCTGCTTTTTAAACTCATGACTGATTGGACATGGCATGCTCTACAACCTAATTAAAAATGTACAGAGCAGTTGAAGATTTATATTTTTGGTTATCGATTGTAAGTGGTGGACTAGTCAGAGTATAAGACATTAGTTTGAAGTGAATTAATTCATCCTTTGATGCACTCAATGCTTATACTGTCTACCAAAAATAAAAATAGGGCTGCTTTTTTTTTTTTTTAAAGGAAAGGTGCAGTCCATTAGCTGCTTCAGGGAGAAATATGGGTAATCTTCCATGTATTTTACTGCACTTGAAAACCTCTAGAGGGTTAGGTATGAGTCAATGCCAACTCAGCAGCAATGAGAAAGTAAGTAATACTGACTTCAAAAGCATATAGAAGGAGTTCTAGTGGTCTGGTGGCAAGTAACTGCACTACAATCATGAAGGCACGTGGTTGGAATCTACCAGATCCTGGAGAAGGAGGGGCAGTCTTCTGCAAGTCTGATCCAACTCAGTGGTATACAACAAAGAAAAAAGGGGGGGGGGGACAACAACACAAAACTTACTGGGTTTTATTTTCTTTTTAATTGCAGAGTTAAACAATTGGTTACATTAAACTTGCTTAGAATAGTTTCTAGTTTTGAGTATAAGAAACATCTCCTAGTAAAGACTGAAAGGACTTAAGTGTTAAGAAATGGAGATGAAAGCAGAAAATTGATTGTGGTGGTTAGTGCAGTTCTGGGACTTTCCAAAGGAATTCCATTTTCATGACTGATCTTATTTGGACATTGTGAAAAATAACCTAATTAGAAAAGGAGAAACACAGTCTGACTCATTCTCTCATAGTGCATTTAATTGGTGAGTCAGATGAAATGTATTGCTTTCAGTAAACGCACATCTCACAATTGGAAACAGCTGTTTTTTATATTGTAGCAGCTTTTGTCTTGGCCCATTCATAAGAAGCTTCCAAGGTTGCAGTGAGCCATGAACCATAGGAAAGAAATAAAAGTTTGCTTATAGGAGGGGAAAAAAAATTGATCTGAGATTTCCTGGTAATTATTTACTTTATGTCAATTTGATCTTAAAATGGTAACCATTTTTATGACAACCAGTTTTTGTTTAGTCATGGCTTATCAATCAATTTCAAATAGTCTTGATTTATATGCCGTCGAAGTAAAGCTATTGTTTAAAATTTAAATGATGTAATATACTTTAGTTCTAGTACGAGTGATTTAAATGTTACAGGTTTTTTTAATCTTATTTTAAATTCAGTTTATATCATCTATGAACTGATTAGGGGTTAACTCCTCTATAAGAGAAAGATGGGCAAGGAAGCTCTGGTATCCTAGTGGCAAGCTGCACCACAATCCTCAAGGCTTACAGTTTAAATCCACCAGGTGCTCCACAGGAAAAGAGGGGACAGTCTCCTGTGCCTGTCAGATCCGATTCGACGGTTGTTGTTATGTGCCGTCGAGTCGTTTGCGACTCATAGCGACCCTATGTACAACAACCCTAAACCCTGCTCTGTCCTGTGCCAATTGCACTGCCTGTGACACACCCATCCCGATTACCCCAGTCACTGAATCAATCCACCTCATAGAGGGTCGTCCCCTCCTGCGCTGTCCCTCCATCCTCCCAGGCATGATGTCCGTCTTCAAGGACCAGTCCCTCCTTACAACATGTCCACAGTATGTCAGACGAAGCCCCAGAATCCTTTCCTCCAAGCAGTAGCCTGGTTTAACCCTCTCTAGGATGAATCTGTTTGTTTTTCTAGCAGTCCATGGTACATTCAGTACTCTTCTCCAGCACCACAGCTCAAAGGCATCAATTCTCCTATCCTCCTTAGTCATTGTCCAACTCTCTGATGCCTAACAAGTGATTGCAAAGACCATGGCCTGTACCAGGTGCACCTCGACGGTACACAACAAAAAAAAGAGAGATCTCCTATGTGATTTATAGCCTCTGAAAATCAGGAGGGTCAGCTATGAGTCATTTCCAACTCACCAGCACATGACAAATGACAACAGCTGACTAGTAAATAGTGTCTTCCACATCTCGCCCACCTAATTTTTTTTCCATAACTTTCTGGTTATTTGGATCTATAGTGTTGAACACCCAACAAAGTGTGACCAAAACGCAATTCATATTGACTTGTGAATGTTTTTATGGTGAATTTAGTCTAGAGAAATTTATATATTTTCTCTACTATTCCTCTCATTCATATGTTCTTTTTTGCTAATTTACATTTTTAGTTACTCTTAAAGTCTAGGATATGCAAGGCTTTTATAGTTTCATACGCAGGCGTCTGTAAATATAGTATTCCTTTTTATTGTAGCTATATGTTCTTTGCCACTATATAAACATCAGTGAGGATCTCTTGTGATAGAACTACTTCTTGGTCTCTGCCTGTTGTTGTATATAATATAAAGATTTTCAGATTCTTAACCTTTCATAATCCATTTATTTTCTTTTTTATTTTCTCAACATTCTTAACATTCTTATCCATGATTTCATCTTGCAGTTTTGCTAAAAGTGCTATCTTTTTTTCTAAATTGACATGAATTGCAGAAGCCTGTCTTTGTCTTAAAATGTTCATCATGTAATGGTCAAATAGTGCCAAAGTTTCTATAATCAAACTGCAACCTACTTTGAAAGCTCCTTCAAATTTTCAAGTTTACGTCTAACTCTCAGTTTCCTTTTTTTACTCCAATTTATGACATTCTCTTTTTTCTGTTTCTTGCCTTCCAAGTAGTCTGCCTTCTTTTTTTTTTTTTTAACATGATGGTCTGTATTTCAAGCGAAAGAAAAACAATTTACTCCTACAAACTAACTTAACACTTATGCTGAAGTCAGTTTTATTCAGGTACCTTTTTATGCTTTATATTTCCTATCTCATTTATCTGGTTAGAATTCTTAAACATGTATCTGAAACTGTCATCTAAGTGTTTCTCTACCCACTCATTTTGTGAGTTTAATAAGTTCCATATATGTCTATCTTGCTATGTAATATGTTGAAGTAAGAAATGTGAACTCCGATACCTAAAATTATTTGTGCTATCTGTATGTGTATGTGTGTGTGTGTGTGTGTGTGTGTATATATATATATGTATTTATATATACACACACACACACACACACACATATACATAGAGAGTATCCGATTTTCTAGCTGTTTCATGTGGTAGAGTGCATTCAAATCTCTGGCCTTTTGGGGAATAGATGTTTTTCACACATTTCTCCAGGCAAATCTAAAGTGACCCCTGATGAGGCATGAGCAAACCTGAGTCAAATGATGCGATGGAGACAGCAGCAAAGCAGTATCTCCTATGAAAACAACTGTGACTTAGAAGAATGAACCAAAGAGCCAAGCAGAGGAAGCCAACTTCTTTTATGCTAAAGAGCCAAACATAAAACCTGGACACCTTCTAGGATTGTATTGCTGTAATCCAGAATATAACTCCACCCTCGAAAAACTGTGATGAAGAATTGGTGAATTAAAAGATTAACTTCAGAAGACTTTGTTCCTATCCATAGGTACCTACCTACCAGGCTGTAGGTGTTAATTGTTCTCAAACTCAACTGATTAGTTTCATGTAATGTTTAAAATAAGTTCTTGAGGTTAGAGTTAACCTAGCTGGACATACATCTCAACCCCTTTTTTCAATTCTTTTTTTTTTTTTTAGTTTTGAATGTTGTTCTAAATATGTTGGTAACATTAAATATGTAAAGTAAAAAAGTTCATGATTGGCATAGGAAGTAACATTTTAGGACTCTGAATTTTATAAAATTATTTGTATTACACTTTCATTTTGGGACTCAATAAAAGTCCTGAGTTGACTTTTTATTAAACCAAAATTCATGCAGGTTTGGTTTTTCTAGATCTTAAAGTGTTTTATTAGTAGCAGGCTCAGGAATCAAACCCAAGATGCCTTATTCCATAGTTCATATGCTTAATACTACTGCACTTAATTCTACTTTGCATTCTGTTTTAAGTTTTAAAGTCTATAGTGGCCTCTTTTGAAACAGGTAGTTGATAATGCTGATTCTCTAGGCATTATCTTGTTCTTATCTAGTCGTCCAACTGCATAATGTGGCTTCGTAAAACAGTGTATTTCTGGCATTTTTTCCCCCCACCCTACTCCCCAACTGACTTCAGGCCCTCCCAACTGACTTCAACTCTTCCTAACTCTATTTCTGGCATTTTTTTATACAGTGTTTGCAGATTCTGTATTATTTCTGCTGTTGGGTCAATTTTAACTTTTTTTACCAGGTTTCCACCTCTTGTTCACTAAAATCTTTCCATCATTGTCCAGTCTTAGACTTGAGTTGCTTTACATTATGAGGCAGTATTTATTCTGGTACCCTCATTTGCTTCTCCTATAAGCACTGTTTTTAAATGAAATAGGGTCTAGAGTTGATGGTTACAAAACCATCTGTGTATCAGATATGACTTTATTCTCTTTAGTACAGACTGTTCTGCTCTGCATGAACAGAAAATTCAAACAGACTTGAAAATGAAATCAAGCACCTTCCTGAATGAAATTTTATTGCAGTCTCCTTTTAAATCTTAAAAATAGGCTGCCGGCCTCCATTACTTTCAGGAAATGAAAAATGGCTCAGAAGCTAAGTGAGCTAAGCCATCTCTCTCTCAATTGTTTCAATTTCTCAGGAATTGCTGTACAGTGCTGCCAATAACGATCTCCGGGGATCTGACCCCCATTCCACCTCCCACTGCCTCCTCTGCAGCTCCAGATGCCACCAAAAGAAGGAGCTTTGAAGAAAGTGCCTGTACCCTCTCTTACCCTGAGGCGGGTGAGGCCAGGCAGGGTGATTCTCAGGATACCCTGATGATCAAAGGTATAGTTGAAGCCTTCATCAAGACTTTCTTGAAGATGTCCAAGAAATTTAGGAATCAGTGACAATAGCCTAGGAACTGAAGATGGAGCTCAAGAATACCACCTGAAATGGGTAATACATGATGAAATAGAAGACCCAAAATAAGCTCCTTGAGGGTAGAGACTATAATAATGCTTTGATATCTCTCCCCAACCTCCACGGTATATTACATCATGATGACATAACATTTTACTCAATAAGTATTTGTTTATGACTGATAGAAATTACAATAAAAAAATAGACTCAAAAGCCCTTCTTTCCCTAGTACTTAACCTAAGATTGTATACCCATTCTTCAGAATGGTGACTAAGATAATTCACTGATTTCTCAACATTCTTTTCTTCTTTCTTGGCTGTGTCTGGATAGGAAATATATCCGGTAATTTTTTTTTCCAGTGTTAATATTTAAAAGTTATGTCTTTGCTGATGCCAGGCTTTTTTACTTCTTGATAGTTTATTGTGGTAGTGGAAATCTTACTTATCTGAATGCATTTATTTATTGTTTGTTTATTATACTTTCAGTTTTAAAAATATCTTTTGTGTCTGTTTTTTGTGATTTAATGATAATCTTGTTTCTTGACTAGATCTTGCATTAGTTGTCATGGTTTCAGAAGTAGAATCTACTATAACATCAATTTCCCAAATTCCTAGCTTATTAATCTTGAATGAAAGCCCATAATTTTACATCTCACCTAAGCAGTACTACTTATTAAGCAAGACTACGAAGAGAATATTTACAGTGTTGTGATTTAAGGTACCTTAATTTTAACAAACCTCATGGTTTACTGTTTCACACAAAGGGAGATAATAGAAATCTATCTTCATTTCTTCAGTCTCCATGGTGGTGTTCCATGAGTTACTCATTTCTCATTTCTTCTCTAAAGTATTAAATCTCAATTAGAAACAGATCTTGTAAATCTCATTTTCAACTATTTGATTACTTATATCTTCCTATGGCTCTAGTTATGTTTAAGAGTTTGTATTTTTCCCCTCAATTTAAACATTTCTGTTACGCTGCTAGTTTTTTAACAACTATTTGGTAGATACTTATCATTTTTTTCTTAGCATATGGCTTTTTAGGTTATAAGAAAACCAGTATCAGAACCAAGTAAATTTTGTTCAGGAAGATAATCGTTCCTGAACTTTATTTTTACTGGGCAAGAGATGTGTTTTATTATAGTACACTGGGTTGGGTTTTAAGTATTAGATAATTTTTAAAGACATTTTAGTTTCTTTGTCTTTCTAAGAGCTTTTTTTAGTATAGCCATGAACCTTAACTATGCAGTTCTAATGGCATTCTTTCCCCCCACCCCAATCCATGTTTAATCTCTAGTACTGCCAGAAGATGCTTTGGAAGAAAAACCTATTGTGTTTGTCTCTGATATGAATGGGATGTATGACTCTAAAAATCCAACCTTTTGGATAGCATCTCTGATTCTGTTAAATGAATTTGCTTGTGTTAGACCTGCTTTTCATGCATCAGTTGTTTCTAATTGTAAATTTTATCTGTTTGTAATATAAATTTGAATCAATAATTAGCAACAAATTAAGAGTATTGTTAGTAATTTTTATCAATAAGTATTCTTTAAATGTGCTCCATAACTAAAACCTAAATCATGTATTTTGTTAATTCTACTACTAAAGCTAATTTTTCTTCAGTTAATGTAACAAAAGTTATATCTCATGGGACCTGTGGAATCCTATTTACAAAATCCAGTATAATTTTTCCCCTTTTGTCCTTATTGTGAGCTCAAATGTCATATTATTATATGGGGTGGCATTGGCAACAGCTAAAATAATACTTTTGACAGATAATGATATAACATTTAGTTTTATATTTTAATTTTCCTATGGTTTCTGTCTTGTCTTTTCTCTGCAGGATCCCAGCCAACCCCAGAGAAGCCTTCACAGCGACCATCAGAAAGCACAAATTGTAGCCCTACTCGAAAGAGATCTTCATCTGAGAGTACTTCTTCAACAGGTAAGTGGTATTTGCTTTACATTACAATCTAGCTGCTGTTTGTGCATGTGTACGTATAAAATTATATTAAAGCATAAGTGACTATGCTTTTTTCCATGATTATGGGATGTGAAAATCAGTACTGTGTTCATTGAAACAATATAATAGTCTTATACATGTTCAGTTAGGCATGTTCAGTAAGGTGTGGAGATTTTTATATCAGAGGGAATAATTCAGAATGAAGGAGAACAAGCAGAAATAAAACTGCAGGTTTAAAAAGTAGAATTAATCCAGAAGGCATGCGGTTTAAATCCACCAGATCCTCTGTTGGAGAAGGAGGGGCAGTTTCCTCCTATGTCAGTCAAATCCAATTCCACGGTACACAACAAGGAAGAGAAAAAAATGGAATTGAGGCTAAAAAGTAGGATGTTTAATAAGAGAATATAAATTGGAACGCTTTGAAAAAGGCTTAGATATAGGTAAGTTCTTTAGTGGTAGAATAGTTTCCAATATAGCATTCAAAGATTGCTAAGGAAATGGGGTTGGGGGGCAATCTTCATTAGATTATGAGAATTAAGATACTTTTTACTTCTGATTGATTTGGTTAAAAGTTTACAAAGCAATTTGGTTTTACAGTCTACTATTTACACACATTTTGTTTTGTGACACTGCATTTCTCACAGTGTAACAGCACTCTTTGAACATCTGTTTCCATTCACTCTTCCTTAACTATCCTTTCTAGCCTGCTGAGCTCCTCCTTGAGTAAATGCTGCCCCTTTGATGTCATATGGGTGATTGCTCTAAGGAATTTATACTTCACCAATTGTACTGTTCACTTTGTAGGCCTATCTGTTTAGACATGGGAGTGATGTCAGTTTCAGGCCTGGAAAATGACCAGGAGTCTTAGTCTTGAGATCCTATCAATAAGTCTGAACTTCTTTTTCTTTATAATTTTGTTCCACATTTATCTCCCACTATGTCGAGGTATTCTTCATATCTTTTCAGAGAAGTATTCAGTGGTGGTGATGGTTCTATACTGTTGAGTAGGATCTGACTCACAACTGACCTTCTAGTGGATTTTCAGAGATGGCTTATCTCTCTCCCGAGGTGGTCAGCTGATGGATTCACATGCCTTTGAGTTTGTAGTGTGATTCACTTACCATTAGCCACCAGAGTTCCCTAGTACCAAGGTATTAAGATTATTTTTAACTTCAGCATCTTAATTTCTAGATTTTGTACATTTTAAAATATATGTAACTTAATACTGTATATTTCACAGTAAGAATCAACAGGAATGTAATCACCACTCCCACTTCTTTCTCTTTACCAAAGTGTTTATTATTAACCTTAAGGCAAGCTTTATCAGACCGAGTCAGTTAAAGAGTTCCCACAATAAAAGTTTACTTTCGAGCTCTGGTGGCCTAGTGGCAAGAAGGTGTACTGCAATCCCAGAGGTGCACGGTTCAAATCCACTAGATGCTCTGCTGGAGAAGGAGGAACAGTCTCCTCCTGTACCAGTCAGATCTGATTTGATGGTACACACACAAAATAATAAAATAAAAATTTTAAAAGTTCACTTTCTTCAGAATGGGAAATAGGAAGCTGCCATGCAAATTTGGAAAATTCACATAGTTAACTTCTGACTTGCCACCATTACAAAGCTGGTCTCTCACTACCCCTTAGGATGCCAACCTCCAGACCAAGAGTGCACACAGCACCCTACTCCTGAAATTGCTCCTTTGGGTTTCATAATTTGCTGAAATGACTCATAGTTCTTAGAAAGTATACTGTACTTACCACAGCAGATTTATTATAGGCAAAAATATATAGAAACAAAGAAATGTCTAGGATCTAGGAGAATTCCCAATATGGAGCTTCCGTGTCCCAAGGAATTCACTACCCTCTTGAAAGCAGATGTTCTTGTCAGCTGCTCACTAAAAAGATCAGTTTAAACCCACCAAGTGCCTGATGCATGCTTGATTCCTGGTAGCATAAGCCTGTTGCTATTGAATTGGTTTCAGTTCATGCAAACATATAGGATAGAATTAACCTTCCCCATAGATTTTCCAAGACTGTATCTATTTGTCACATCTTCTCCTGCTGAGTGACTGTCAAACTCCTGGCCTTTCTGTGAGCAGCTAAGCTCTTAACTACCATCCCACTGGGGCTCCTCTAATAGCTTAGAGCCTAGTTAAATGGACCAGCCAGGGTCTTGAACAAGTTTCATCATGATTGCCAAAACAAAAGCAGAATAATCATAATTTGGATGATCAGGAATACTAATCGGAATAGGGAAAATTACAGATCAAATCCATAGATGACTTAGTGAGGCATAATCAGATTTGATGCAGGACATTAAATTATTGCAACAACTAAAGACTGGTGCACATTCACAATACTGAGATTGGCCTCCATATTTGAGCCAAACACAAGTGTTTTCACCTCAGCTGAGAGATTGCTCTTGTTTTCCTCAGAGGAAAATTACATATGTAACCGGGCATCAACCCATGATTTTTCCTTTTTGGCTATTGTTCTACATTAAAATTTTTCATTTTGTTCCTGTGGTTTTTGTCGGCCATTACTGAACTGGGTGAACCTGTTCATAGCCCTGTGCAAGGCAGAGTGGACCTTGGAGGCAAGGATGGCAAAGCTTCATCTCTTATACTTTGGACATGTTGCTAGGAAACGTTACTCTTTGGAAAGGTCAAAAAAGGAGAAGGGAAGACCCTCAGCAAGGTGGATTGATAGTGACTGCATAAATGAGCTCAAATATATCAGTGATAATGAGAATGGCACAGG
>NW_006399926.1:2524938-2525908 GCF_000299155.1 Elephantulus edwardii
TCCAGTTTCTCCACAACCTCGCCAGCATTTGTTGCTTGCTGTTCTGTTAAACTCTGCCATTTTGACTGGGGTGAAATGATATCTCATAGTTGTTTTACAAATTCGTTTTTCATAGGGTTGCTATGAGTTATACTTGACTCAACAGCACCTAACAACAATATATGAAAGAGATAAAAGATAAAGGCTAGGACTCTTAGCAAGACAAAAGGTATTTTCCTGTATATAGCTGGAATCTGCAAAAGGTAGCACTTTCAGTGGAAGTAAGTATAAATAGAAATAAACTTTTCACCAATGAAAAAGAGAGTATATAACCTCAAATTGATACTAACCCTCCATCCTCATACATTTTGAATGTAGAATTTATATTGAATGTGAAACCTAGGGGTAAAAAAAAATTGAGTTCTAATTTGTCTGTAGATTGTTAGTGCCCCTATTCCAGGCAGAGCTAGATGTATATACTCTTGAGAGTTTGGGACAAGACATCGCATGTCCAGTCCATAAACTAATAATCCTCTTTGAAGCAAATTAACAGGGTTCAAGAAAGGTTGTTGAATAAAATCTTATTAGCCTCTTCTGGACATAATAAATTATGGTTTATTTCTTTTATATCTTTTTCTTATATTTACTTTTTATCTACAGAAAATTTTGTACATACTTTATGTATATATATTTTTTGCTTGGCTTCACAATCAACACTTTTTGTATCAGCAGCAAGGAAACTAAAAGACGAACTGCATTTGGAAAGTCTGCTCTCGGGGGCATATCCAGAGTACTGAAGAACAACAATGTCAGTCTGGAGCCTAAGGTGTGCCTGATCCAGACCACAGTCTTCACAATTATATGCTAAGCATCAGAAAGCTGGACAATGACTAGGGATGATAGAAGGAGAATTGATGCCTTTGAGCTGCGGTGCTGGAGAAGCATTCTGAATATACCATGCACTGCTAGGAGAACATAAGTTCATCCTGGA
>NW_006399926.1:2526008-2527397 GCF_000299155.1 Elephantulus edwardii
AAATTTATTTTCATGAAAGTTTACAAAGACTTTGAATTTCCATTCACTCATTGTTGTACTTTTCTCCCTACCCAACCCTCCCCCCTCTTTTTTCTCAATGAAAGCAATGTGTTTTATTAAGAATGATACATAAGATAGATTATTTTTTCTTCTTTTTTATTAAGAGTAAACAGTAACTTCTGTTGTTACTACACTATTAGACCTTTTCACCTTGTTGGTAAGAAGAGGAGGAAATGAAAATTAGGTCATAGTAATGGGAAACCAACAAAGTAATTGTTGTTACAACTCAGTGCTGTTTAGACTTCTTTCTTCAGTATCATCAGGGTTTTTATTATATTCTGCTTCCTGAAATAGTTCGTTGTGCACCAGTGACTGTATGTTTTCCTTACGTCTTTACGTCTTTAGATACTCTCTGCATCATTAATGTTTTGCCCTTTGGGACTGCAACTCAAGACTTTAATTTTCAGTTTGAGAAATGCTGAACATGGTCTTCCCTTTCCGTTTTCTAACTCCAGCTCTTTGCACATTTCATTATGATATTTTGCTTTGTCTTCTCGAGAGCTGTCCTTTGAAATCATCTGTTTGGCTCTTATTTCAGCATTATTTCCCCGTATTTTAAAAACTTACATAATTTTTTTTCTTTAGGATTAGAAAGGCCCATAGCCTATCTTTTAAATAGCCCTTCCCCTTCCCCCCCCCAACTTGGGTGAATTTTTTTAATTGTTTTGGTTTTGTTGTAAGAATGTACTTTCTCCATGTAGTTCAATGACAGCTTCAACTTGTACATTTCTTAGCCATTCCAAAGGGTTTTCCTTTTTGTTCTTTTATTTTTAGGGTGAAAGTTTATAAATTATCTTTTTTCTTTCATTTGTACACATTTTGGTTTATAGCATTAATTACAATTAATACAAGGAGGGACCAGTCCTTGGAGAGGAACATCTTGCTTGGGAGGGTAGAGGGACAACGCAGGAGAGAAAGACCCTTGGTGAGATGGATTGATTCAGTGACTAAGGTAATGGCAGTAGGTGTGTCAGAAAAAATAAGATTGGCAAGGGATAGAAGAGGGTTTAGGGCTGTTGTAAAAGGGTCACTATGAGTCATAGGCACATAACAACCACCACAATTAGATAATGACAATGTCTGATCAACTCCTTATTGTATATTGCCTTTCCCTTCCAATTTAGGTGTGTTATTTATTTTCACTCCTCTCTCCCTTCCAATTTCTAGTAACCATCCAAGGAAATGCTATTTGCGTGTAAACTATTCTTTAGCTTTTCCTAAAACAAATTGATTTTATTAATTTTAATGAACATGTACAGATATTTTGGATTTACATTCAGTCATTGTTGCACTTTTCTCCCTGCTAACCCCTCCCCTCAAGTTCATTCT
>NW_006399926.1:2527711-2529655 GCF_000299155.1 Elephantulus edwardii
GAGTTCCTTGTTTTTCAATGCAGTGTAGTATTCCATTGTGTGAATATACCACAGCTTCTCTAGCCATTCGTTTGTTGATGGGCACTTAGGTTGTTTCCAATTCCTTGCTATTGTGAACAAAGTTACAATAAACATGGGTGTGTATATATCTGCTTGGATGTTAGTTATTGTCTCTTCCGGGTATATTCCCAGTAGTAGAATTGCTGAGTCAAATGGTATCTCTGTTGGCAACTTTTTGAGAACACACCCTACAGCCTTCCACAGTGGTTGCACCATTTTACACGTCCTCCAACAGTGTATAAGGGTTTCAGTTTCTCCACAGCCTCGCCAGCATTTGTTGCTTGCTGTTCTGTTAAATTTTACTGTTCTTACTGGGGTGAGATGATACCTCATAGTTGTTTTACAAATTGTTTTTTTGTATTATATTTTAAAATACAAATATGCCTTTTGATTACGGAGTTGTCATTGAGCATAATTTATTCTAGAAATTTATTGTTCTTAAGGCTTATTAGTTTTCTTGAAATTTAGCCTGTAAGTTACTATTTTACTACCTTATATGAAAGAGTTTTCTGTATGTTGAAATTGCTTTAACTTCTTCTCTGTTCAGAAGTTCTGTAATTGTCCTTAAATTCCCTCTCTTTGCATTGAAGTCCCTTCATCTGGATATTGTATTGCTTATTGTACATTGAATATGTCTATATCTGGGTTCACTCATAAATTGGTGTCATGAATGAATGTTAATTCCAAATTTTGTCTATCATTGTTCTCAATTAGAATTCCCTTTAATCTTTATTTAATCAAATTTTCCTCTAATCTCTCTTGTAAAGTTCTAATTTTCATAAATGCCCTTGGTTTCTTTTCTCTTGAAATGTCTTAATTTAACATCGTATTTGAGGCACAGTTTTTCTGGGTATAGAGTTCTTGGTGGTGGGGGGGGTGTGTACACAAACACAGATGGATTGACCCAGTAACTGGGGTAATGGGGTAGGTGTGTTAGAGACAATGAAAGTGGCCCAAGATTGAGCAGGGTTCAACATAGGGTCACTGTGAGTCGGAGTCAACAGAAGTCTGCTGAGAAAGTCAGACTTTGTAACCTTTTGTTGTATTTTGAGAAAAAATTGGTTTTGCATTCAACATTTCAAAACCATTTTCTTTTGTGAAATTCATTGGCAGTTCCTTCCTCACGAGATCCTTTTGTATACATTTATCATGTTATCCTTTCCTGCCTTTTGAGCTTTGTCCCTGATCTAACTGCTGCCTTTTGATTCTGTATAGTTGATTGGTTCTGAGGAGTTTTTACCTCCCTGGGGCTACTGCTCAACCATGACTTTTCTTTGACTAAGAGCTGATTGGTGGAGATTGTTTTAGTTGCACATTCAAAGGTGAGTAAGGGCTGTGTTGTACTCCTACTTTATCAGAGACTTTTCATCATTAGTGTTCACTGGAACCATCTTGTGCCTCTGGTCTTCAGAGTCTTAGACCTGAACCATGTATATGTAGTCCATTAGCCTTTTTGGTAATAATGTTTGATTTTCTTCACTCTTTGCTCAATTTGAGGAGAAACCAAAACCTTAACACCCTTTAAAGAAAGACAACAAAATGTAAACACTTAGCACTAATAATACCATGATGTCTAATGTTTAATAAAAAATTAATAGACATGCCAAGAAATAAGAAAACATTACTCAAAAGGGGTAAAGAGTCAGTGACACTGCCTCAGAAATGATGCTCAATAGAATTTGCATATGAAAATATTAAAACAGCTGTACTGGATATTTTAAAATAAGACAAACATTGTGGAGAGAGTAATAGAATTCTTTTTTAAAATCACATGTAACTTTCTTTTTTTTTTTTTTTTAACTTTTTTTTTAAATTTTATTATTTTTGTGTGCGTGTACCGTCAAATCAGATCTGACTGGTACAGGAGGAGATTGCCCCTCCTTC
>NW_006399926.1:2529755-2556418 GCF_000299155.1 Elephantulus edwardii
GGCAGAGCATCTGGTGGATTCGAACTGTGCACCTCTGGGATTGTAGTTGCAGCTTCCTGCCACTAGGCCACCAGAGCTCCCCTAAAATCACATGTAACTTTCAAAGCGGGGAATTATCATAGCTGAAATAAAAAATATTAATACAACTTCAGTGTCCAGTGGACAAGCATATACTGAATTGGAGTCTTAATATGGAGTGAGTTAAAATAGAATATTTATAACAAAATAGTACAAACAAGAAGCTTACAGACAAGGACATTTAAAATTTTCAGTTTCAGTTGTAAATAAAAATTAATAAATAAAGTTATCATTCATTAAGAGGAAAAGATCCATTAATTTTTGCAAATTTAAAGAAAGCTGTAAACCCATAGATAAAAACTGCCAAAATTATATAGATACACCTAAAGACATATTGTTAACCTTTTTGGCCCCAATGTTGAGCCCAGCAACAGATGCTTGCTTATCAAATAAACAAGTAACAAAATATCCTAAGGGCAATATTTGCATGGAGAGAAAAGCTCAGAAAATAGAAGGATAAAAGTAAAGGGGAATCACAGGAGAAGAGTGGAAAGAGTGCTGTTACAATGTAATAATGCCACAAAACAAAATCTGCTCTGTAAACTCAATGAAAACACAATTTTTTTTATAAAAAAGCATATTGTTAGCAACACTATTAACAAGAAAAATTTAAATTAACCAGAAAAATAAAAGTATCTAATTTTATTTAAAGGAACATAGAGCAGTGCAGTACAACAAAATTGTTGCTAGCTTTTTCACAACGGGTTTGTGGCCAGAGTACAGGTGTTGGTGAATACCATCATAAAACGTAAGCCAAAATGGAAAAGGAGAAGACCCATATCAATATCGTTGTCATTGGACACGTAGGTTCAGGCAAGTCCACCACGACTGGCCACCTGATCTACATATGTGGTGGGATCAACAAGAGAACCACTGAGAAATTTGAGAAGGAAGCTACAGACATGGGAAAGGGCTCCTTCAAATATGACTGGATCTTGGATAAACTGAAAGCTGAACCGTAGCATCACCATTGATATCTCCCTGTGGAAATTTGAGACCAGCAAGTACTTACCATGTGACCATCATTGATGTCCCAGGACACAGAGACTTTATCAAAAACATGATTACAGTAACATCACAGGCTGATTGTGCTGTCCTGATTGTTGCTGCTGGTGTTGGTGAATTTGAGGCTGGTATTTTCAAAGAATAGGCAGACCCGTGAGTATGCCCTTCTGGCTTACACACTGGGTGTGAAGCAACTGATTGTTGGTGTTAACAAAATGGATTCCGCCAAGCCACCCCACAGCCAGAAAGAGATATGAGGAAGTTAGCACCTACATCAAGAAAATTGGCTACAACCCAACACGGTAGCCTTTGTACCAGTTTCTGGTTGGAATGGTGACAACATGCTGGAGCCAAGTGCTAATATGCCTTGGTTTAAGGGATGGAAAGTCACCCGGAAGGATGGCAGTGCCAGTGGGACTACACTGCTGGAAGCTTTGGATTGGATCCTGCCACCAGCTTGTCCTGCCTCTCCAGGATGTCTACAAGATTGGTGGTATTGGTACTTTCCCTGTGGGCAGAGTGGAGACTAGTGTTCTCAAGCCTGGCATGGTGGTCACATTTGCCCCAGTCGACGTTACCACTGAAGTAAAGTCTGTTGAAATGCACCATGAAGTTTTGAGTGACGCTCTCCCTGGTGACAGTGTTGGCTTCAATGTTAAGAACATCTCTGTGAAAAATGTTCGACTTGGCAGCGTGGCTGTTGACAGCAAAAATGACCCACCCATGGAAGCAGCTGACTTCACTGCTCAGGTGATAATATTAAACCATCCTGGCCAAATCAGTGCGATTATGCACCTGTGCTGTATTGTCACACAGTTCGTGTTGCTTGAAAGTTTGCTGAGCTCAAAGAGAAGATTGATCACCGTTCTGATAACCTGGAAGATAGTCCCAAATTCCTGAAGTCTGGTGATGCTGCCATTGTTGATACGGTTCTTGGAAAGCCCATGTGTGTGGAGAGCTTCTCTGACTACCCTCCTCTGGGTCATTTTGATGTCTGAGACATGAGGCAGACTGTTGCTGTGGGTGTCATCAAAGCAGTGGACAAGAAGGCTGCTGGAGCTGGCAAGGTCACCAAGTCTACTCAGAAGGCTAAATGAATGTTACCCATAACACCTTCCACCTCAGTCTTAATCCGTGGCGGAAGAACAGTCTCAGAACTGTTTGTCTCTATTGCCCTTTTATGTTTAATAGGAAAAGACTGGTTAATGAGCAATGCATCGTAAAACCTTCAGAAGGAAAGGAATGTTTTGTGGACCATTTTTTTTTCTTTTTTGTGTGGCAGTTTTTAGTTAATAGTTTTTAAAATCAGTACTTTTTAAATGGAAACAACTTCACCAAAAATTTGTCACAGAATTTTGAGACCCATTTAAAACAAGTTATGAGAGAGAAAAAAATTGCCAGAAGGTTTGCAAACCAAAAGAGAATGGAGTGATGTATTTGAAATATTAAAAAAAAAAAAAGCAGAGCCCCCATATTGGCACCCGGCCACCGCTTCCTAGCAGTGGAAATCCTGCTGACCCACTGTCTGGCTTCCAGGGTGGTCTTAGTAGAGGAAAACTGCATCTACTACCAGTAGCGTATTCCTGGTGCCGATGGTCCAGCAGGCAAGCATGGAGGATATCCTGGGAACAGGACATAAGTATTGCCTTAAATTTTCTTTGGAAGAAAGAAAACTCTGAATTGCACAGCAGATGTTCTTTACCCTCCAGCTGGACAAGATACTGCACCAGAAGTCAACTTCACATTTGAAAGAGAAATTAGGAAGAACCCAGATAAAGATGATAATGCATTTTATCAAAGACTCAAGTTCATGAATTAACCACTAGAAGCACAAAATATTCCAGACCGTTTTGGAAATGAAGCCAGTTCAGATTTAGCTTGGGTTGCCTGTGGTTATATAATATGACAGAATTCTGCTGAAAATATGTGCTATAAAATGGTAAAAATTCAAACTGTCAAGCAGGTGCAAAGAAATGATGACTTCATTGAGTTAGACTACACCATTCTACTGCATGATATTGGATCTTAAAAGATTATTCCTTGGCAAATACAAGTTCTCTGACACCCATAATATGGCACTAAAGTCAAACACAACAGCCATCTGCCGAAGTAAGCACAACTGGAATAAATCAGGACCCAAAATCTAGGGTAAAGTGTTAACATGCTTACTGATAATCTGCATTTACACCCAATTTAATCCAAAAGTGTCACTTTGTATAAATGTCTTGATTACATTATAGTACAGAACTATACTGATTCCATAATAAAAAGTTCACTGTAAAGACATAGTAATCACAGTATAGTCCAATATATAATCCAAAATGGAAAGCTTCAGTCCCCCCTAAATTAATTAATTAATTAATTAATTACAGTAAAAAAGCCCAACAGTATTATCTTTATGTTCTTTAGGTAGTCAATATATCCTTCAAAAAGGAAAGGAAAGTAAAACATGAAAAGCTACAAGAATCTGTTGGCAGTAGACCTGCATGACACGAAATTCTAAACAAAAATCTTTCAAGTTATCTCTCATATGTCATAGCTTACTTCAAAGTTAATTTTAATTTTTAAAAAATGTCTGAAACATAGTGTTCCGCTTCATGTCAAAAGAGAGAGCAAATTCTTCTGCTAGACTTTGGGAATGTAGAACAGTTCAGACCAGTGGTCTTGGGTGGTAAGACTCTGACTCTGCTAGTTTGAAGACTAAGAGAACAAATTAACCCACAGACAACGATGGGAGATAGACCTGCTCATCTACTTCCAAAAGTCAGACTACAAAACATCATTTATTGGATCAGTGACCTAAATGAAAAAGCTAAAACTAAGTTCTTGGAAAAAAAATTAAAACATACCTTTGAAATATAACTTTGTTTCATTTTTTTGTTTGCTACTAATGAGTAGAAATCAGATTAGATAAATAGGACCTCATAGAAGTAAATACTTATGTATGTCAAAGGATTTTATAAAATAAATAAAAACACAGCCTACCGAATGGGAGGGGATTATTCAGAAATTACTTATAACAGTAATATTTAAACAGTAGGCTTGAATAACTAACTCAACATCAGAAACACACACATTACATTTATGCAACGGGGAAGAAACATTACTAAAGAGGATGTTCAGGAGGCTGGCAAATGCATGAAAAGATACTCATTATCATTGGCCACTCAATAAAAACTCATTGTAATTGAGGTAGGACCATGCCTAATCCTCCAGTGGATTTCTGAGACTGTAAATTACACAAGAGGAAATTGCCTGTCTTTCTCTCAGAGAGTCACTGGTGGATTCAGATCACTAGAGATAATGTGAAACTTGGATTAGTAGCATAACTCCATATAAACTGGGCAACCAGAGCTCCCTCATTAGCCATTCTCACGCACTCACTTATTGCTGTGTAGTCAAACCCTACTTAATGGCTGATCCTCCAGGTCATTTTTCAGAGTTGTAAATCCCATGGTAAGAGATTGCCTCTCTTTCTCCCACAGAGCCACTGGTGGGTTCAAACCACCAGAGAGGGTCTGGACCACCTTTGACTTAGCACCACCACTCCTTACAAACTACTTCACCAGAGCTCCTTCATTAGAGAAATGCAGATTAGAACTACAATGAGATATCATCTGACTCCTGCTGGTTGTTAGGTGCTGTCAAGTTAAGTACAACTCTGTGAACAGCAGATCTGAACACTGTCCTATCCTCACCAATCTCTGACATACGTGAGACCATTGCTGCCGTCACTGTGTCAGTTCATCTGATTGAGTGATGCACACCTGTTAGAATAGCACTATTTAAAGAACAAAATGCATTGACCATTTTGTTGCTATTTCACTATTTTTTTAACTGGACAATTCATTGACATAGTTTATGTTCATCATTATGCATTTGTCATTAGTCGATGGCAAACTTTGCCCTATCCTCTGCTATTGTCATGATTAATACTGAATTAATTATGATTATTAGCATAGTAACTCAATTAAGAGCCATGAAGCCAACTTTGACTCACTAGTGACCCTGTGTACAACACAACAAAGCCCTACCTGTTCCTGCGCCTTCCTCGTAGTCTCTGCTGCGGCTTAGCCCATTATTGGAGACACTGTGTCAGTCTGTTTTCATTGAGCACCTTCCTCTTTTGTTGCTAACCCTCCTCCTTACCAAGCATGAAGTCTTTCTCCAGGGCCTGGCCTCTCCTAATAACGTGCCAAAATATGTGAGACAAAGTTTTGCCATCTTTTCTTCTAAGGAGCATTTTGGCTACATGTCTTGTAGATTTGTTTGGGTTTTTGACAGTACATAATATGTTAAGTATTCTTTGCCAGGACCACCAAAGACATCAGCTCATCTGTGGTCTTCTGTCCTCATTTTTCAACTTTTACGTACATAAGGCAATTGAAAATATTATGGCTCTGGTGTTAACACTGTATACAGCTGTACTTCTACCCTAAAGGCCAGCAGTTCTAGTCCACCAATTGTACTCTCTCGTTAAGATTTAAAGCCTCAGAGAACTAATGGAGAATGTTTTATTTAGAATTCTGAGCATCATTTAAAAAAGCCAAATGTTCATTCTGTTAAACCACTCCATCATTTTCAACATTAACAGTTCTTCCTCCTCTCCGTCCCATCCCAAAACCTTCCTTCCATGTTTTTTGGGGCTTGGCAGTTCAATGAAAAGTCCTCATGAGGTTCATGCAGTTGCCGATATCAGGCAGGGTTGCGGCAGGAGGCTGTCCCAAATAAGAGGAGATGGGGAGCCCCGAAAGCAGTCTTCCTTTATTGGCGTGCCAGGGCTTAGACTATGCTGCCAAGGGAACTATGGGTCACAGTTTGGGCCATCCCTTGTTTTACGCTTTAGCAAGTCTTTAATCAAAGCAGTAGTTTCCTTCTGTTCGTACAACTTCAAATTAACCTGAATGGGCTTAGGCAAGTCTAGTGTTTCCCATTTAGCATGTCCAGTCACCACTGGCCTCAGAATTGGCTTCCATTATCTCAGTTTTACAATATCTGGTAGAGGGAGTGTTCCCTAATTAAACACAGTGACTATAATAATCAATTAACTGAGCTTTGATAGAGTAAAATCTGAAGATATTAAGGGATAGAAGAGCTGTTTGTAAGAGAAAACTTTTGTCACCACAGAGGGAGGGTCTCTGTGAAGCAAAATCAACTAAGAGGCATTCTTGCTCTTTAGCACTTTATTTATTATTGTAATTTGAGATGGAGTATGTACACAACAAATTGGTTTTCCATTCATACACACACACACACACACACACACACACACACACACACACATATGTTTTATAACATTAATTTCCGTTCCTGCAATGTAACCACACTGTACCTACTTCCTTTTGTAGTTCTCTTTTTCTTCTAGCTACCCTTCTTGCCTTCTGGGGCTTACATGCTGTGCTTTTGAACTTAAACAATTCATTAGTCTAGAGTGCCTGCCTCCCTTGTGTTGTCACCTTATAGGCCTGACTATTGTTTGGCTGAAAATAGCACCATGTTGTTGCTGTGTGCCATAGAGTCAGAACCAACCCAAAGTTGACCGGGTTTCCAGAGGTTGTAAATTGCATGGGAGGACATTGCCCATCCTGTGGAGCTGTGACTTTTGTTCCAAGTTTGAAGAGTGACAAAAGACCATAGTCTCAGGGTTTTCTCCAGTTTCTATCAGACCAGTAACTCTGACCATGTGCATTAGCACTTTAAAAAGATTCTTTGCAGCAGTTATGCCCAGTATCTTTTGATTTCTTGACTGCTACCTCCACCAGCATTGATGGTGGATGCTCGTAAACTTAAATCCTTAACAGTAGTCGTCTTCTCTGCTTACCAGGATGTTGTCCTGTTGTGAAGATAATTGTTTTTCTTTATGCTGAGATATATTCTCTGTACTGAAATACAGTCTTTAAGCTGCTTCTTTAAGTGTTTCAAATAAGTATATGTATCTATTTAGTGCTAAGTATAATAAAACATAAATGACAAAAAAATAAACAACTGGTTACCTCTTAGATTAATCGAACACTTCATGGAATTGGGCTGTGGAGTCTTGAGGCAATGGTTTTATAGGAATAACTCATTTGATACAATGTTATTTGCCTTTGAGTCAGGACTGACCCATAGCTGACTCTCTAGCAGGTTTTTAGGGAATGTAAATTGCACAGGAGGAGAATGCTTATCTTTCTCCCTTGGAGCAGCTGGTGAATTCAAACCTCATGTCTTTTGGTAGTACAAGTCCTTACTACTTACTAGGCCATCGGCATTCCCTGTTTGGTGTAATGTAGTAAGTAAAATTGAGGTTCTGCATCCCAGTTTAGTAGCATCTGAGGTCTTAAACATTTGTGAGCAGCCATCTAAGATACAACTGTCACGAGTAAAAGAAAAGTCAAAAACTTAAACACCCAGAAGAAACTAGTCTACAAGATTAATAGTCTACACAAACCATTGCCTTAGAGAATTTTCTGAGACTATTGCCCTAAAATACTCTTTCTTACGCTGTGTTCTGCTTTTGTTTTTATTTATTTTAATTTTTGTTTTATACTGGTTTATTTATAAAATTTATATATATTGGTTTTCACACCAAATCTTTTCCATTTCCTTCAGCATCTCCCTCCTTTAAGTTGGGCAACCCTATGATTACCTCTGCCCCTTCACCTGTCCTCAGCCCTCTGCTCCCACCCTCCCCCCATTTGGACCCTCATTCTCTTTCTACAATAATGGTCTTATACAGTATTTGTCATTATGGGACTGAGTTCACTTAGCATAATACTCTGTTGTTCCTGCCAAGTTAGGTAGTAATTTACAAAATCATTGTTCTTGAATGCTATACAGTATTCCATCATATGAATGTACCATAATTTATTAATCCATTCTATCGTAGTTGGACATTTGAGCTGTCTCCATGTTCTTGGAATGGTATTCATGACACTGCTATGAACATTGGTATACAAGGCTTTGTTTGTGCCTCAGTTCTCATTCTTTTGGAGTATATTCCAAACAGTGGAAAGCTAGATCCTATGGAATGTCTGTGTTCAGCTTGTTGAGGAAAGGCCAAACTGCCTTTGAGACTGGTTGTTACTATTTTACATTCCAAAACAACAATGTATAAAAGTTCCTATCTCTTCACATCCTCTCTAACATTTATTACTTGCTGTCCTGTTAAACTTTGCCACTGCTACTGGAATAAGATGGGATCTCATTGCGGTTTTAGTTTGCATCTCTCTTATTGCCGGTGATTTTGAGCATTTCTTCATTTGTCTGTTGACCATCCTAGTATCTTCCTCTCTGAAAATTCTTTCCATGTTCTTTTACCCATTTTGTAGTTGTATGATCAGTCTTTTTCTGGTGGAGGTCCTGTAGGATTCTGTAAACTTTTGATATGCGAGAGACCTGTATCCAAAATGGTATTGCCAGATGTTTTTTCCTAGTCAGTAGGTTTTCTTTTCACCATGGTAGAAAATGTTTTTTATGAAAACATTTTAATCCTTGACTTGAATAGAAAGCATTCTATAAGATTACCTTTTATCTATGTAACAGATGGACTCATAAACAACATCACCTGTGACTACTGTACTCTTTTAAAGTATCTATAGGAGACCAAATAGTGAGCATTTGTTGGGAAGCAGAGATGAAAAGGTAAGGGCTCGAGGAAATGAGCTGAATGAAGACAGAACATCCAGAATAGAAATAATTGTGCAGAATGTAACTTACTGAATTAATTGTGTAGAAATTATTA
Organism: Elephantulus edwardii; assembly: GCF_000299155.1. Taxonomy (NCBI): domain Eukaryota; kingdom Metazoa; phylum Chordata; class Mammalia; order Macroscelidea; family Macroscelididae; genus Elephantulus; species Elephantulus edwardii. The sequence continues at coordinate 2,538,562 of NW_006399926.1, forward strand.
AATGAGAACCTAAAAACTTTCACCAGAAATACAATAAAATACAACTTAAATGTTGTTCTTAAATCATAAAGGCGTAAAGTTTATGTAGTTGCTCCATTCTTCACACATGTGATCACTATAAGTTAGGATTAATTTGACAGCAATTCTAAGTGATCAGGAAAGAGACTTTAAACAGTACATGTGTTTTAATATTTTCTTTACATTTATTTAAAAGCTTAAACACATGCAGAATCTCAACAGACAATAAAAGAAGAAATGTCACATTTTTCAGGTCAGGATTCATTCTACAACTAATTTTTAAGTACATAAAGCCTTGTCATTAGACATACAAAGTGACTTTCATGAGTAAAGTCTTATCTTCCTGTTTTCATTGATTGAGAATTGCAACATTAAACCAATATTAGAAATGTGATTAGTGCTGGGAAAGGATAAGTCATGATTATTCTTAATGATGTTGTTGTTATGTAACATCAAATCAGAGCCTACTCATATCTGACCCTCCAGCAGGTTTTCTGAAGCATTAAATCACACAGGAGTTGATTACCCATCTTTCTTTATGAGAAACCTAATGAATGTGATATCCTTCTTATAAATGAAAAATCACCAGTTTATTGAGTCTCTAACAGTTACTTGAGATTGTATTATTTTTAGTCTTTCTTCAGCATACATTCTTTCGAAACTAATTTATACAGATGCTTGCTTGTCTTACTAATTTTAAACCCTTTTCACAAAACAGGAATTTTCATCTTTGAAACGAACTTGTCAGATAGTTGCCAAATACGGGAAGGGAGAAAAAGGGAAGTGAACAATAATAATAGTAATAATACTAAGTGTCACATACTAATAAATACTTACTATTATAATTGAGGAGGTTTGGTGGTCTAGTCATAAAGAGCTGTTATCCCAAAGGCATAATGTTGGATTTCACCAGCTGCTCTGTTGGAGAAATACGACAGTCTCCTTATGTGTGATTTCCTCCCTCTGACAACCATTGAAAGGTCAGCTGTGAGTCAGTTCTTACACGATGGTATACAACAACAGCAATATTATAATATTTAGTGGGTTAAGAGACAATGTATTATGTAATTTTATAAACTTTTACTCGTATCATAATAGAAAAACTAAGTTTAAAAGTATTAGACGTAAATACCATTCTCTTTCTAACATTTAATTATCAAATCCTTTAATGAAACTGGACCTTAGTTTTTTAATAAATAAATTCATTCTACATCTCACAAAGTGAAATCTAGAGTTTATTTTTTGTTCAGTTGACATATTTTTTTTCAGTTGACATATTTTTTAAGGAAACATAGCCAGTTTTTATCATTTTAACTGTAGTGTTACCTTATTCAGCAAAATTTATTTATCTATAGAAGTACTATAGGTAGTTAATATTCTGATATTCAGTCTTGTTATAGAAAATAAGGAAATGGGTTTTTTTCTGTATTATATTTTAAAATTACTTCTCTGTAGCTCTAATTTTTGTCACAACAATTTGTTTCATTTTTTAGTGAATGGTCTTCCCTCTCGAAGTCCAAGATTGGGAACTTCTGTGGATGACACTGTGGATACTCTGCTTCAGCGGATGGTACAGCATGAGGATCAAGAGTCCACAGAGAAAAATAGTGATTCTGTGATTGCCACTGCTTCTGTACCACCTTCCTCCAGCCCGGGCCATACTCATAGCAAGGAGCGCATCCTGGGTAAATCAGATAGCCTTCTAGTGCCTGCAGTCCCCAGTGACTCTTGCAGTAATAATAACATCTCTCTCATTTCTGAAAAGTTGCCAAGCAGCTGTTCCCCTCTTCATATCAAGAGAAGTGTTGTGGAAGCTATGCAGCGCCAAGCTCGGAAAATGTGCAATTACGACAAAATCTTGGCCACTAAGAAAAACCTGGACCATGTCAATAAAATTTTAAAAGCCAAAAAACTGCAGAGGCAGGCCAGAACAGGGAATAACTTTGTGAAACGCAGACCAGGTCGACCTCGGAAATGTCCCCTTCAAGCTGTAGTATCCATGCAGGCATTCCAAGCTGCCCAATTTGTCAGTCCCGAATTGAATGAAGAGGAACGGGAGGCAATGCACTTACGTCCTGATACTGTGACAGATGTCATTGAGGCTGTTGTTCAGGGCGTTAACCTGAACCCAGAGCATAAGAAGGGTTTAAAGAGGAAAAGTTGGCTGTTAGAAGAACAGTCCAGGAAAAAACCGAAGCCATTATCAGAGGAAGAACAAGAGAACACTAAAAGGTAATTACTGTGTACAGCTTTTCATTTTTTACTGTAGATTCTTTTCCCCCGTTCTTTAAAAAAAATGCTTATTTATGGCAATCCCAGATTACGAAAAAATTAAGAACAAAATATCCCATCTAGTAAACCGCTCACTTAATAGGTAAGATATTATGTTCTTATACTATACAGAGTTGAAATTATTACTATGATTGGAATTCTTTTTATTATCATACTCTTTGTGCATTCAATTTTTATCCTATCAGTATGTATATAAAGTTTAATTAAATTTCTTCCCATCTTGTAAATACATGATACATTTCATTTCTTCATAATTTTAATATTTATACTTTGTGATTTTTCTACAGTCAAATATTACCCTCCTAAAAAAAAAGATAATTTAATCCTTTTTATGTGTGTCTCACTAGAGAGACATATACTTAAGGTATATTGGTATTATGTAAATGGATTATCTGATGCAAATGCTCAATCTCACTACCATTGCAACCTCATCCAGAGAAACATAAATTGAAACTGCAACAAAAAAAATTTTCTTTGAGTAGGATAAGTCAATAGCTAAGCTTATTTTTTAAATTAATTTTAATGAATGTTTACAGAGACTTTGAATTTCCATTCATTCATTGTTGCATTTTTCTCCCTGCCCAAACTCCCCCCCCCCCAGTTCGCTCTTCTCTTTGAAAAATAAAAGAATGCACTGCAATCCCAGAGGTGTGTGGTTCGAATCCACCAGATGCTTTGCTGGAGAAGGAGGAACAATCTCCTCCTGTACCAGTCAGATCTGATTTGACGGTACATGCACAAAATAATAAAATTTAAAATAATAAAAGAAAAGTAAAAGAAAAATTCTTTGATTGTCCCTCCCCCCAAGTCCATTCCACTATGCTGCCTTCATTCTGGACTCCTGTCACGACAATAGTACCTAATCATATCCCTTTTAAACACGTCCCTAGTTATTATAACTTTTGACAATTTAATACAGATGAAATGTACTTTCTTAGTGTTCTTTCCTGTCTTATTTTTAATTATTTGCATATTGGAATTGATTGGCATTTTCTCATATTGCTTAGCTATTTTTTTAATTGCTCATTATAACTAGATTATTAACCCTCATGTGTGTTGTTGAACATTTAATGACCTTCATGGTTTCTTCCCATACATCAAAGAACAGTTAACTCTTTACTTATGATTTTCCATTATAAACTATACATAAGAATTTTTAACTTCCAAGTGTTTGGAGAGGGGAGAGTGGATGAAACTTCACCCCATATACTTTGGGCATGTTGTCAGGAGGGACTAGATGTTGGGAAAATATAACATACTGGGAAAGACAGAGGGGCTCCAAAAGAGAGGAAATGCCCTCAAAGGGATGGATTGGCAGTGATGAGCTCCAGCATGGTAGAGAGCACAAAGCAGAATAAGGCAAGGTTCAGATCTGTTGTTCATTCAAAATGAGTTGTGTTTGACCCAGTGGCATCTGACAATAACCACTCTTTCCTAAAGAATTTATAGGAATGTTTCACATTTCAAACAATACATACTTTTAACTGACTCGTTCAAGGAAACTAACTGCATAATAACAAGTTCAAGGAAACTACCTGTATAGTAATTAAAACATAAGTCTCTCTTCATTTACCTACCTTTTTTTACCAAGTCCCATTTGTCCCATAGGTAAGACTGCTAACAATACAATGTGGTGGTGGTAGTAGTGAACTGCCAAGTTGGAAACACCCATAGTTGACTCTTAAGTAGATTTTCAGAAACAGTAAATCACTCGTGAGGAGATTCCCCATCTTTCTCCTGAGGAGCATCTGGTAGATTCTAACTGCCTATCTGTGTGGGGCAGTGCAGTTTCTTGCCACTAAGCCACACGAGCTCCCTATAAACATTACAGTAGTTATCCATTTATACGTTTATACAAAATACGTACACATGAAAATTGCCATTTTTATAAGTGAGGTTTATTTTGTAACTCTCTTCCTATATCTGGAACATATTTTCATCAGTACCTTCTAAGCATAAGAAAGAATGCTCATCTGTGGTAAAAAAAAAGTAGTTTGTTTACTTATTCTTCTTTACTGTACTACATTGTGCTTTTTTATATTTGTCAACTCACATGAAATTTATTTTGTATTTTATGAAAGTAAATTTCAGAAATTTCCAAGACACTAGAAATTATCAAACAGTATAATTAATAATTAATGTCAAATGCAAATAAAATCTTGCTGGACTATTTAAAAATGTTAAAACAGCACATTGACACTGAACTGCAAGAATGTCAGGCTTGATTCAGCAGACGCTGTGGCACAAGCGCTATCTATCATTGCTGATGTTAGGTGGCTCTTTGCTGAAGTAGAGAATACCGGAAAGATATTTTCTTGTGTTTTACTAATTATGCAGTTTGACAATGTGAATCACAGCAAATTATGACTAACATTGAGAAGAATGGGAATTCCAGAATAATTAACTGTGCTTATGCTGAGCCTACATAGACTAAGAATCAGTTGTCCAAATAGAACAAGGGAACACTTTTTAAATCAAGAAAGTTGTGCATCAGGTGTGTATCCTTTCATCATACCTATTCAGTCTTTATGCAGAGGAATTATTTGAGAATCTGGTGTATATGAGGAAGAATGTGGCACCAGGATTTGAGGAAGACTCATCACCAGCTTCTGTTACACAGATAACACAACTTTGCAGAAGGTGAAGGCAACTTGAAGTACTTAATGGAGAATATTAAAGACTACACCTCAGCATCAAGAAAACAAAAATCTTCACCACTAGACCAAAAAACAACATGCTATTTGGAGAAAAGATTTAAGTTGTTGCCAATTTAATTTTACTTGGATCCACAATCAATGGAGGGAAGTGTTATGCAGGGAAAAGTGGAGGGTCAGAGATCAAGGGAAGACCCTCAGCATTATGGGTGGATTGACACAGTGACTTACCACAGTGAGCCTGAGTATGAAAGACATCATGGTGATGGTGCAAGAAAGGACAAGGACTAGATGTTTTTCATTTACAGGTCTGAGCTGTAGTTGGTTCTGTGGCACATATTATACATTTATAACACCATATTTCATAATCCTCAATTTTTTCAGTCTCCCTTATTTATTAGCCATTTTTTAAATTACCATGGTTTAGATAATATAAAATTGTACTTTCAAATTACTTAGGAATATTAAATCTACCTATATAAATTTTATAGTTAGATATATACAACAAAAGTCAGAATACAGCGGACTTTTTTTTCTTTCCCTTTCCCTCAGTATAACCAGCCAATTTATGATTGATGACTTATGTATTGAAGTCGTAGAATACTTGAGTGAAGGTTACAGAGCAACCTAGTCTTAGTTTTCAACTCAAAGAATGCTCTTTGCTTTTAGTGTAGTCAGAAAAGAACAGTATATGACATCGTGGCCATAATTCACTCAACATTCATTTTACTAAAAGTCACTTTAAACTTTTGTTTTAGAGAAATAACTTTAGTTCACATTAGCTTCTGTCCCAAAAATTGTTAATATCACAGCAATATTAAACTCTTACATTATATATATTTTTCAGACTATAATATGCATGCATACCAAAGGACATGCATCATACAGTCAAATCCCATGGACAGCTGTGATTTATACTTTAACTGAGCCTTAGTTGATGTGTTACATCAGTTGCAACTTACAACCATCATATATATATAGGCTTCCTAGGCTGTAATTCTTTAAAACTGACTGAAGTCTTTATCCTCAGGAGCAGCTGGTAGTTTCAGACTGTCAGCATTTTTGTTAGCAGTCAAGCCCTTAACCATTGTTACATAGTAGATATTTGCTCAATAAATATTACTAGATTATTGTGTTTCATATGTTGGGCTAAATACAGAGATGAGCACTTTATGAATCTTACAGGAAACTTACTTGATTTATCTGAGGAAGTAATTTAGCTAAACTATAAAGATTTCATCCATAGAAGTAGCACAAACTATACTGATCAATGTGAAAAGGCACAGCTGGTTCAGGCAAAAAGGCTTTTGTGGATAGAATACAAAGTGAACTTTTTTCCTTTTCCCTTGCCCTCAGTATGACCAGTAGAAGGTACCGTAATTCATGTTAAAGATTTTTTTTTCATTATGTGTGAAAAAGGATCCCTAGCAATTTAATGATTCCATAGTGGACTCTGCTAATCAGGTCAGCAGTTTCCATGCAGCAGCTGCTCTGAGAAAGATAAGCAGACAACCTTTTATCACTTTAAAGTTTAAGGTGCACCAAACCATAGTGTTTCCAGTTGCTTCGTATGTATGTGGAAGTTGGAAATTAATAAATAGTGCAGAAGTAGAGTCAGTGTATTTGAATTGTGGTGTTTGGTAAAGAACATCTCATATACCATGGACTGCCAAAAGAATAAAAACTCCACTAGTGGCTCCACAATAGAAAGCTGAGTGATCTACTCCCAGGAAACTTAGAGCCTCAGAAACCCAGTGGAGGGTCAGTTGTGAGTTGGTTCAATGTATTAGGAATGATATAAGCCAAAAGAACAAACTACCATGGAAGAAGTGCCACTTGAATGCTTCTTAGAAGTAAGGATGTGTACACCTGTGTTCGTAGTGGCATTCGTCCTGATAGCAAGAATATGGACACAGCCCAAATACCCGTCAACAAATCAATTGAGAAATCAGATATTCACACAATGGAATACTATGCAGCACTAAAGAATAATGATTTTGTAAAATACATGGAAGAGTCTAGAGAGAATTATGCTGAGTAAATTAACTCCATCTCATAAAGACAAATACTGCCATTATTATAAGGACAAATAAGACCATTATTATAAAAATGCAAAATAGCTAGTAAGATGTGTATACATGTCCAGAAGGAGAAGGAGCAAAAACAGAAGGGGACAGAAACAGGAGAAAGGTATAAATCACTAGAATAGCAGAGTTTAGTGAGTGGATGAGGGGGAGTGAATGTGAAAGATTCAATCAGAACATGAAAAGACGGTGTAATAATAGACATAGATCAATGATAACTATGTGGGATGCATGTATATGAATGATTGTGTGAAACACAATGTAAATGAGGTTTGTGTGTAGAACACAGTGGAAAAAAGAAAAGCCGTAAAGAGGTGAGACTTGGTCTTACTTACTTTGGATATGTTATCAGGAGAGTCCAGTTCCTGGAAAGGAACATCAATCTTGGAAAAGTAGAGTATCAGCAAAACAGGAAATCTCTTTAGGACAGTCGCTACAACAGTTAACATGCAGCAGATTGTGAGGATGGTGCATGGTAGTGTGGGGTTTCATTCTTTTGTGTATAGGGTCTTGAGTCAGAGCTGATTCAGTGGCAACTAACTCCAGTAAGAACATCAGTTATCTTGAAAACCCAATATAAAGGCCAACTATGTTTGGTACAATATATTTAAGTCTTAAAATATGCAAAAAGAAAACTCATGTCCATATTTCCCACATTCAGTTATTTATTCATTCTCTTTTAATTATTTGAGTGAAACTTTACTACTCATTAGATGTTAATTCAGGCATTCATGGATTTTTTTAAAAATAATACTAATTATAACTAATTAATTATAAACCTTTATTGTGTATTGCCTTCCCTTCACTCAACTTAACTAACTTTTCAAGATTAATTCTTTGTGTATACCTTTTCTTAACATTTCATAATGTTGGTCTTAACGCTGTAATTTTCCTTTTGTGACTAACTTATGTCACTCAGCATAGTTTGTTCTGGATTCATTAATGGTTGTGCAGTATTTTTCTTTTTTAATGATACATAGTGCTCCATTGTGTGAATGTACCATAGTTTCTTTAGACATTTGTCTGTTGAAGCACGTTTGGGTTATTTTCACCTGTTTGGTATTTTAAGTAATGCTGCAGTAAACATGAGTGTGAGTATGTCAGTTTGTGTTGCAGATCTTATTTCTTTGGGGTACATACCTAGAGGTGGGCTGTCTAGATTCAATGGAATTTCTAGTCTCAACTTTCTTAAGAAGCACTGAACTGCCTTCCTTATTATATTCCCACCAGCAATGTATTTTTGTTGACATGAGATGCTTTCTCATTATTTTTGTTGTTTTGATTTTCATCCCTCTAATAGCTCATAATCTTGAACATCTCTTTATTTGTTGACCATCTGAATATCAGCTTTGGCGAAGTGTTTGTTCATTTCTCTGCCCATTTGGAGCTGTTTGCCTTATTCTTATTCAAATGTTAACAGTTATCTGTAAATTTTAGAGATGAGTACCTTGTCAGGTGTGTCATTGCCATATTTATTTCCCCACCCCCATTCTCTAGGTTCTGTTTTTTACTCTTTGGAAGAAGTCTTTTGATGTACGTAAGGATTTCATTTTTAGGAGGTTCCAGTCATCTAGCTCATCCTCTATTGATTGTGTATTTTCATTTGTAATTGATAATTTATGCCATAGATTAGGGCTCCTAAGTTTGTCCTTCTTTTTTTGATCTTCGTGGTTTTAGGTTTTATACCTATGTCCTTGATCCATGTTGAGTTAGTTTTTCTGTGGCATGAGGTATATGTGTTATTCCCGTTTTCTGCAAACAGATAACCCAGTTTACCTAGCACCATTTGTTAAAGAGACTTCCTCCATTTAATGGATTTTATCTCTTTGTCAGAGATCAAATCCATAGATTGATGGATTTATTTTTTGGTTCTCAATTCTCTGTTAATGTCTATGTTACCTGTCTTTGCACAGTACTAAGCTGTCAGAATACTTTTAGCTATGTAGAAGATTTTGATACAAAGAATTGTGAGTTCTACTACTTTGTTTTCTTCTTCACTCTACCTTATCCATGATCTTTTTCCATTAGGGTAGTTGGTAATTACTTCTTTCAACTCTTTGAAAAATGATGATGGGTCATACACAGATTTCTGAAATTTTTTTTCTTTACAAAAGCATTCTCAACTTTGATACTCTTCTCTATAAATACCACATCTCTCAGTCTCTCATACTCTGTTACGCCCATTTTAAAAATAAAACCAAGATTCATTGTTGTTGAGACAACAGACTCAGCTAGCCTTCCAGCAGGTTTTTGAAGGATGTCCACTGCACAGGACATTGCCTGTCTTCCTCTCATGGAGCCACTCGTAGATTCGAACTACTCACAAGCGTCTTTGCTTTAGCAGCACACCTTCTTAGAGGCTATGCCACTAGAGCTCCCTTTATACTTTTTAGTTTATTTAAAAAACAAAACTCATTAGCTTGGCTGTTCTCTCCTTAGATTCGCCAGCTTATATCACAATACAGAAAATACCCCTATACTGAAAGTTACTGATTTTAATACTTAACCTTATTTTTATTTTTTTAGAAATATCAGTCTTATGCAAACTTGTGGCCAGTGTCTCATAATAGTTTTATAAATTAAGTCAAGTTTTCTAGTAATTGACCATATTTTCAATAGTTTACAGGAAAAGTTCAACTCAAGTACCAGTTAGTCCAATTTGGCCACCTGAGGAAAACCCCAGATACCTTTTAAAATAGCCATGATTGTTTTTAAGATAGAAACCATGTACAGGGAAAAACATTTTCACAATAAAATTATCTTTAAACTTTTCTTTCTAGCTTTAATGAAGCAGCAATTGAGACTCCCAGTCCTCCCGAAACCCCAGAAAAGCCTCCTGAACCTGAAAATACTTTGCAGCCTGTACTCTCTCTCATCCCAAGGGAAAAGAAGACCCCTCGTCCCCCAAAGAAGAAATATCAGAAAGCAGGGCTATATTCTGACGTTTACAAAACTACAGAGTAAGTAGTATAATTTATCAGCTGACATTTTTCAAAAATCTTTTATTCCTCCTTGGTTTTTTAAAAAAAATCCTTTGAATATTAAAACCACAGTATAAATGTTATACACAAAAAAGGTTCTCACAACAAATACTTAGATGTCAGCAATACCATATATGACATTCTATATGGAGCTAATTGATATTTATCTTTTCTCTGCCTTTCAAGATTATGTTCCCATAATTTGTACTCTGAAGAGATTCATTAAAATTAATAAGAATATCACTGTCTCGATAACTGATAGGAGTTTGGAGATAATCTGCATTCATTCATCATTAATTGAGTGCTTTTTATTTACTATTTGTATTATAAGTTGAGTAAAAACCTAAGAGTTTCATATTCCTATAGAAAGAATGATAAAATTGTGTTCTACTTGACAGTTTCTGAAATTCAAATATATCATAATTAATTTTCATTGAGAGAAATATTTTATTGAATTAAGTTTTGGAAATTGGTAGAGAAACATATTTCACATAGAGAAGGATTACTTATATGTAATAAAAATTCAAAAGTTCAGTATTTCTGGGAGCTCTGGTGGCCTAGTGGCAAGAAGCTGCACTGTAATCCCAGAGGTATGTGGTTCGAATCCACCAGATGCTCTGCTGGAGAAAGAGTGGCCATCTCCTCCTATTCCAGTCAGATCTGATTTGATGGTACACACACACAAAAAAATAACATTTTTAAAAGTTCAGTATTTCTTTTTCTTTTTCTTTTTTTTTAATTTTTGTGTGAGTGTACCATCAAATCAGATCTGACTGGTACAGGAGGAGATTGTCCCTCCTTTTCCCGGCAGAACATCTGGTGGATTTGAACCGTGTGCCTCTGGGATTGTAGTTGCAGCTCCTTGCCACTAGGCCACCAGAGCTCCCCAAAAGTTCAGTATTTCTAAAATACAGTGTGGCTTGGGGCAATGACAATTCTTCTGAACTGACTGACAAGTTTGGTGGGATTTTTTTTTTTATACAGGAAGTGAAAAGTGCTTTTTGTGTTTTAAAATGATAAAAGTGTGTGAAATTAGCAATAAAGTTTCAGCACCTTTCTAGAAAAACTGTGGAGAATTAATTCAGAAGATGCTAATGACAGAAGCTTTCACAGGATCATGAAGTCTTAAAGGCCTGAACTTAGACAAAAACAAATTTAAAAAATAAGATATAAAAGGAAAGGTTAGATATTTTTTCTTGGAGATGGAGATGATGCTAGGAAGAGTGGGAGGTTGAGAAAAGAGAGGAAGACCCTCGACCAAGTGGATTGACACAGTGACTGCTGCAGTGGGCTCTTGTGTGTTAGGAAGTATAAGGATGGCACAGGACAGGGTTATGTTCAGATCTTTTGTTCATCTAGTTACTATTAGTCATACTCGATACAGCAGCACCTAATAACATCTTGAGTTAATGTGATTAAAGTGATTAACTTGAAGACTACAGGTGGAGAGAGATCGCCAGCATTTCTTAGAAATTTTCATGTGTCTTGGCATTAGTCTTGATCTGAATCTGTGATGTTCTTCCCATAGTGACCACAGGTCTAAAGGAGTCTCATCTCTTCTTTCTGGTGGTCAGTTCCTTCCTCTGCATTGTTTCTCTCTTGATCTCTCACCATACAGACCACAACTCAGATACTCTTGATTTATATTGGATCATGGCTGTGGCCTGCGTAAGGGTATTACATCTCACATCATGAAAGATGAATACATAACTACAAGTCGCTGATACTCAGGCTCAACAAAGTTCACACATATTTTGGTTTTGTTGTCCTTGAGTGCCATTGAATTATTTATAATTCATTAGTAACTCTTTGAACAACAGATCTAAACCTTGCCTTCCTCATCCTCCTCATAATCTCTGTCATTCTGAAGTGCATTCTGGCAATTATAGTTTAAGTCCATATTGTAGAGGCTCTGCCTCTCTTTCACCTTTTCTGGTATGATGCCTCTCTCAATCCTCCTGAAAATAAGCCCAAAGTCCTTGAAACAGTTTACCATCCTTGCCTCTAAGGAACAGTCTGGTTTCACTTCCTTCAAAATTTGTTCATTCTTGGCAGTCCCCGGTATTGCCAACACCACAATTACCAGTTCTTCAAAGCCTTCAAAAGTTCATCAAAGTTGTCAGTTCTTCTTTCATCCTTATTCATTGTGTAACTTCCAGGTGCATAGAGAGCAATTGAAAAGATCGTGGTTTGGATCTAGTGTACGTTAGTCTTTAAACGTAATCTTTGCTCTTTAAAACATATTTTAGGAGGGATACTTTTTAATCAATAACAGGTTTTACATGGATTTTATACATACTTCTTAGTTCATGAAAGTACAATCTCAGTTACACTTCGTTGGTTTAGGTGCCAATAATATGAAATTACATTTTCCCAAATAATGAAGGCTTTAAAAAAAATATCGTTCTGGTGATATAGTGGGGGTTAAGTGTTGGACTGCTCTGTGAAAGATTGGCCATTCAAACTCAACAGATACTCCATGGGAGGAAGATTTAGCAGTTTATTAACACCTGTAATGATTTACAACCTCAGAAACCCTTTGGGGCAGTTCTACTCTGAGTTCATATTGTTGTTGTTGTTCTTGATTGCCTTAGTCAAGGACGACATAGCAGCCCTATGAACAAAAGGCCTGAAGGAGTTCACTATATGAGTAAGAATTGCATTAGTGGCAATAAGTGGCTTAAGATAAACATAATTTCCATTTCATGGAAAAGAAACTGTACTGCACGGTTCAGGGCTAAATTAGTGTAGTACAGTGCCTGCCAGATCTTAAACAAACAAAAAGATCTCAGCAGCTGATCATAAGGCTGTTGAATTGATTCTGATTTGTTGTCAACTTCCATTAGATTTCCACAACTATAAATCTTTCTGGGAAAACACTGCCCATCTTTTTTCCATTGACTGACTGACCCATTCAAACCACCAGTCTATTAGTTAGAAGCCACAGGAACCTAGACTCTATTTTTAATTCCTTTCATCTAGCTCAACATTTGGCTTTTATTCGTGAGTTCACATCATGTTCATTCATGGGATATTCATTATAGACAACAGAAAAGGGAGTGCAAACATGTAAGGAAAATAAAGGCCTCATACTTATGCCATAGTGTTCTGCCACTACAAATTAATAAAATGGAACATGTAATTTGGAAAGCAGAGATCCCAGGTCCAAAATATGTACTCCACTCCATACTTTTCTTGATAGTAGTTCCTGTGGGATTGCCTCTGTCACACCTCTAAGGATGGCTAACCTGACCCATCCCTGTAGTAGGCCACAGGTACTTTATTACATCTCTGTGTGTACCAACCAGTCATTTTGTGGGAATTCGGAGGCTGTGGCTATATACAAACCACTGTTTCACAACGTGTTATATTTTATATTTCTTTTTTTTACTAATTTTAATGAAAACTTACAGATACTTTGGATTTCCATTTATTCATTGTTGCATTTCTCCCTGCCCCGCCAAGTACACACTTCTCTTTGAAAAGTAAAAGAAAAATTATTTTATTGTTGTACAATCCTTCCCCCCAGGTCCACTCCACTATGCAGCCTTCATTCTGGACTTCTGTCATGACAATAATACCTAATCACACATCCCTTTTAAGCAGTTTTCTCCCTCATGTGTTTTAGTGCAGTATGCATTATTTATCTCATCTTTCTCAGTCTCCCCTCAACCCCTCTGTCAGTCTGCTTTTACAACAGTGGCACTATGCAATATTTGTCCTTTTGCGACTGAGATATTTCACTCAGCATAATATCTTCTAGAGTCACCCATTTTTAATAATATTTCATGAGTTCCTTGTTTTTCAGTGCAGTGTAGTATTCCATTGCATGAATATACCACAGCTTCTCTGTCCATTTGTTTGTTGATGGGCACTTAGGTTGTTTCCAACTCCTTGTTATTGTGAACAGTGCCGCAATAAACATTGGTGTGTGTGTATATGCTTGGGTGGCAGTTATGGTCTCTTTGGGCTATATTCCCAGTAGTGGAATTGCTGGGTCGAATGGTATCTCTATTTGCAACTTTTTGAAAAAGCACCACACTGCCTTCCACAGTGGTTGCACCATTTTACACTCCCACCAACAGTGAATAAGGGTTCCAGTTTCTCCACAACCTCACCAGCATTTGTTGTTTGCTGTCCTGTTAAATTTTCCAAGAATAATATATTTTTCTAAGGACTGGTGTCACATGACAGCATGTCCTCAACCAAGTATGTGAGACAAAATTTCATTATCCTTGCTTCTAAGCAGCATTCTGGTTGTACTCCTTTCAAGACAGACTTGTTTTTTCTTTTGGCACTATGTTCATGGTATATTCAGAACTGTTTGCCAACACCACAAATCAAAAGCATCTGTTTTCCTTCAGTCTTCCTTATTCATTGTCCCAATATGCAGGAAGCAGTAGATAAAACTATAGAGCTTGGGTCAGGTCTATCTTGGTCTTTAAACTGATATCCTTGTTCTTTAGCACTTTGGCGAGGTCCCATGCAGCAGGTTGGCTCCATACAATATATTGTCACCATAGATAATGCTTTTGGATCCAAGTAAAATGAAATCATTGACAGTTTCAATCTTTTCTCCATCTAGTATGATATTGCCTGTTGGTCCAGTGGGAAGAATTTCATTTTCTTGATGTCGAATATAATCAATATTAAAGGCTGCAGTCTTTGATATTCTTAAGTAGTACTTCACTTTCTGCAGGCAAGGTTGTGCCATTCGCAAATGTAGCTTATTGACGAGTCTCTAGTCCTGATGTGCCATTTTTCTTCATAAAATTCTACTTCTCTAATTATTTTCTTAGTAGACAGAATGATTAAGTATGGAGAAAAGATACAACTTTAACCCAAAACATTTCTGATTTTAATCCATGCAGGTACACCCTTGTTCTGCTCAAAGAACGGCTTTTTGGTACATATTTCACATAAACACATTTCAGTGTGCTGGTATTCCCAGTCTTCTCTCTGTTGTTGCTATATGCTATCAGGTTACTTGCAACTCTTAATGACTTCATGTATAACAACTCTGAACCCTGCTTTATCCTGAGCCAGCCTATCCCCATTACCCTAGTTACTAAGTCAGTCCATCTCATCGAGGGTCTTATGCTGGCTCTACACCCTCCAAAGCATGACGTCCCTCTCCAAGGACTGGTCCCTCTTTGCAGCATGCCCAGGTTATGTCAGACAAAGCTTCAGAATCTTTATCTCCAAGGAGCTGCCTGGTTTCAAGACTCCTCCAGAACCACAGCTCAAAGGCATCAATTCTCCTTCCTCATCCCTAGTCATTGTCAAGCTTTCTGATGCCTAGCAAGTAATTGCCAAGACCATGGCCCAGATTGGGTACACCTTATTCTCCAGACTGCTGTCATTGCTTTTCAGTACTCTGAAGAGGTCCCTGATAGCAGATTTTTCCAGTGTAATTAGTCTTTTGATTTCCTGGCTGCTGGTACCGGGAGTGTTGATTGTGGAGCCAAGCAAACTGAAGCTGTTAACAATAATTTTTTATGATTTCACACAGTCAAATGCCTTTGCAGAATAAATATAAGTGAACTTCTTTTTGGTATACTATACTTTCATTGTACCAGAAGGAACTGGCTGACACAGAAGAATTTCATTAAATAACATATGAGCAAGAGCCTTTGGTGATGAAGGAGGAAGTTCAGGTTGCTCTGAAGGAATTTGCAAAAAACAAGGCTCCAGGAGTTGACAGCATACTAGTTGATTTATTTCAACAAACAGACACTGCCCTGGATGTGCTCACTAAGTTGTGCCAAGAAATCTGAAGGACAGCTAGCTGGCCAACTGACTGGAAAAGATAGATATTTGTTCCCATTCTAAAGAAAGGTGACCCAACAGAGTGCGGAAATAATAGAACAGTATCATTAATATCACACGCAAGCAAGATTCTGCTGAAAATTATCCAAAAACGTTTGGAACAGTATGTCAACAGAGAACTGCCAGATGTGTAGGCTGGATTTAGAAGAGGTCGTGGTACTATCTAGGGATATTATAGCTAATATTAGATGGATCTTGGCAGAAAGCAGAGAATACCAGAAGAATGTCTATCTGTGCTTCATTGACTATGCAAAAGCTTTGTAAATTTTATTTTATACTTTTTCGTGTGTGTGAGTGTACCGTCAAATCAGATCTGACTGGTACAGGAGGAGATTGTCCCTCCTTCCCCGGCAGAGCATCTGATAGGTTTGAACCATTCGCCTCTGGGATTGTAGTTGCAGCTCCTTACCACTAGGCCACCAGAGCTCCCGCAAAAGCTTTTGACTGTGTGGATCACAACAAGCTGTGGCTGACTCTGAGAAGAATGGGAATCCCAGAACATATGATTGTGCTAATGTGAAACCTATACTTGGACCGTGAGGTGGTTCTCAGAACAGAGCAAGGAGACACTACATGGTTCAAATCAAGAAAGGGGTCTGTCAGGAATGTATTTTGTCTCCATACCTTTTCAGTCTGTATGCAGAACAGATCATCCGAGATGTTGGGCTGTATGAGGAGGAATGTGGCATCACGATTGGTGGAGGAGACATCAACAACGTGTGTTACACAAATGACACAACCCTGCTTGCTGAAGCTTGAGAGAAGGACCTTAAGTGCTTCAATATGGATTGAAGCTCAACATCAAGATAACAAAGATTCTCACCACTGGGCCAATTGACAGCATCAGTATGTATGGTGAAGAGATTGAATTAGTTAACAGTTTTAGCTTATTTAGTTCCACAGTCAACGCTCTTGGTAACAGTAGCCAGGAAATCGAGATGAATTGCATTGGGAAAGTCAGCTGTTAGGGACCTCGCTGAGTATTGAAGAGCAATGACGTCAGGCTAGAGACTCAGGCGCACCTGATCTAGGCTATAGTCTTCGCACTTACGTGCTATGCATCGGAGAGTTCAGCACTGACTAGGGATGATAGAAGGAGAATTGATGCCTTTGAGGTGTAGTCCTGGAGAAGAGTGTTGAATATCCTATGGACTTCTAGGAGAACAAACAGGTTTGCCCTGGAGAGGGTGAAGCCAGAATGCTCCGTGGAATCAAGGATTCTGAAGCTTCGCCTGACATACTTTGGGCATGTTGCAAGGAGGGACTGGTCCTTGGAGAGGGACATCATGTTTGGGAAAGTGGAGGGACGGTGCAGGAGAGGAAGAACCTCCATGACATGGATCGATTCTGTGACTGGAGTGGTGTGAATGAGTATGTTTGAGATGGCTAGGTTGGCACAGGATAGAACGACGTTTAGGGCTCTTGTACGTAGGGTCGCTATGAGTCGCAAGCGACTTGATGGCATGTAACAACAACACTTTCAGTCACGATCCATCAGTGATACCCCACTTTCCATAATGTCTTCTGAATCCAACTTGTTTCTGGAAGTTCCTTTTCAATGTATTGTTCCAGCCATTTTTTAATACTCTTCAGCAAGATTTTACTTGAATGTAATATTAATGATTGATAATTTCCTTACTGTAGTGGATCACTTTTTTGGAGAAGGGAACAAATATGCATCTTTTCCAGTTGCTTGGCCAGTTGGCCATCTTCCAAATTTCTTGGCAAATCCATGGTTGCATCTGTTTGTGAAAACATCGATTGGTATTCTTTAAATTTCTGTGGCCTTACTTTTTACCATAGGAACTCTAGTGGTATAGTCTGGAAGATAGTATGCTGCTAACCCAAAGGCAGTGCTTCTGACAATTCAAACCTGCAGGAGAACTATGAATCATCTCCTGCCTTGGGGTCTAGGCCTCAAAAACCTCGGTTGGGTCAGCTATAAATCATTTCTGACTTTAACAGCCATGAGTTTGAGATTGATTTGGTTTTATTTTTT
>NW_006399926.1:2557953-2560720 GCF_000299155.1 Elephantulus edwardii
CAACTCAAGGTGGATCATGGACCTAGAACTAAAACCAAGGACTATAAAATTCATTACAGAAAAGCTAGGAACAACACTAGAAGTCCTAATCCACGAGATTGATTTGGTTTTAGTTTCTTGTTTGCAGATACCTTCAGTACAGTTAGGAATTCTTTCAGCATCGTTGGTTCTTGATCATATGCTGCTTACTTCACATTGCTCAGTGTTGACCATTACAGGTTTTCTAACTCCAGGCCTCTGTACATTTTGTTATAACACATTGTTGTCTCAAGCTGCCCTTTGAAATCTTACTCAACCTTATTTTGTCATGTCTTTCTTTGCTTTAGCTTATTTATATTCATGAGTCAATTTCAGAGTCTCTTCTGATGTCCATTTATGTCCTTTCTTTCCTTTCTTGTTAATGAAGAAAGGGTGTTATCTTTTCATATCTTGTCTAATTTTGGTCATTAGCGTTCAGTCCATGGATTCTGTTCTTGAGATGATTTTTAAATTTAGGTGGGATAAGCTGAAAATCTTACTTTGAGCTTTCATAGACTTGTTTCTGTTTTCTTCAGTTTCAGTTAGAACTTGTATATGATCTGTTCCACAGGCTGGGCCTGCTTTTGAATCCTGATATTGAGCTTCTCCTCTGTCTCTTTTCACAGATATAGTCAGTCTGCTTTCTGTATGTGCCATCAAGTGAGGTACATATGTTTGTTCGCTGTTTATGTTTTTTTTAAGAAAGGTTGTTGTGATTAATGAATCGTCGATTGTGTAGAAATCTGTACTTTTTAACAACTTCTACTTATTCTAGGTTCATATTTTGTACATTGCAACTTCTAATTATTAATGGATGTTTGCAGCTGTGTTGTTTATTTTGTGCTATCAAGTCACCTGTGACTCAGACCCATTGTACAACAGCCCTGAGTCTCTGCCCTGTTCTGAGCCTCTTTAAATGACTCCAGCACACCTACCCCCATTGCCCCGTTACTGTATCAATCTATCTCATCTGGAGTATTCCTCTCCTCTGCTGTCCCTCCACCCTTCAGAGCATGATGTCCTTCTCTATGGACAAGTCTTCATTTCAGTACTTCCACAACAGTGTATGAAGATTCTTCACTAGATGGAAGATTTAACTCTATCCATATCGTTCAGACTAACTCTTGAGGAGGCAGATCTTCCGCAGTTTCATTTTTAGTACCTTCCAACTTTAGGGTCTCATCTTCTGGCAATATATCGTATAATGTTCTGATACTATTCATAGGGTTTTTGAGGAGCTGTTATTTTGGAAACAGATGGCCAGTCCCTTTTCCCTCCACACCCCCCCCCAGTTTGTCTTAGTCTATAAGATCTGTGAAACCTCTCCATAATATTCCCGTAGCTTTTCTATAGAATTATGCAGGTCTCTAGCCATTCACTTTTCTAGGTGAATTTCATTCATTCCCAGACAGTTGTTTTGTATCTTAAAAAAAAAAAGCTTTGTTTTTAAGTCAAGGGATTTCTTTTTTTAAATGTGTGTTTTGTTTTCCGGTTTTTTCTCTTCTGTCTCATTTTAGAGCCCTCTTCTAAAATACTTCTCATCAAAGGGTCCAACATCCTTTGTATGTAATCAAGAACACAGGTTGCCTTTTAATAAATTCTAAAATAAAATCATCTCACTATTTGCCTACAACAAAATCACTGTATCAAAACGTTAGACCTTTGGGGAGCTCTGGTGGCCTAGTGGCAAGAAGCTGCACTGCAATCCCAGAGATATGTGGTTCGAATCCACCAAATGCTCTGCCGGAGAAGAGGGGCAATCTCCTCTGGTACCAGTCAGGAGAAGAGGGGCAATCTCCTCTGGTACCAGTCAGATCCAGTTTGACGGTACACACACACACACACACACACACACACACACACATAATAAAATAAAAAAAAAATTTAAAAAATGTTAGAGCTTCACATCCCTTTAAACCTTTTTTACTTAATATTTTATTTGAAAGATGGGAAAACTGATTATTACAAAAGATTAAATGACTTGCCCAAGTTACACTGAGCATTTTTATCTTTACATTTCTGTTTCTTTTTGTTGTTGCAGTCACTTTGCAAAGAAAATAAGTGACATTTTTTTAAATAGATTTGTTCCCAAGCATGTCATTGTCTTTTATGTCAATCATCTGCAAAACATTTTTATTTCTTTTCCAGTCTATCCATCTTTATTTTCTTTTCTTATATTATTGCATTAGTTAGGATTTCTAGTAGAATGATGAATGAGACAAGTAAAAGTAGACAGCTTTGTTCTCCCAGTAAGTATGATCTTTGCTGTAACCTTTTTTGTAGAGATTCTTACTCAGGTTGAGGAAGTTATGTTATTTTTCCCCCTGAGAATTTTTACCATTAATTAAATTTTGTCAAATGCTTCTTTCTCACCCCTTAATGATATTTAATGTCATTGTTGAATGTTATTGAGTCAAAACTGGCCCATAGATAGCCCCTTCAGGGGGTTTTAGAGGCAAGTAGATCATTGTTGTTGTTGTTGTTGTTGTTGTTGTGCCGTCGAGTCGTTTGCGACTCATAGCGACCCTATGCACAACAGCCTAAACCCTGCTCTATCCTGCGCCAGTGACACTGCCTCCAACACACCCATCCCGATTACCCCAGTCACCGAATCAGTCCATCTCGTAGAGGGTCTTCCCCTCCTGTGCCGCCCCTCCACCCTCCCAAGCATGATGTCCCTCTCCAAGGACCCATCCCTCCTGGCAACATGTCCAAAGTATGTCAGACGAAGCCCCAGAATCCTTGACTC
>NW_006399926.1:2563014-2571528 GCF_000299155.1 Elephantulus edwardii
GGTCATTACAAAGACAGAAGAGGAAGAAAAGACCAAAATGGATGTCAGAAGAGACTCTGAAGATTGCACTGGAGCGTAGAGAAGCCAAAGCGCAAGGAAGAATTGAAGATACTAAAGAGATAAACAGAAGATTCCAAAAGGCAGCTCGGAATGACAAAGCAAAATACTACAGTGAAATGTGCGAGGAACTAGAGTCAGAAAATCAAAAGGGCCGAACTCGCTCAGCATTTCTTAAGCTCAAGGAACTGGAGAACAAATTCAAACCTAGAGTTGTTATAATCAAGGATGCTTTGGGCAGAATATTAAATGATCCAGGAAGTATTTAAAGAAGATGGAAGGAATATGCTGAGTCATTGTATAGAAAGGAATTGGCAGACACAGAAGAATTTCATGAAACAACATATGAGCAAGAGCCTATGGTGATGAAGGAAAGAATAAGTAGATCGTACAGGAGTTGATTTCCCAGCTTATTCTCATGAAACAAACATTTTTATCTCTTCTTAATATCATAGATTAAATTAACTGACATATCTGAAATAATTCCCTTTTGTCATGAGATAGATACATACATACAGAGATACAGATACATCCTTTTTATATAGTGTTAGATTCAATGTGTCAGTATTTTGTTGAGGATTTTTACATCTGTGTTTATGAAGGAATGGTGTTTAGTTTTCCTGTCTTAAAATAACTTTATCTGATTTTATATTAGGATAATCCTAATCTCATTGTATGAATTAGGAAGTGTTTCTTATTTTTTTTTTTTACTTAGTAGGTATAACAGATTAGATTAGTAGGAAATCAAAGCGATTTTTAACCGGGTTTTTTTTTTTATTAATTTCGATGAAAATTTTCAAAGACTTTGGAGTTCCATTCATTCATTGTTGCACTTTTCTCCCCCTTCCCCACTTCCCTCCAGTACACTCCCCTCTTTGAAAAGTAAAAGAAAAATTTTTTCATTGTTTTACAATCCCTCCCTGGCACGTCCACTCTACTGTGCAGCCTTCACTCTGAACTCCCATCGTGACAAAAATACCTAATCACATATACCTTTTAAATCATTTTCTCCCTCATCTGTTTCAATACAGTATACATTATTTATCCCATCTTTCTCAGTCTCCCCCCCAACCCCGATGTCAGTCCTGTTACAGCAGTGTCACCATGTAGCGTTTGTCCTTTAACCATTTACTTTTAATATACACTTAATTGCTGTTAACTACTTTTTTGACTTCTGATAAAATTTTTTCTACCAATTCTGCTTGTTATTTGGAATTTCTGTAGTGCAACAACAGAGTAGATTGCTTACACAGCCATAGTGCTGGTACCTCTCCGTGGTTTTCTTTTGAACTATCAATTCTTATCTATCATATTCTGTTATCCAAATGAAGTGACAGATGTAAGATACCTGGCATAAAATAGAGACTAAGCATAAAACTAGCTTTTTTTCTATCTGAAAGACCTGTTTCCTACCTCTTTTCTCTGTAGTCATTCATCCTATTTAAGCAATTGTGGGTGTCTCCTACCTCTTGTCTTTTTTTCCCCCAGAAGAAAAATCCATTTTAGAGATAATAAATCATAAATAGCTATATCCAATGATTACTTGTTTTTATAAAAGGAGCACGTAAGATTGTATTAACAGAAGAACAAACTGAAGAATTCCATTTTTGGTTTGCCTCCTAATGTAGATTGGATCATATCATGGCATCACTGTGTATATTCTCTGAATTACAGTTTGTTCGGTTTCATCTGCTGCTTGGGGAATGCAAGAGAGTTGGGAAAGAGTTTATCATCCCATTTAGATTGTTTTTATATTTCTTTTTTGTAGAAATTTGGCTATATCCATTTTGATGATTTAGTAAAACATGTTTGCAGCTGGCATTAGGTCACAGTAACCATATTTATATAATCCCCTCAATAGTTTCACTAGCTTTTGTAGTCAGAATTTAATTGAACGTGCAACCAAGAGACGTTAATAATACGGATGATTAGAATGCAAAAGTTGGGAAAAAGAAGAAGCATCAGTAGTCAAAAACATGGACTTGGTGACAGAAACAAGGCTAAAGATAAAATAACAGAATTTTGTACAATTAATTATTTATTCATTGCAAATACCTTTTATAAGAAACACAAATGGCTACTATACACATGGGCCTTACTTAATAGTTTACACAGGAATCAGATTGATTACATCTGGAAAGAATCATTGGGGAAGCTCAGTATCAGCTGTGAAAACTAGACTAGGTGCTAAACAGACCATCAACTACTCATAATCAAGTTCAAGCTGAAGCTGAAGAAAATTAAATCCACAAAACCAAAATTTGACTTTGACTCTATCCAACTTGAATTTAAAAACCATCTCAACAGCAGGTTTGAGGTCTTAAACACTAATGAGCAAAGACCAGATTACCGAGGAATATCTTGAATATCATCTGGGAAGAATGCCAGAGGTCATTACAGGACAAAGGAGGAAGAAGAAAGATGTATATCAGAAGAGACTGAATATTCCTTTAGAATGCCAAGAAGCCAAATCAAAAGAAAGAAGTCAGGAAGTTAAACAGCTGAACAGAAGATTTTTCAAAGGGCAGCTCAGGAAGACAAAGCAAAAGTATAATGAAATGTGCACAGAGCTGGAGTGAGAAAACTCAAATGGGGTACTGAAGAACAAATTCAAGCCTTGAGTTGCAATACTTAAGGATGCTATTGAATGATCCAGGAAGCTTCAAAAGAAGATGAAAGGAATATGTAGAGTCACTGTACCAAAAAGAATTTGTTGACACAGAAAAATTTCATGAAACAACATACGACCAAGAGGCAGTAGTGATAAAGGAGGAAGTTCAAGCTGCTCTAAAGGAATTGGCAAGAAACACGGCCCCCGATATTGCTGGAATGCCATTTGACATATTTCAACAAATGTATACTGCCCTGGACATGCTCACCATGTTGTGCCAGGAAGTCTGGAGTACCACTACCTGGCCGACTGACTGGGAGAGTTTTACTATAAGGACTAGTTTTAATTTCTATTTTTAAATAAGAATAGTATTTTGAATGAGAAATTTAAGAGAGTAAATAAAAACTCACTCCCATTGAGTCAGCTCTTTTTCGTGGTTTCTGTGGCTATAAAACAGAATGAGTCTACTCCTCTCCCTCTCACAAAGTAAATGTTTGTTGTTGTGTTCTGTTGAATTGAAACCGACTCATAGCTCCACCTACTTTTCAAAGGTTGTAAATTGTAGGGGAGAAGATTGCCCAACTTTTTCCCCACAGAACAGCAGCTAGATTTGAGCCATATGCCTTTGGGTTGGCATCTTACCACTTGGCACCATAGCTCCCACAAAGTAGCTAATGATTGCAAATCACCTGACCTTTCATTCAGTAGGGCAACATGCTAAATACTATGGCACTGGAGCCCCACTCAGCATCTAAGTTATTAGTTGCCGTCAAGTCGAATACAACTCATCACAACCATTGAATAATGGATCTGAACCTTGCCCTATCCTGTGCCATCTTCATCATATGAGATATGCTTGAGCACACTGATACTATATCTGTCCATCTTGTTGAGGGACCCTCTCTCCCTTTCTAAGCATATAACTGGCCCCTAATAGCAGTATGTGAGGTGAAGCTTTGACATCCTTGTACATCTGTAGTACTTTTAAAATACTTTCTAGTTGATATGTTGTAACTTTGTCTCTGTAAATTAAAACAATACAATTACATTTCGGTCGTTGAGCATGTCTTAGAAATTATCATGTCCATTACCCTTAAGTGCCAGTACAGTGAGTTACATGCAATGCTAGTTACTTTATATTACTGTATGGTTTTAAATTTCCCTCGTAGTATTTTTTAAAAAAAAAATAATATAGCCTTAAGAGAAACTGAAACAGTAAAAAATAAATAATACCTATCTGTTTTCAACAGTTCACCATGTTTGCTTTATCTCTATAAAAAATGTGTTTTGTCCCACTATAGAATTTGAAAATAAGTTGCAACTGTCATGACACTGCACCTGTATTTCAGCAAGCATCACCTAAGAACAATTTATGTAATCATAATACCTTTATCATATGTATAAAAAAAGTTGGTAAATCATTTAATATATAGTTTATAGTTTTATTTCCCCTTTTGCTTTGACTTTGGCTTTTGTAATAGTTCATTTGAGTGGGTTTTTAGTTCAGTATTTAAACAAAATCCATGAATTATAAGGGTTTTTGGGTATGACTGTCCATTTTAATCTAGAACATCACCATTTTTCTTGGGGTCTAATAATTTTTTGGGGTGTGTGTCTGTATGACATTATTCCTTTTTTTTAACGTCTCAGAATAGTTTGTCTTGTAAAATGTGCTGCATTCTGGATTTGTCAGGTTATTTTATTATTAGATTAAAATTGAATAATCTTAGATAATTTCACAGTTTTTTACTTGGCATTTTTCCCCCTCAATATTTATTAGATGGAAATTTCTAGAAAGATAAGCTTTTCCTCCACCCTCTCCTTTATATTTCTTTTCATCTTTGTGAACTCATAACATTTTGGTGCATTCATCATTTGGGGGAAGAAATGCTCAGCTTCCCCAGATTTGACCACTCACTGTACGAAAGGCAATTCTAAGTCGTGGAGACTCTTCATTAAGTTTCTGTGGCTGTAAATCTGTATGAGAGTGGACTTCCCATCTTTCTTTCAAGCACCAATTGATAAATTTGAACACATTGGCTCTTCACTTAGCAATGTAAAAGTTAATGTTCCGCCAGAACTCTTTGATTTGACCACAGGGACCTTGTTAACTAGTTTCTGTGTCTACTCATTTATCTATTTTATCATCTTCTATTTGCTCATATGTTGTAATATTTGTTCCCCTACTTCTACAGAAGATTAGGTCCCCACTAATTTTCTCCTGTGCCATCTTCCAAAAATTTTAAGTTGATATTTTTAGGTGCTGTCACATTAACCTCAACTCACAGCAACTCTTTGAACTGTGAACCTGAACCCTGCCCCATCCTCAGGGTTTTTACAAGCACTGTCGATCCATCTTGAGGGTTTTCTTGTCTTTCGCTGACCCTCCACCCTTCCAAGCATGATTTCTTTTTCGAAGATTGACTCCTTGTAACAACGTGTCTAAAGTATCCTTTAATGTGTCTAAAGTATTCTTGCCTCTAAGGAGCATCCTGACTGTATTTTCATATTTGTTTGTTCTTCTGATAGTCTATGGGATGTTTAATCTGTTCATCACATCTCAAAGATATCAGTTGTTCTGTCAACCTTAATCATTTTACAACTTTCAGATGCATAGAAAGTGATTGGAAAGACCATAGTATTAAGTTCAACATTTTAGCCTTTGATCCATTTTCAGTTGGTTTTTGTGTGTACTATGAAGAATAGATCCTATTTCATTTTTCTCTAGACATTGTTTGAGTGTTTCTGCACAAATTTTGACCCTTTTCCAAAATGAACTGTCCATAGATGATTATTTAATTCTGTTTCATTGGTCTTTTGTGCCTATCACTAAACTAGTATCATTACTTAGTGCTTATAGTGGCTATATAGTGTGTTTTCAGGGAGTTTTGCTAGCTTAGTGGTAAAAAGTTGTGCTGCCAACCCAAAGGTTTGTGGTTCAAATCCACCAGCTACTCCATGGGAGGAAATCTCTTCCCATGTAATTTGATTCCTCTGAAAATCTGCGGGAGGGCCAACAGGTACTCAGTGTTGATTTTTGTTTGTATCTTTTTTGTTGTTGTGTTTTTATGTATACATGTTTTTATATTTGAGTGAAACTTTATAATTCATTAGATTTATTTATTTGCATATGATAAAACTTTACTTACATTGTGATTTCATGAAAAAGCTAGCCATCTGAAACCTGTTAAGAGATTGTTCTTTATGTCATTCTGAACAGAGCATGGAGTTCCAGGGTCCCAAATGTTGACACCTAACATTTTACCCATTAAAAATTTATTTAGACTTAACAGAAAGAAGAGATAAATCAATACACAAGACTCAGATGGCATAAGATAATACTGATAATAATAAACTCGTATGATGTAGGGCTAGAAAATTTTTTTTTTCCTGTAAAATACAGTATTGTTTTGGTTTAAGTGAAAAGAATACATGGAAACAGTTGAGCCTAGTGCTTATTTCTCTTACAGTGAAAATAGTTGAACTTTGGAGATTTTTAATTCTTCATGGATTAAGCTGAATTTCATTTTTTGAATGACGACTTCACTGGGTTTTCTTTGTTGACACTTTGTTTCCATTATTTTGTTTTGTAAGTGCCTTAGTATGTTACAGTTGCATTTTTCTATTGCTGTTTTCAGAATTATGTCTTTGGTTTTGAAGAATTCTATTAGGATATGTCCCTGAGGTCCTCTTTTTTTAAAGTCTCCTCAGATTGGGATTCGTGTAGTTTATTTTTGTATGATTGGCTCTCTGATCAGGTCTCAGAAATTCTGATTATAGCTTATAGATTATTGTCATGGTGCTCTGGGATCTCAGTAATTCTAATGCCAGATTTATTCATTTCATTCCATATTTCTTTCTAATTTCCTTTTCTTTATTTTCTCTTGAAATTTGTTAAGTTTTATTATTTCCTAGTTTGCTTGTTCAGTCTGTTCAGATTTAGTGTTTCTTTATATTTTAAAGGGAGTTTTTTGGTTTTGATGTCTTCAATTTCTTTATTGTTATTGTTGTGTACCGTAGAGTCCTGAACTTATAGCTGATCCTCCAGCAGGTTTTCAGAGGCAGTTAATCACATGGGAGGAGATTGCCCGTCCTTCTCCCGTGGAGCACCAGTTGGCCTCAAACCACGTGCCTTTGCAATTGCAGCACAGCTCTTGCCACTAGGCCACCAGAGCTTTATTAAGCTGTCTTTATTAAGTCTCTTACTTTGTTCATCCATTCATGAATCTTTTCTGTGGTCTTTCTTTAAACAAACATAGTACCATAGTCTGATGACATTGACTACAATACCTACAGTGTAACTGTACTCCTCCTCTTCCTGCTTCTGATTCTCATTTCCATTAATTTTCTTTATTATTCCTTTCCCTTCCTTCTAAGCTTTATTCTTGAGCAAATCCTGTCCTTTGATCTATTGTAATTGATTATCCCAGTGACTGAATACTTACATGGTGTTGTTTGTCTTGTTATAGCTTGCAAATTAGGCTTTGGGGTGAATTTTGTTCCGTGTTCTATGAGTGACTAAGTGCCAAAGTTTTGAGATTCCATCACACTTTTCAGACTTCTAGAAATCCTGGCCTCTTATGTGTTTGAGTTTTTGGTCTGTACTTTTCTTTCACTATCTTGGAGTTTCTGCAGTGATCCCTGTTAGAGTAACCAGCCCTGGTAACCGGGCACCATCTAGTTCTGCTCTCAGGCTTGCGTTGCTTTTTATTGTTACTACTTCTCATGTGATTTTGTTTTATTGACTCTTGAATTGGGTTGGGGTTTTATTTTATGTTTATTTGCTTCTGGTTTTGTAATCTGTTTATTATGGAAGAATTTTCTGATTGGGTGCTCTGATTGTACGATGACCAAGCACCTGACTATACCAGCTGAAAGGCAAAGGCCCATATCCCCCAGCCACGATGTGAGGTAAGGTTTCAGGAGACTGCCTCTGAAAGACATAGTACCAGAGCCCCACAGGGTCACTATGTATCAAAAGGACCCCAGCACCAATGGACTTAGTCTGTTTTCCTGAGAACCACTAGATGTCACTCTTATCCTTAGGTTCTTGTCAGTGCTTGTTCTGTGTTTTCTGTACTTGATCCCTGTAAATCTATAGGCATAAATAGGGCTAGGTAGTTAGAAACACTAAATATCATTCTCACTCAAAGGAACCACAGCAAATTATAGCATGACTACAAACACAGAAGTTATGATTTACAACATGTATTTGCAGGGGGAATATATTTTAATTCATAACATTCTGTTTTAATTTGTGATTATTAAATTAATTTATTAGTCTTATGTAAGTAATTCTACACTTTCTTTTGGTTTAAACTATTTTCATAAAATAAAAATTCTCCCCCTTTTTCAGACGGAAAGAGCTCTCTTTGAGGTGATGCTCTTAGCCAATACAGGAATCCTATACTCCTTAAGCTATTTTGTGTTATACATTAACCAGAATACCTAGTCATGGTTCTTTGCTGAGGCTTTTATGATTCTGCAAGAAGTCTGCATTTCTACTTGTAGTCAAGATTTTTTTTATTTTATTTAATTAATTTTAATAAACATTTACAGAGATTTTGGATTTCCATTCATTCATTGTTGCAATTTTCTCCCTGCCCAGCCCTCCCCACGCCCAGTTCGCTCCTCTCTTTGAAAAGCAAAAGAAAGATTCTTTCATTGGTATACAATCCCCCAGGCCCCCTCCCACCACCCCAAGTGCACTTCATTACGCAACCTTAATTCTGGACTCTTGTGATAACCATAATGTTGTTGTTATTGTTGTTGTTGTTATGTGCCGTCGAGTCGCTTGCGACTCATAGCGACCCTATGTACAACAGCCCTAAACTCCGCTCTGTCCT
>NW_006399926.1:2573379-2574371 GCF_000299155.1 Elephantulus edwardii
ATTAGATTATATACCTTTATCTTGTTGTGGTGCTCAAGTATTTTATAAATTCTAGGTATATGTCCCTTATCTGACAAGTCATTACCAAATACTTTTTCCCAGTCTGTGGCTTCCCTTTTTACTCTGTTGGAGAAGTTTTTGGATGTGCATAGGGATTTGATTCTTAGAAGATCCCATTCATCTATTTTCTCTTCTGGTTGTAGGTAAAAATTTTTTTTTGGGGGGGGTTTTTTTTTTTTTGTAGGTAAGAATTTTAAGCTCTGAAAAATTCAGAAAACTTAGTAGGATATTAGAACAAATTACTCTAATTAACTCGTAATTATCAATATTACAGTGGATGAAAGTGAAAGCTTTTGTATCATCATTTTGTAAGAATTTAAGCAATAGTTTCTCTGAGAGTAAAAGCATATGATAGAAATGGAGAACACTGGCAAATCTTCAAACTCTTCTAACTTATCCCATAAAATTGACAGGCTATTCAGGCCTTGAAATAAAACTGTTCTAATGAAAAAGAATTCATTTTTTAAGTTATTACACCATTCTAGTATGGGAACATTAGTATGCTGCTTTCCAGTTTGAAAAGTACACAAAAATGGAAACATATTCATAGTAATTGTTCATATGAGTGATATTTTACTTAAGTTCACTTTTACACCTGAACTTCTTTTCGATTTGCACAGTCTCGTCATACTGTGGGTTTGATAAACAGAACAGCTCATTTGTTAGTGATGCTACCATCACCACCACCAGCTGCTGTAGCATCAGTGTCAACTGATGTTGACCCCATCTGTATTAGAATAAAAATTGTGCTCTGTAGAATTTTCAGTGACTGATTTTTCAGAAGTAGATTGCCATGACTTTTGAAGCAACTTTGGATAGACTGAAACCACCAACTTTTCAGTTAACAGTCTAGTGCATTAAGTTTTGTGGTTTTTTTAACTCTTTGATCAGTCGTTTTTGGATAATCTTCAGTAGAATCTTGCTTGCATGTG
>NW_006399926.1:2575891-2576538 GCF_000299155.1 Elephantulus edwardii
AATAAAAAAAAAGGAACTCACTTCACAAAAAAAAAACCACAAAACTATTGCCTGAGTCAAGCAGACCTGACATCATTCAAACAGACATCATTGCTCCTCAGTGGTTTGGAGAGGCCCCTGAGAGTGAACTTACACAATTAAAGAAATCTTCCAGTTGTTCTCCTGAGTGCTGGTACCGACAGTATTCATTGTGGATCCAAGTGAGATGAAATCGTTGACAGTTTAAATATCTTTCTTCATCTTCCATGGTACTGCTTATCAGTCTGGTGGTAAGGATTTTTGTCTTTTTTATGTTCAGATGCAATCCATATTGAAAGCTATAATCTTTGATCTTCTGTACCTCTTCACATTCAACAAGGAAGTTTATGTCATCTGCATACCCGGGTTGTTGATGAGTCTTTTTATCCTAATGCCACATTTTCATAGAGTCCACCTTCTTAAATTATTTGCCCAAGCATAGAGATAGGTAGCCAAGAATACACACACCTACCCTGATTTTAAAACATCAAGTCTTCCCATGATGAGACAACAGCTTCTTGGACTAGTATTCATATGTTGTTGTTGTTGTTGTTATGTGCCGCCGAGTCGCTTGCGACTCATAGCGACCCTATGTACAACATCCCTAAACTCCGCTCTGTCCTGTGCCA
>NW_006399926.1:2578694-2589120 GCF_000299155.1 Elephantulus edwardii
AGAGCCTATGGTGATGAAAGAAGAAGTTCAGGCTTCTTTGAAGGACATGGCCAAAAATAAGGCTCCAGGAGTAGATGGTATACCAATTGACATATTTCAGTTAACAGATGCTGCCCTGGACGTGCTCACCAAGTTGTGTGCCAAGAAATCTGGAGAAGGACCTCTTGGCCAACTGACTAGAAGAGAGGAATCATATGAGGACAGTTAAATGTTTGGGTTGATGTTGATAAGTGCGTTAACAGATTTATACTCTCACCAGTTTTAAATTCTGTGTAATCTATGTTTTAAAAATTCCATAAGTTTTGGGAGCAAAATCTTCACATAATTAGTATATGACGATAGAAGACAAATAGTTTTATTATTTTAAGTTTGGAGCCAGGGTTTGAAATGATGGGACCAATGTCAAAAATTGATACTGCTTTGAACAAAAGTGGTGTATAAAGTGTTGAACATAAGTGATGACTGCCTAAATAAAATGTTAGCAATAAGTGTTGAGTATTTTAAACCTTCACTATTTCTATTTTTTATTAATTATTTATATTCATTTTCTCTTAGTGGTGAAACTTTCTCTTTTAAATAGAAACAGCTGTAACAATCCAAATAACAAAAGGTAAAAACCATTCAGTCTCACAAGGAGAAAGAAAGCCAGCCACAAATAGTGAACAAATTGTATTTATAAACAGACCATTGTGAAAAGCAAATTACCTTTTAGAAAGGTTTTGGGTGTGTTTTTTTACATTTAACAAAAGCACATGTAAAATTTGTAGTTTCAGTTTTACAAGTTAAGCCACAAATCAAAAGTAAAGATAGAAATTTACTTTCTGGGTTATAGCAGCTCAGTAATCATAAAGGTTCCCCCCCACCCCACCCCACCCCCGAGTGATTTGAATGACACATGATGCAAGGAGTTATTAGAATCTTTGAGACAAACTAACAAACACAAAAAGACAACCGAATACTCTTATCATCTACCACTTCACAGAGGCTGCATTGTCCAGACTATTAAGAGAGAAAAAGAGAAATTCCCATGTTGCTGTCACAAACAGAGAATTAAGCAGCCGTGCTTAAATCAGAACCACAATCAGACTTGGCCAAGAACCAGGTAAATAATTTCTCAATTAGCGTCACGGATCATAGACATCTACATTGTAAAATAAAGGATAAAATTATTTTGGTTAAGGAGTTAGAACTTAGAGGAGGTATTCAAGGGCTTCTTTTGGGGATTCAACTACACAGGTCTAATTATTTGAGTAATTCTTGAAACAGAGAACATGGGCCAGATTTTCTTCTACACAGTGTGTTTGTTTTTTGACACTGTTATGATTGATGATGAAATAAACTTTAGTTGGGTTAGTAAAAAAAGTATATGTTTATAATCATTCTTTGGGGTGGGACTTTTTTGGTGTTTTTTGTAGGCTTTTTAATAAGAAAAGTGGCCTTTAGATCCTTCCCTCCTATATCAATTTTCCCAGATCCCTTCTCGTTGTTGTTGTTGTTGTTGTTGTTGTTATGTGCCATCAAGTTATCTGTGACCCATAGCAACCCTATGTACAGTAGCTCTGAACCCTGCCCTGAGCCAGACTTACTAACTCCGACACATCAACCTCCATTGCCCCAGTTACTGTGTCAGTCCATCTCATCCAGGGTCATCTTCTCCTGCTCTATCCCTCAACCTTTCTGAGCATGATGTCCTTCTCCAAGGATAAAATTGGTTTCACCCTCTCCCAGACAAATTTGTTTTCTTGGTGGTCCATGGTATGTTCAAGACTCTTTAAAACATTTTTTTCGTAGCACATCCGACTGTACCTGGACCACTTTAGCCATATGTGCTTCTGACTTCCTCCAATTACCAACTCCTCCCAGCTTATGATTTTTTTACCTGGAGTTTCCTTTACCTGATGATTCTCCATGTCCTAGATCCTTTCCTGTGGCTGATATCCCAGCAGTGTTTACATCTTAGCTCAATATCATTCCTATGGGGAAGCCTTCCCTGATCAGTTGTTCTTAAATAATTACCGAGTAACTCTCTCCTTCCCACTATTATTTTTTATTCTTTACTTGGTTTTTTGTTTTCTTATTGTCTACTTACCCAATTAGAATATAAAACTCTTACTCACTAATTCTCTTTTTTTATAAAAAACGGTTTGTTTTCTTTTTTTTTTTCCATTGTTGCACATTTTCTCCCCAGCCCCCCCCACAATGACTCCTTGTTCCAGATTGATCACATATATAATTCCTAATCATATATTTCTTTTGGACAGTTCTTTCTGCCATCTGATCTAATAGAGTATTTATTATCTATCTACTCTTTTCCCATTCTCTCTCTAACCCTAGCACCCTGTCTGTCCTATTTTATAACAGGGGTGTTATGCAGTGTTTATCCCTTTGTGACTGAGATATTTCACTCACCATAATGTCCTTGAGGCTCCCTCATATTGTGTAATGTTTAGGAGTTCTTGTACACGGGATCGGAATGTCGCATGGGCAATTTGGGGGAGGTTCCTTTTCATAGGGGTCCTGTGAAGGATAAGATGCTATTTCTCGGAATTGGGGGTGTTAATTAAGTTAAGTTTGGGCTGTTTTGATCAGGCTTAGACCCTTATTGGGATCCATTGTCTGGACTGGTCTTTGACATGACCAGCTTAGATGTTAATCAAGTTTCTCAGGAAGTGATCGAGCTTGGGGGTGGGTGGGGTGGAGGCAGGTGCCATAGTCTTCCTCCATTTAGTGCTGCATCCTATTCCTTTATGTGACTGTATCATAGTTTTTCTATTTGTTTATTGATGGACACCTGGGTTTCTTTCACCTCTGCTGTTGTGAATAACACAGCAGTAAACATGGGTGTGCATTCAGCACTAATTCTCGGCAGTTATAAATGGTTCTGGTCTTAATGTGTGCTCAGTAGTTTATGAATAAATAAAGCCAGTGACACACTAGAAAGATACAGTCCTGAAATTTAAAAACTTCAAGCTCTACAAAGTAAGTAACTGTTTGTCTCAATAATGTCATCTGAAAATGTGTGTTGTTATACATATATTTATTAAAAAATATAATAGACTAGATCTCAACAAAACCATAACAAGTGAAGAGATTGATCTTTAATCAGAAATCTTCCAAAAATTGAAAAATCCTGAACCAAATGGCTTTTCTAGGGAATTCTTCTAAACACTGAAAGTAATAACTGTAGTCCTTCTTAAACATTTCCTAAAATACTGGCTTCAAAGAAACACTTCCTAACGAACTCATTTTGGAGGGCTAGCTTTACTTTGGTGCCAAAGCCAGAAAAAGATAACACTGGAAAAGAAAACCACAGACCCAGTACCCATTATGAATACAGATGCAACACTAAAAAAAAAAACGCCAGAGAAACCACTTCATGTTGTGGGAATAGACAGGAAATCTCTTAACCTGATAAAAAAAAAAACATTTAGTGAAAACAACTAGCCTCATATTCAGTGGATGAGGACTTCAGATAAGGAATAAAAAGGATGCTCATTCATCACTTAGTACTTACTGGAAGTTCTAGCCAGTATAATTAGGCAAGAGAATGAAATAAAATATATTAAGAGTCCAAAGAATCCACAAGAAAATTACTAGAGCCAATAAATGGATTCTGTACTGTGTCAGGATATAAATTCAACACACAAAAAAGATCAATTAGGTTTTTATATATCAGCAGTGAACTATCAACAAAGAAGGAAGCTATGTAAATAATTCCATGTAAACAAACATCTAAAAGAATAAAGTAGCTTAGAATAAATTTAACCCTTAATGACTGTTAACACTGAAAAATCTAAAACATTACTGAAGGAAATGAAAGGTGATCCGAATAAATAGAGTATCTCATGCTTGTAGATTAGAAGGCTTAATACTATTAAGATGTTAGTACTTCAGAGCTCTGGTGGCCTAGTGGCAAGAAGCTGCACTACAATCCCGAAGGTATGTGGTTCGAATCCATCAGATGCTTTGCTGGAGAAGGAGCGGCAATCTGTCTCCTTCTGTACCAGTCGAATCTGACTCGCTGGCACACAACAACAACAAAATAAAATTTGATTTAAAAAAAATTTTTATTCACCAAAGAAGACATTCAGATGGCTAACAAGCACATGAAGAAATATTCAAAATCAAAACAACTATGAGATATCATCTCACCCCAGGCAAAATAGCAAAATTTAACAGAACAGCAAGCAAGAAATGCTGGCAAGGTTGTGGAAAAACTGGAACCCTTATTCACAGTTGGTGGGAGTGTAAAATGGTACAACCACTGTGGAAAGTGGTGTGGCGCTTTCTCAAAAAGTTGCAAATAGAGATACCATTTGACCCAGCAATTCCACTACTGGGAATATACCTCAAAGAGACCATAACTGACATCCAAGCAGATATATGCACACCCATGTTCATCGCAGCTTTGTTCACAATAAGTAGGAGTTGGAAACAACCTAAGTGCCCATCAACAAATGAATGGATAGAGAGGTTGTGGTATAGTCACACAATGGAATACTATGCTGCATTGAAAAACAAAGAACTCATGCAACATTATTCCAAATGGGTGACCCTGGAGGACATGATGCTGAGTAAAATATCTCAGTCACAAAAGGACAAATACTTCATGGTGTCACTGTTGTAGAAAGTGACTGACGTCAGGGTTGGGGTAAGACTGAGAAAAACTGGATAGATTATGTATACTGAATTGAAACAGATGAGGGAGAGAACAGTTTAAAAGTGTGTTATATTATGTTAAGCGTATTGTGATTATCACAGGAATCCAGAATTGCATAGCGGAGTGCGTTGGCGGTGGGAGGGGGCGGTCGTTGGGGCCAGCATCGGGGGGGTATTGCATACCAACGAAAAAGTTTATCTTTTGCTTTTCAAAGAGAGGAGTGAACTGGGGGGAGCGGGGTAAAGAAAAAAGTGCAACAATGAGTGAATGAAAATCCAAGATCTCTGTAAATGTTAATTAAAATTAATAAAATTTTTAAAAAATTTTTAAAAATTATGTTAGTACTTCATCTAGCCTTTATAAGTTCATCATACTCCTCGTCAAATTCAAACAGCCTCTTTGCAAGAACAAAAACAAAAAATCTTTAATTTATAGCCAAAGCAGTGCTGAAAAGAACAGGAAGATCCAGTCTGTTATTGGCATTATGGTAACTATTTAGATGGATGGGATGGACTACTGGAATTGAATCGCAGTTGATTTGTGACAAAGATACTAAGTCTATCCAGTTGAGAAGGAATAGTCTCTTTTAAATCATCTTGGGCACCTAGATTTCCACAAATGAAAGAATGAACGTGAAAAAGTAGAGAATTCAAAGTGCCTTGCTAGTCTGATAGAGACTCATGGCATCCTTGAGACTTGGCCTTTTGTCACCTTTTCACCTAATTCTTCTAAATACACTCCTATAGCTCAAATTATAAGCATACCAGGGAGGTATTCACATCTTAGAACAATGCTCATAGAAGATCAAAAGAGCAGTATTTACCCAGAAATAAAGTTCCAAGTCAATAAGGATAAGGATAGAAGGCAGAGTGGAAATAAGAGTTAAAAAGAGAACGTGAGAAGAATGTTGTTGCATACAGTAACAACAGTAATGTACAGTAATGTTGTAATACAGTATAAGAGCTGTAATTAATTAATTGTGTGTGTATAAAACAATATAATGCATTTGGACGATTTAAGGACGGACAGATTTGCTCTGTAAGCATTTACTCAAAGCATTGTAAAAAGTTGTATTGTTGGGGTTACTTATTGCATATGAATCAGAATTGAAACATGCTACCCCTCCCTCCAGTGGATTTTCAGAAGATGTAAATCGAAAGTGGGGAGAGTGCCTATCTTTATCCCTCAGCACTTTGGTGGATTCAGATTGCCAGAGACACCTTTCCCACTGGATACAATCCATAACAATCGCTATGATTTTTAAAACTGAAAACAGATTGACAAAGATATGTAGAAAAACTGAAATCCACATCCATTGCTTGTGGGATTATGAAATACTCCAGCTTCTATGGAAAAGAGTTTTGTGGCTCCTCAAAAAGTTAAGCAGAGGATTACCATCAGATCCAGCAGTTGAACTCTAGATGTTTGTATACCTAACTAAAGAATTGAAAGCAGGAATGCAGATTGTTGTTGTGATGTTGGTAGTTATGTGCCGTTGTGTTGTCTGCGACTCCGAGACCCTGTGTGCAACAGCCCTAAACCTTGTGCTGACCTTATTGTCTCTGACACACCTACCCCCACCACCTCAGTGACTGAATCAATCCATCTCATCAACAGTCTTCCTCTCTTGCACCCTCCCTCCACTCTCCCAAACATGACATCCTTCTCCAAGGACTGGTTCCACCTTGTGTTATGTCCCAGTATGTCAGATGAAGCTTCAG
This sequence comes from Elephantulus edwardii, assembly GCF_000299155.1. Lineage (NCBI taxonomy): Eukaryota > Metazoa > Chordata > Mammalia > Macroscelidea > Macroscelididae > Elephantulus > Elephantulus edwardii. Next base: position 2,585,076 of record NW_006399926.1, read on the forward strand.
AATCCTTGCCTCCAAGGAGCAGCCTGGTCTGACCCTCTCTAGGACAAACCTGTTTATTCTTCTGGTATATTCAATACTCTTCTCCGGCATCAAAGGCATCAATTCTCCTTCTGTCATCCCTAGTCAGATACTTATATACTAATCTTCATTGCAACACTATTAACAATAGCCAAAATATGGAAACAAATATCCATCAAAAATGAATGGAAAAATTAAATGTGGTAATAACGGATACTTAATTGTACTCATTCAAAACCTATACATAGACCAAGAATCTGTTGTACAAACAGAACTGAGTGATTTCAAATGAAGATATACGTGTACAACAAGGCTATCTCCTTTCTTCGTACCTGTTCGATATGTATGCTGAGCAAATCATTCAAGAAGCTACACTTTCTTTTTTTTTTAAATTTAATTTTATTATTTTGTGTGCGTGTACCGTCAAATTGGATCTGACTGTTAACAGGAGGAAATTGTCCCTCCTTTTCTAGCAGAGCATCTGGTGTATTTGAACTGTGTACCTCTGGGGTTTCAGTGCAGCTTCTTGCCACTAGGCCACCAGAGCTCCCTAAGAAGCTACACTTTATGAAGAGGAATGTGTCATCAGGATTGGAGAAAGACTCATTAACAACCTGGATTATGTAAAAGACACTGAAAATGGCAGAAATTTGAAACACTTGATGCAGAAGATAAAGGATTTCAGTCTTCAATATGGATTATATCACAACATTAAAAAAAAAAGAAAAATCCTCAACTTTGGGCCAGTAGGCAACATCTTCAAAGGTAGAAAAAAGATTAAAGTTGTCAATGATTTTATCTTGTTTGGATCCACAATTAATACTCCTGGTACCAGCAGTCAAGAGATCGGAAAGATTTGTTTTATAAGGAAAGTCTGTTTTCAGGAACCTCTTGAGATTTCTAAGGAGCGGTGATGCTAAAGACTAAGGTGCACCTGAGTCAATCAATTGTTGTGTATCACTGAGTTGGAACCAACTCATAGCTGACCCTCTAGCGTGCTTTCAGAAGCTGTAAATCTCCCTGGAGAAGAATGCCAATCTATCTCCCACACTGCAACTGGTAGATTTCAACCTTGGACCTTTGTGTTGTAATACAGTTCCTTACCAATAAGCCACCTGAGCTCCCTGGTTCAAGCCATGGTTTGCTGGGGTTTTGTTTGGTTGATTAGTTTTCAATTACTTGCTATGCATCTGAAAGCTAGGCAAATGAATCCATGCCTTTGAGTAGTGGTGTTGGAGAAGAGCTCTGAATATCTCATGGATTGCCAAGAGAACAAACAAGTGTGCCTTGTAGAAAGTGCAGCCAGGGTGCTTTAGAGGTGAGCATGGTGAAACTTCTCACACATCTTTTGGTCATGTTGTTAGGAGAGACCAATCCTTGGAAAAAGACCAAATGCTTAGAAGGGTGGGGTGTCAGCAAAAGAGAGGAGGACCCTCAGGGCGGTAGATTGACTGTAACAATAGTCTCAAATATATCAAGAGTTTATGAAGATGGCACAGGGATAAGGCAAGGTTCAGATCTGTTGTTTTAGGGTGCTGTTAATTGTACCTGCTTTGATGGCACCTAAGAACAACAAAAATATACAATTGTTGAGATACACAGGAACCCTCATAGTATACTAGATTACATATTAAGCTCCTAGAAAAAGATCATCAGTTAGAACTGCCTCGGAAAAAGGTGAGACATTCTGTTCCTGTTATTTTAAAAATTTGGAAACCCATGAGGAAGTTCCATTCTCTTGTACAGGGTCGCTGTAGGAATCATTGGATAACAGTGAGTGATACACATACTCTGAAACATTACTCAGCCATAAAGAGAATGGAAACTCGACCTACTTTATAGAATAAATCTGAAAAATAACACTCCTAAGAAATACATCAGAACCAAAAGAAAAAATATACGATCTCACTTAAGTATCCCACTAGGCCAGTGTTTATTAGTGTTTATGAGGATAAATGAAAGGGGAAAAAGACTCATACTTAGGAGCTGTTTCTGTTAAAAGCAATAGATTTGAAAATGTTCCACAGTATGATAAACATGATTATTATCACTGAATTGTGAAAACTGTCATAATGTTTTGCTACAAATATGTTTACCATCTTTTAAAAAAAAAAGTACTGTAAAAATAGCTCTGCTATTTAAAAGACTAAAAAAATCAAAACTCAAACTCACTGCTGTTGATTCAGTTCTGACTCACAGTGGCCCTCCACTCGATTTCTAAGGCTATATGTCACACCGAGAGGAAACTGCCACACTTTCTTTTGCTTTAGGGTTGGAAGTGTGGCTCCCTAACGGGATAAAACAACCTCTTTTAATAAGACAAAGTATTTGATAATTTGAGACAGAAAAAAAAAAGTGTAACTTTCATTTACTAACTGAAACGTTAAAAATAACTCAGTTGTCTAAATGAGACTTTACTGAAATCTCTAGAGACTGATTTCTAAACAAAGCACGTTAGTGAGATATAAAGTAGTGGTAAACTTGATCTTAGAGACAGTGAAAAATAATATTTAATTATTTTAAGTGCAATATTTTAAATCCTATTACTTACAATATTACCAAAACCACAATAAAACGACAGAATAATGTAGCTGATAGTTCAACAAGAAACTGGAGTTTAAATTTTAAATCTTCTTCTGACAAGTTGTTAAAATTTACACAAGTCACTTAGAACATCTATTTGCAAATCTGTAAATAAGAGTTAACCATTTTCTCTTACCTGCTTCACATGATAATATATGGTGATAATATGTGGGAATACTTTATATATATATTTTTTTTTTCTTTTCTAAATCATTAGCCAAATATAAGATAATCCTTATGTGATCATAGCTGGGTTTATTTTGCAAAATGACAGGAGCTAAAGAACCTATTTCTCACATACAGTTCCTCAAAGACAATTTCAGAAATTTGTATTTTCTAAATGGATGTAGCTCTGTTAGTGCACTCACAGGAAGTTGTGCTGCCAACTCATAGATCATGTCTCTCTGTCTCTTAGAATCTACCAACCAGTCCAAAAGAGAATGGGCCGTCCCCTCCTTGGACTCAAAGATAATGAGTAGTAATGTCTGCAAGTATTTGATACTCCTTCGCTATAAAGAATTTTAAACTCCTTCCAACAATATGCATTTAAGATGTAAGCCATTGTTAAATACTGTTGGTGAGGTGGCCTACTTCTCATGGTTTCCCTATATTTTTATGATTCCAGCCCAAAGAGCCGATTGATCCAGTTAAAGAAGGAGAAGTTGGAATACACTCCAGGAGAACATGAATATGGATTATTCCCCGCCCCCATTCATGTTGGTGAGTATATACTGGGGCATATTGCTGCTCTTCTTCAAACTGTTTTTCCAAAGAATGAAGGCTAAAGTTCCATAAAGGGGCCTCCTCTGTATTTGCTTTCAAGGAGGGAGGTCCAGCCTTTTGGAATGTAACTTTCTAATAAATCTGTCTTTACTTTTTACCTTAAAGGAACTCAAATGGCATACCATCAGAGTAAAATCCAAAAGTCTTATGTGGGCCTTTTAAGAGTAATAAGATGATTTGAGACCCATTTCATCCAGATGCTAAATAAATTTGTGTTCTGACAAAAAAATAGAGAAATGTAGTCCCCTTCCTTCCGTACTTTTCACCATCTATTTCCAGCTTTCTCTGCTCACCCTGTTGTGTCATATTGGTCTTACTTCAGTTCCTAGAACTTTCCCATTAGATGGCCATTGTGTTTCATATGCCCTACAGAGCTCTTCTTCAAACTATTCACATGATCAAGTTGGTTTCTTATCCTTTTTTTTTTAAATTTTTGTGAGTATACCATCAAATAATCATCCGACTCAAAATTAGGATGACCATATGATATATTACTCTGGAGATGGAAAAGTGAGGAAAAATGGAGTTGCTTTCATAGTTAAAAAAGTCATTGCTAGATCTGTCTTGAAATACAGTATTGTCAGTGACAGGATAATATCTATATGCATACAAGGAAGTCCACTGAATACCACTATCATTCAAATATATGCATCAACAACCA
>NW_006399926.1:2591435-2599164 GCF_000299155.1 Elephantulus edwardii
GGATTGATTCAGTGACTGGGATAATTGGGATGGGAGTGTCAGAGACAGTGCAATTCGCACAGGACAGAGCGGAGTTTAGGGCTGTTGTACATAGGGTCCCTATGAGTCGCAGGCGACTCGATGGCACATAACAACCACAACAACATACCATCAAATGATCTGACTAGTACAGGAGATTTTTCCTTTTTCTCCAGCAGAGCATCTGGTGCATTTGAACCGCTCACCTCTGGGATTGCAGTGCAGCTTCTGGCCACTAGGCCACCAGAGCTCGCTGGTTTCTTATCCTTTTTATAAATAACGGCTGCTGTTGTTGATTTCCAACTCAAGAGTGACCCTGTAGGACAGACTCATTTTTCCCCACAGAGCCACTGTTTTGACTATCCCTGCATGATAATCCCACAGGCACCCGATTTGAATCCACAAGTTGTACTATGGGAGGAGGGACAATCCTCTCCCATGTGATTTACTGTCTCTGAAAACTCACTGGAAGGTCAGTTGTGGTTTAGTTCCAACTCATTGTACACTACAACTTTTCAGTTAGCAGCCAATACTTAATCCACAGTGTATCTTTTTTTAACTGAGATTTTAATGAAAGTTTATAAAGAAATTGTGTTTCTAATCGTTTGTTGTTGCACATTTCTTCCCTGTCCACCCCTCCCCCCCCAGATCAGATTTTCTTTGGAGAAAAAAGTTCTTTCATTGTTATACAGGCACCCCCGCCCTAACCATTTTACTATGCAGTTCTTATTCTGGGCTCTTCTCATGCCAACAAAACCTATTATATATTCCTTTTATACAGTTCTCTCCCTCATGTTTCAATGCCATGTAGATTATTTATCCCCTCATCTCAGTTTCCCCCAGCCGCCATGTCAGTGGCATTATGCCGTTCTTTTTGGTTGTTTTTTTTTTTATTGTTGTTGTTTTTACTGAGATATTTCACTCAGTATAATGTCCTCTAGGGTTATCCATTTTGTATAATAATTCATGAGTTCCTGTTTTTCAATGCAGCATAGTATTCCAGTGTACACAGTGTATCTTTTAAGAGGATGCTTAATGCCAGTATCAGCTTAAGTATCATTTTCTGCAAAATATTTTCCTTTCTTCTTAAAATGAGTCTTTAGTTTTGAGAAATGTAGGATGGCAAAGGGTCCTTTTCTTTTGTATCATATTTATTCCCTACTATGTTCTGTACTTCTTACATACCATGTTCCAGTTATTAATGGGTATCTGCAGCTGTTTCTCCTCATTTTAAGTCTTGTCACTTCAGCACACTAAGGTCCTTCACTAGGTGAAAGCTGCATTAGATTTTGCTTTGAAGAGGCTGCTCTTACCCAGTTGCATTATTAGTGCCTCCCAACCTGAGGAGCTCGTCTTCTCGCATTATATCCGGCAATGTTTTTCCATTGTCAGCTGAAACCTAACCAGCCTGAGTAACACTGCTGGTATTTAAAATACCAGTGGCATCACAACAAATATCACAGCAAGCCACTACAGTATGGCAAACAGACAAGTGGTGCATCCGAAAGCTGGGCATTGTGTAAAGAAGACTGAAGAAGAAGTGATACCTTTGAATTATGGTGTTGGCAAAGAGTATTGAATATGCCATGAACTGCCAGAAGAACAAACTATTCTCTCATAAAGGATGGTAAAACTTCATCTCACTTTGGGTATATTCTCAGAAGAAACCAATCCTTGGAGACTGAGAAAGGTCAGAGAAAGAGATGAAGGCCTTCAACAAGATGGATTAATGCAGTGACTACCACAATAGACTTAAGCAGGACAAAGGTTGTGAGGATGATGTAGGATTGTGCACAGTTCAGATCTACTGTTTATAGGGTCCCTGTGAGTCAGTAACAACAGTCTCATATTTGTTTAGGCATTTCTCTACTGTTAAGTTGTAGCTTCAGAAGAGAAAAAAATGTTCTCTTTCTTATTCTCCTTTGACTTTTTTTTCCCCAATACCTACTACCTAATAGGGCACCTTGGCAGCCTAGCAGGTAAGGAGTTGTGTTGTCAACCCAAAGACAGACAGTTTTGTTGCTAGTGAGGCTCTCTGCCTTGGAGAACTTGAAGGAACTTTTCTTCCACTATCATAAATGATAAAGTGCGAGTTTAGAATTCTTTTTCACACAAGCAGAGAATTTATTAAGGGAGGAAAAAACTTTTATTAAAGAAGAAAATATTAGGAAGTGGTGGTTTCTGGAGTAGAAATGGCCGCGCTTGCTCCGCTGCCCCCCCAATTTAAGAGCATACAGCATCATCTGAGGACAGCGCAGGAGCATGACAAGAGGGACCCTGTGGTGACCTATTACTCTTAAGAAGCAGTTGGGTGATAATGAGGCTATTACTCAAGCAATAGTTGGTTGTGCCCATTTGGAGAATTATGCTTTGAAAATGTTTTTGTATGCAGATAATGAAGATCGTGCTGGACGATTTCACAAAAACATGATCAAGACCTTCTATACCACAAGTCTTTTAATAGATGTCATAACAGTATTTGGAGAACTCACTGATGAAAATGTGAAACACAGAAAGTATGCACGGTGGAAGGCAACATATATCCATAATTGTTTAAAAAATGGTGAGACTCCACAAGCCGGACCTGTTGGAATTGATGAAGATAATGATGTTGAAGAAAATGAAGATGCTGGAGCAACCTCCCTGTACTCCCCACCACCTCAGCCATCATCCTCCAGTTATGACCCAAGCAGCATACCCCCTGGTAGTTATACGGGGATTCAGATTCCTCCCGGGGCACATGCACCAGCTAATACACCAGCAGAGGTGCCTCACAGCGCAGGTGTAACAAGTAATACTATCCAGCCTGCTCCACAGACTATTCCTGCCATTGATCCTGCACTTTTCAGTACAGTTTCACAGGGAGACATCCGTCTAACACCAGAGGACTTTGCTAGAGCTCAGAAGTACTGTAAATATGCTGGCAGTGCTTTGCAGTATGAAGATGTAAGCACTGCTGTGCAGAATCTACAGAAGGCTCTCAAGTTACTGACTACAGGCCAAGAATAAAGAATGAAGCCTTTGTACAGCAGATTTGTGTCCGTGGGGCCTAAAGAACTAATAGTCTAGTGCTCTGTCTTCAGCCTCTCAGGAGCGCAGAATTAAGGAAGACTTCAGTGCCATTGAACATAACAATGAAATCTGTGTCTGTGTGTCAGATTCCTGTTGAAGCCTGATCAGCAGCCTCAGCCAGTTGTCATTGTCTGTTTAGTGGATCCAGGAACTTCTGGGTGTATAGAACTGATGTTAGCAAGACTTTGAAAATACCCATTGAACCCTACTTCAAACAATGAGAACACACGTCCATAAAATGTATATTAAAAATACGTTTTGTACCTTAATTTACATATCATAGGGGAGATTATGTTTTTGGTTCTTTTTTAATAATGTTTGAGCAGACACTCTTGCTTTGCTGTAAGATCCTAAATTTAACTTTTAATAAATATTGCCAGGAAGTTCTAGATTAGAAATGTTTTTGCTTTTCTCAGGACATCTAAAACAAGTATGAATGTCCTAAGCTGTTAGGTGAATCTGAGAAGTTATGTTCAAAACTTATAATCATGTTAAATATAACTACATTGAAAGTTTAAAAATCCATGCAAGGGTATATAACAAAGAGGTAGAATCACGATTTTAGACTTGAAGATAATGTTGGTTTCCCACCTGCTTTACCTTATACAGTCAAGCATCAGGTGAATTGGTATTTGCTTCATAGGCAGTTTGGCTGCATGTATTAGAGAATGAAAAGACATTTGTAGTAATGCCTGAAAACTTGGTGCTTTAAGTTAAGATTCTCCTCTGCTGCTAATGGATTCCATAGACGGTATAGTTATGAATGATGCAGAAGATTATAAGAATTTCGTTTCTCAGTTGTTAACTTAAGTTTTTATGGGGAATTAGGGATTTACTGTGTCACTTGCATTTGTGTTGTGTGTGAAAATAAATAGAATTCATTTAAGTTTTTTTTTAAAAAAAAGAAGAAAATATTAAAGGAGGAAAGAAGTGAGTGATGGAGAGCCGAAAGAAGAAGCCACATGACAGGTGTCAAAAACACTACAGGGTAAAAAGGAGTCTGGATGGGTACAGGTTTCACATTTACTCATAGAGAGGGGAAATTGCAAGAAATGAATTCGCAAAGGTGGGGTTATGATAACTGAATGAACATACATCGAGTTCTTCCATCTGGAGTCTGCTGCCACGGCCTCTAGGTTATGCAGCCTTACTTATGGCATGAGGCGCTTGTGCTACAGCAGTGCTGTCTGGTTCAAAACCTTTCTCAGGCAGTTAGTTTGTTCAAAGTAAATTAGCCCTCTTGCTGTTAATGCGTGTTCCAGAAAATTGATGATATTTCTTAGGGCCAGACAAGATCCTCAAAGACAGGATCTGATTAGTAACTAATAAGACCATTCTTCAGGATGTGTAACTTCACCTATTAATAGGGGTGGTTGGAGGGAGTAGGGGGAATCCTGTTCTGCCTACCTGCTTGCATTTTACCTAACTCTTATCCCACCTCAGTTCAAATCCAAGAGTTGTCCCAAAGAAGAGACATAAGCAGACTTCTCCCATGTGATTTATAGCCTCTGAAAACTCTCTGGAGGGTCAGCAGTGAGTCAGCTCCAGTGGGAATGAGTTTGAGTTGTTGTTGTTGTTATGTGCCATCGAGTCGCTTGCAACTCATAGCGACCCTATGTACAACAGCCCTAAACCCTGCGCTATCCTGTGCCTGTCGCACTGCCTCTGACACACCCATCCCGATTACCTCAGTCACTGAATCAGTCCACCTCATAGAGGCCCTTCCCCTCTTGCACTGTCCTCCACCCTCCCAAGCATGATGTCCCTCTCCAAGGACTAGTCCCTCCTTGCAACATGCCCAAAGTATGTCAGGTGAGCTTCACAATCCTTGCCTCCAAGGAGCAGCCTGGTTTAACCCTCTCCAGGATGAATCTGTTTTCTTGGCAGTCCAGGGTACATTCAGTACTCTTCTCCAGCACCACAGCTCAAAGGCATCAGTTCTCCTTCTGTTCTCCCTAGTCATTGTCCAACTATCTGATGTCTAACAAGTGATTGCAAGGACCGTGGCCTGTATCAGATGCACCTTAGTCTCCAGAGTGACACCATTGCTTTTAACTACTTTGGAGAGGTCCCTAACAGCAGACTTTCCCATCACAATATGTGTTTTTTTTATTTCCTGGCTACTGGTGCCAAGAGTGTTGACCGTGGAGCCAAGCAGACTAAAGTTGTCAACAGTCTCAATCTCTTTTTTTTTTAATTGGGAAAAACATATTAGGGGTACAAGGAGGTGAGGGTTGGGGGCAGAAGGGTGAGGATGGGCCAGGATGCAGTTGCAGAGCTGCACAGTTTGATCGGTGGGGGGAGCAGGTGAAGGAAATAATGAGGGTCCAGAGGGGACCAGATACTACAGAAGAATGACAAGCATTTTCCAGTGGTAATTAAACCAACTGTCATATTGATTTGGGAATTGGATGCCAACTCTCTGGCTTCTTCATGCTGAACAGGGGCTTAGATGTAAAGGGGGGAAGGGAGGACGCTTTATCACCTTACTGGTGGTCTTGGGTTCCAGCTGCTTGCCTTCTTGCTCTGTTAGAAGATATTTTCCTGTCATTTGCACCCCTCTGGACTGCAAAGTGTTTTCCCAGGTGGGTCCAGTGGGGATAGCTGGTTGAACCTAGAGGCTCCATCCTCCTTTGCTTCCTTAGCTGTCAGTTGTATTTCCTTTTTGTCACTGGTACTGGGTTCCAGGGTCAATTCTGGAGTAAAACTCAGAGTTAAGGTTACCTGTAGGAAAGGGAGCAACCCTAGAGAGAACAAACTTGTGAGTTACAAATAGAAGGGCTTTGAGAGTGTTGCTTTCAGGTTTACTGGGGGGGAGGGTGGCAGAAGGTGGCCTAGGTAACATTGGATACCCTACGCATTCTTTTTTTTTCTCTTTCCCCACCCAGGGGTCAGTCTGGGGACAGTGGCACAAACTGGGGACTGAGGAGCTCACCCTGAGGGATTGAGATTGGGGCGAGCCCGAAGGCTGAGGGCAGCCCGCCCCAGGCAGAGGGCCGCGACGGCTCGCCCCAATCTCAATCTCTTTACCATCCATCCTGATGCTGTCAATTGGTCCAGAGGTGAGAATATTTGTCTTCTTGTCATTGAGCCTCAATCCATATTGTAGGCTGCAGTCCTTGACCCTCTGCAGCAAGCATTTCAGGTCCTCCTCAGTTTCAGCAAGCAGGGTGTGTCATCCACATAATGTAGATTGTTAATAGATCTTCCACCAATCCTGACACCACACTTCTTATAGAGCCTAGCCTCTTGGATAATCTGTTCTGCATACAGGTTGAAAAGATATGGCGATAGGACACATCCCTGGCGTACACCCTTCCCAATTTTGAACCATGCAATGTTTCCCTGCTCTGTTCTCATGACTGCCTCTTGGTCCAAGTATAGGTTTCGCATTAGCACGATCAAGTGTTCTGGGATTCCCATTCTTCTCGGAGTCAGCCACAGTTTGTTATGATCCACACAGTCAAATGCATTTGCATAATCAATGAAACACAGATAAACATTCTTCGAGTATTCCCTGCTTTCAGCTAAGATCCATCTAACATCAGCCACAATATCCCTAGTACCACAACCCCTTCTAAATCCAACCTGGACTTCTGGCAGTTCTCTGCTGATGTGCTGTTCCAGTCGTTTTTGCATAATCTTCAGTGGAATCTTGCTTACATGTAAAATCAATTATATTGTTCTATAGTTTCTACACTCTGTTGGGTCACCCCAGTCAGTGCATAATAACTATTGTGCAAATAAATGAAAAAATGCTTTCATTTATTCAATAAATGGTTGAGTTCAAAACCAGTTTTCTCTGTAAAGTTTAAGTCACAATTTTTAAAGAAGAATTCAAAAGTAAAGTAGGGGAGCAAGGTTGATTAACTTGGAACAAGGGAACAACATACTTGTACAATAGATTGTTATCCTGTGCTTTTGCTCCTTAACTCTAACTTTCTTGACAATGGAACTTTTCTCCACATTTAGAATTATCTAATAGCCTTTTTTTCTTCCAGAGAATCTCTGCATCAGTAGTAGGCAATAAAGTTAACTTGATTTAAATATACTGTGCTGGATAGCTAGAGAATAGTTAACTCCTGAGTACAGTCATAAAGTTTATTCTCTTTATAATTTTACTAGTGCTTATTTAATGACTGTAAAAGTGCATTCAGATTCTCTGGGCTTGATGCCACAATTCTTATGAAAGAGCCTTTTCTTTTCACTAGTGAGGTCATTGCAGTGAAAACAGATTTCTAACAGATTAACTATTTCCTAGAACCTGGTTAGGATAATATTCCTTGAAAATAAGAATGTGAGGGACAATCTCCTCCTGTACCAGTCAGATCTGATTTGACGGTACACGCACACAAAAATAATAAAATAAAAATTAAAAAAAAAGTAAAAATAAAGAAAATAAGAATGTACCCCCAAAGCCCTCACGCATCTGATGTAATAAAGTATAATAATTTTTTTAAGGTGAGCTCTGGTGGCCTAGTGGCAAGAAGCTGCAACTACAGTCTCAGAGGTGCACAGTTCAAATCTACCAGATGCTCTGCTGGAGAAGGAGGAACAGTCTCCTCCTGTACCAGTCAGATCTGATTTGACGGTACACACAAAAAATAATGAAATAAAATTTAAAAAATAAAATAAAATT
>NW_006399926.1:2599264-2624772 GCF_000299155.1 Elephantulus edwardii
AAAAAATAAAATAAAATTCAAAAAAAATAATTTTTTAAAAGAAAAGAAGAATGCAAGAGCCTCATTTAAAGGAAAGCATTGACCATTGTGGTTATAACTAACTTTGTCCTGAATGGGAAATTGTCTGACCTAGATCTTAGAATTAATTTCTAGCTATTCAAGGGCATAACAGAGCTAGTTAACTTAAGAGGGGATAAAAAGAAAAATTACTAACCCAATAATTCTGTCATATTTCTCATGGTTAAGTGTTCCAGAATGGCAACCCTTCCCTTTTTAATAGGGATTTTGTTTTTTAAGAATCCACTTCAAAAAAAAAGAATCTACTTCAGTATCTCACTAAAACTATTTTGTACTCAATGGTCTGCATAGTGAGTAAAAAAAATTATGTGGTTGTTGTTTGTTTGGTTTTGTTTACCACCAGTCTAGCAGGGCATAGCATCAACAACCTACGTTATACAGATGACACAGCCTTGCTCGCCAAAACTGAGGAGGACCTGGAGCATTTGCCACAGAAAGTCAAGGACTATAATCCCTAAAGTGCATTGAAGCTCAGCCACAGGAAGACAAAGATTCTCACCACTAGGCAAATTGGCAGCATCATGAAGGATGAAGAAGAGATTGAGTTTGTTCAATTTCAACTTGCTTGACTTCAGAATCAACACTCTTGGCACCAGAAGTCAGAAAACTAAAAGATGAATTGAGTTGTAGAAGTAATACTGTCAGGGACCTCTCCAACGTGCAAACACAGAAAATTATCCATTATTATTATTATTATTATCATCATCATCATCATCATTATCATTATTAACAAGCTGTGGCTGACTCTGAGAAGAATGGGAATCCCAGAATGTTTGATCGTGCTAATGCGAAACCTATACTTGGACCAAGAGGCAGTTGTCAGAACAGAGCAGGGAGACACTGCATGGTTCAAAATCAAGAAAAGGGTCCGTCAGGGATGTATTTTGTCTCCATACCTTTTCAAACTGTATGCAGAACAGATCATCCGAGACGCTGGGCTGTAGGAAGAGAAATGTGGCATCAGGATTGGTGGAAGAATCGTCAACAACCTGTGTTATACAAATGACACAACCCTGTTTGCTGAAACTGAGGAGGACCTGAAGCGCTTGCTGCAGAAGGACTGCAGTCTTTAATATGAATTGAAGCTCAATATCAAGAAAACAAAGATTCTCACCAGTGGTCCAATTGGCAGCATCAGTATGGATGGTGAAGAGATTGAGATAGTTAACAGTTTTAGTCCACAGTCAACACTCTTGGTAACAGCAGCCAGGAAATCAGGAGGCGAATTGCATTGGAAAAGTCAGCTGTGAGGGACCTCTCAAGAGTACTGAAGTGCAACGACATCAGGCTGGAGACTAAGGTACGCCTGATCCAGGCTATAGTCTTTGCAATTACATGCTATACATCGGAGAGTTGGACAGTGAATAGGGATGATAGAAAGAGAATTGATGCCTTTGAGCTGTGGTGCTGGAGAAGAGTGTTGCATATACCATGGACTGCTAGGAGAACAAACAGGTTTGTCCTGGAGAGGGTGAAGCCAGAATGTTCCCTGGAGTCAAGGATCCTGAAGCTTCATCTGACATACTTTGGGCATGTTGCAAGGAGGGACTGGTCCTTAGAGAGGGACATCATGTTTGTGAGAGTGGAGGGACGGCGCAGGAGATAAAGACCCTCAATGAGATGGATCGATTCTGTGAGTGGAGTGGTGGGAATGAATGTGTTTGAGACAGCGAGCTTGGCATAGGATAGAACGACGTTTAGGGCTCTTGTACATAGGGTCACTATGAGTCGCAAATGACTTGATGGCACATAACAACAACAACAATCCAAGAGAATCCAGACAACAGTGTTTTTTAATTGTGGTGTTCACAAAGAGAATTGAATATGCTGTGGACCACCAGACAAGCAAACAAATCTCAGAGCAGTACAACCAGGATGGATGCTTCTTACAGGCAAGGATGGTGAAACTTCATCTCACATGCATTGGACATGTTGTCAGGAAGGTCTGGTTCTTAGAAAAAGGCATCATGCTGGAACAGGCAGAGGGTCAGTGAAAGAGAGGAAGACCCAATGGGATGGGTTAACACAATGACTATCACAGTAGGCTCAGAAAAAGCATGGCAGGGATTGTAACGATTGTTCAGATACGCTCCTAGGGTCTCTGTTTTTGTAGTTGACGTCACAGGCTGTCTGTTAAAGTGATTTCAGATAGAAAAGTTTTATACTTCTATTTTATTATTATTTTGTGTGTTTACCATCAAATCGGACCAGACTGATACAGGAGGAGGTTATCCCTCCTTCTCCAGCAGAGCATCTGGTAGATTCAAACAATGCACCACAGGGATTGTAGTGAGTTTTATACTTTTATGTAGCCAACCTGATATCCATTTTATACTTGTTCTCAAGATAAATTGTTTTTAAGTAAGAGACCTTTTTTACCATGTAGTGAATGTCCTGGCTTCACTCTGCATTTCCTGGTCAGATAATTGAACCAGAGAAGATACAGCAATTTTAGTAGCTTTTAAAAGAGCAGGTTCTCTGATTTGCTTAAATTAGTCCCAACAAAGGCCAAGCACTTGTTGCACAGTCCCAGAAACTCAGTGGTCGCCAAGATCAGGGACGTCTGACTTGCCAAGGAAAGAATGTGAGGAGGCAGGAGGAACAGTGAGAGTAAAGGCAGTTTGTTAATTAAAGTGAGAGTATGTTCCAGAGAGAGAGAGAGGAAAGCTGAGTAGTGTCCAACCTACTTAGAGGCAGGTTCTCAGCTTCTCAGGCAGGTTTTAAACAAATGAAGGATAGTATATGGACCATCAGATGATGTTACTGAAAGTTCCCACTCAGGTCTGCTGTTTGTGAAGTCAGTGAGTCACAAGCTACTTTACTGAACATGTCAGCTTTCTGAGGCATTGGCATCTTCCTTATAGGTTAACATGGCTCTTGACTCTAATTGGATGAGGAGGGCTCAGGCTGTACTCTAATAGCTTGTGTGGCAGGGTTCCAGCTGACTGCAAAGCACTTAAGATAGTTTTAACCTTACCTTTCACTCTCCTTCCCTGTGCTTTTACCCCAAATAATTTTAAAAGTGGCTAACTTATTACAGCTTCACAGCACCATTTGTTATAAATGTTAACTACTGTCAAGTTGGCTTTGACTCATAGAGACCCTATGTGTAATGTTATTTTTAGGTTGCTAGTCATGTTAGAGCTCTATGAACAACCTGTCCAACCATCCAAACCCTATCCTATCCTGTGCCATCCTCATCATCTCTGACACACTTGAATCCATTGCTGCATCACTTTGTCAGTGCAGCTGGTGAGTCTTCCTCTTTTTCACCAACCCTCCACGTTTCCAAGCATGATGTCCTTCTTCAAGGAGTAACCTCTTCTAGCAGCATGCCTAAAATATGCGAGATAAAGCTCTGTCATGTTTGCATCCAAGGAGTACTCTAGCTGCACTTTAACCAAAATAAATCTGTTGGCAGTATGTATACAATAGAACCCTACTTTTTCTGACCTAAATTTACCTGCTACTAACCTGTATCCAAAGAATTATGTCTCAGTAAATTTTTTTTAAAGAACAAGTATTTATTTATATAAAGATTCTTGCCATGAAAGTTTCCTTACCAATTTTGGAAAGGGACTACTGAACCAAAATTAAATGAGAAAAACATGCAGGAATGAATTGAAGTTATTATAAAGTACCATTTTCAGATAATACAAATATCAGTGTAATGTGTATTCTATTTTTAAGTTTACCAATTTCTACAGCTATAGTTTCAAATTCAAAGTGCTACATCTTAGGAATCAGTATTTGGAAACTTATCAAACCATTCCCTTGAAAATCTTTTTTGTACAGTTTATCATGAGTGACTTTAATAAAGTCTTTACTGTTTAAGTGTAACCAAAGTTTTTAAAAATAAATGCCAAAGTGTTTCTGATTACTTCTTTTGAATATCTTGCTACCTTTTGAATCTGGTCAAGACATTTTGAACATGAGAGGTGTGTATGCATCATTTCAAAAGAAGAAAAGCAGCATGGAGAGCACAGGCTCTATACTATGGAGCCGTCCCTGCTCTGTGCTGGAATCATCACAGGTACCGCTCCCATTCTACTGAGATTAGGGGCAGCTATCTTAGTGGGTGGGAGAGTCGGGCTCTGGGGAGCACGTTCAAAGTCTTCACTTGGTACTTGGTTATACTGAGGCTTGGCATAGCCTTCCATGTTGGAAGGAGACATGGATCCCAGGGATGAATGGTTGCTGCCAATGTAGCTCCTGGCAGTGGATGTCCGGCTCTTTGGAGGAGGCACATCTTCCCTGATATCATGATGAACTTCCTTTTCATATTTTTCTTCTCTGCGGAGGAACAACTTCCAGGTGTAGGGTGCACTTGTCGATGCCCACTCTGTTCTGCACTGTACAAACGTATGACCCAGAATACTCAGTAGTAGCATTTTTCACAGATATAACAGGGGAGTTCATGTCTGCTAACCACGAGGTGGACAATTTTTGATAGTTGGACAATTTCTGCCATTCATATCGTAATGGAAGTGAACCTTCTTTTGGTTCACATTTTAAAGTCATTTCCGATTTCTTCTGATCCATCAATGTAGCATTTTGTGCCTGAAGGTTTAACAAATACTGTCAGCTGAATCTTCTGATTTCCAACACCAGGAGCTTTTTTCACTTTGCACTGATACGTGCCAATATCTGATAACTGTAAATTTGTGACATTTATTGATGCATCACCAGATTTGAGATCATTACTTGTGAAATGTACTCGTCCTTTCAGGCCTGGATAGTAGTTATCATAAATTTTGTCTCCAGAATATAAAATAATCACTTGATCCACCTTCTGATTATCAGATGGTGAGAGCAGCCACTCTATATCCAGTGGTCCTTGGTCTTCTGGATCAAGAGTAAATTTGCATGGCATATAGGCAGTTTCCCCTTTGGCCTTTTCAACTGTCTGATCAGAAGGTGTAACTTCTGATGAAATCCGCACAAGAGCAAAAAGCGCAGCAGAAGCGCCATGGTGGCGGCCCGGCAGTAGGCGGTGGCTGCAGGAATGCGATTTTGGCCGGGGGTCTAAGTCTCCTGGCTCCCGCAGCGGCGACACCTCTGCACGCCCGCCCCCTCTCGGCAGGTGAGGTCGCGTCACTTCCGGCTGCGGCCCGGCCCGGCCCGGCCATGCGCTTATCGCCCCGCGGCGCGCGCCCTGTTCGCCGGCCGTCGTGTGCAGTTGCCTTGGCAGCAGTGCGCCGCGAGCGGGCTAGTAAATTTCTTTTGAAAATACATGTTACATTATTTTAATCAAGCATTTTGTTACTATGTGCCATTGAGTCTGAATCAATTTATACTGACCCTCCAGTGGGTTTTCAGAAGCTTTATTGCTCAGGAGGTGATTGTCCATCTTTTTTGCATAGCAACTGATGGATCTGAACCATGTACATTTGCATTGGCAATGCAGTTCCTTGTCATTAGACCAGCAGAGCTCCCTATCCCTTAATCAAGCATGTATTTATCAAAATTGCAGTGATTACTCAATATTAAAGAAATCCTTTGAGACTTATAAAAAATTATTCTAAACATAAAAATATATAGCGTCGGTTGTATACTAATGAAGGAATTTTTCTTTTACTTTTCAAAGAGGAAGAGTGAACTGGGGGGGAGGGAGAAAGTTCAACAATCAATGAATGAAAATCTAAAATTTATGTAAATGATCACTAAAACTAATAAAGATTAAAATTTAAAAATATATAGCATCAAGATGCTATCCTGGGCTAAGTGTAAATAATGTTTATGAATAAAATAAAACGTTTATAGATTGACAGTTTAAAAAGAGGTTATTCCGTGAATAAGGAAAAGAAAAAACTATGCCAGGTATGTCTTGGAGAAAGTGCAGCCAGACTGCTCCTAAAAGGCAAGGATGGTGAAGCTTTGTTTCACATTACTTTGGGCATGTTGTTAGGAGAGGTGGTTCCTTCAAAAAGAACATCATGCTCTGAGTAATGGAGGATCAGCAGAGGAGAGGAGGACCCTCAAGAAACGGATTGGTACAGTGGTTGCAGCAGTGAGATCGAGTATATCAGAGATGATAAAGATGGCATAGGATAATACAGAGTTCAGATCTGTTATTCATAGGTTTGCTATGAGTCAGATTCAACTCACACTTTACAGCAACAACATGCCTTTAACATTTGGCCTCTGGAATCAACCAGAATTTTTCTCAAATTTCACTTCTATCAGTTAGCTTATTAGCAATAACTTCTTCAGTGTATGTATACTGAGCAATGAATCTGAGAAGATGAACTACATGAAGAAGAGTGTGATAACAGGATTAGAGGAAGAATCAAGAAAAACCTGTGATGCAAATAATAAAACCTTGCTAAGATGAAAATAATGTCTTGAATATAGAGATGAAGATTAAGGCTTTTACAGCCTTCTTTATGAATTGAACTACAACATAAAACTTAAAAAATCCTCCCAACTACACCAGTAAGCAGAGAAAAAAATTGAAATTGTCAAGAATTTCACTTTACTTGGATTCGTATTGAACACCCATGGAATCAGCAGTTAAGAAATTAAAGCACATATTGCATGGAATTAATCGGCTGGGGGTGGAACCACCATCAAAACACAGAAACCTCCTCTAAAATGTTAAAAAGCTTTGAGGAATAAAGTGTGCCTGACCCAAGCCATGGTATGTACAAATGCCTCATGCATTTGAAAACTAGACAATAAGGAAGACCAAAGAAGAATTGATGACTTTGAATTATGGCAAAGAATGTTGAATGTACCATTGAGAAAAAGATTGAACAAATCTGTCTTAGAAGAAATAGCATGTGAGTGCTCCTGCGAAAGGAAGATGGTGAGATTTCATTTCAGTACTTTGGACATGTTACCACTTGGGACGCGTCCTGGAGAAGGGCCTCATGCTTGGCTTATTAAATTTGAGAATCATCAAAAAAAGAGAACATCCTTTAATGTGACGGGTGAACACAGTGGCTGCAGAAATGGGCTCAGACAGACAACAGTCCTGAGGATGGTGCAAGATCAGGCAGTGTTTCATTCATTTCATAGAATCAGTGTGAGTCAGAGCCAATTCAACAACACCTAACTACAACAACATTAAAATTTATAGAGTACTAGGAAAAAGAAGCTTAAACTGGTGATAGAGAGTCTCATTATAAATTTGAAAGATATTTTTCTGATTAATGCATACTGGATTTTATGACTCATGTGACCTCTTGGAACCATATATCAACCATATAGATACTGAAAATTAATTGGGCGGTTTTGTTTCTTTCAGGAAAATATCTGCGGCAAAAGAGAATTGACTTCCAGCTTCCTTATGATATTCTCTGGCAGTGGAAACACAATCAGGTACAACACACTTGTTTTACCAAGTCTCATTCTTATGTGTAAAAGTTAGAGAGGAATGCAGGAAAGCTTTTTTATCTGCTTCATTATTACATTCTTATTCAAAAGTGGGAAATTCCCTGAGAGGGTTCTGAGACTAAAAAAAAAGGCATCTACAGCCATGTTTATTCTGAGACTAAAAAAAAGGCATCTACAGCCATGTTTAATATGACCTGTTTGCCTTAATCCATACTATACAGTAGTAGGAAGCTTTTTGTTCCCTAGGCAACATTCTGATAATATTTTTAGACTTTTATTTTGGTAGCAAAAAGTGTGTTCTGTAAGAATCTTGTTTGATGCTGTTCTCAGAAGAATTCAAATGTACTGCCAGCGGCACTAAGAAATTTCAGGCCTTGTGGGGTTTTTTTGGCTCCTTCACATCACAGTGAAATTATGTTTCATATACAAAAGAGATTGTTCTAGCAAGAGAAACAGGGAAAATGTTTAACACCCTTGTGCTTTTAAAAAATCTTTGAACATATTGGCAACTAAAATAGGAAAAGTGTTAACTTTTCATTCTTCAAAAATTGAAAGCTTTTCCTTGTGGATATTTTTTTCCCTTAAGATTTTATATTAAGCTATAGACTTTTTAAGTCCCATAGTATAAAACAACCATTGGGAAATAATAACAGAGATAATATAAGTAAGTTGAATGAGCTCCTAGATTTTGCCAGAAAGATACCAAAGATTGCTTTTGGTTCACCGAAACAGTTGATGTTTCTCTATTTTCTCTGTTGACTTCTCTTCAATCCTGAAAGGACAAAATGTTAGATAATTTGTCTTGGAGAATTATTAACAGTGACAGAGACATTGCATTGACAATACCTTTGCTTTGAAATATAATAGAAGGTGTTTTGTTCTCGATTTCTCATCCTGAAAAACCAGGATATTAATTTTTTTAATTCCATATACTCACTAGACCCTCTAGAGTCCCTAGATGGCATAGTTAAGCAGGTTACTAACTAATATTTTAGTAAAAGAAGAAGGGATTGGTGATCTGCTTCAGAAAGGCCCATCTTTGGGAAAAATCTCTGTGGAGCAGAGTTCTACTTTAAAATACTTGAGTCCGAATTAACTTAGTAGCAACAAGCCACTCTAAAGGAGAAAAATGTAGCCTTGCAAACCCTGATGGGACTGTTGTGCTCTGTGCCATAGGATCATGATTACTCGGCATCAGCTCAGCCACAGAGTTTCCTTTGGGTGTGGATCGATAGTCTGTACATGTGCAGTGCAAGTGTTCCTTCCTTTTATGGACACATAGACTAGAATCTTAATGTATCCAAACAAAACCTTTAATCTGTTGTTATTTTTCTTTAAGGCCATACAACAACATACTTAAAAAAACATAATAATAAATATCTTTCTTTAAATTACATAATGCTTCTTTTGAATCTAATTTCATTCCATGTAATCCATCAAATTACCTTTTATTCTAAAATAAAAAGTAATCACACCTATTTTCTCTCAAATGTATCTAGCCCAAAAAGTCTTGTAAATATTTCCATGTGAGCATGTACAAGGTTAAGTTCCTGTATTTGTGATGATTACTGCTACTGTCTTGCATTTAAAGTTAAATGATACATCAAGATTTTTTTTCCTTCCAGCTGTACAAAAAGCCAGATGTCCCACTATATAAGAAAATCCGTTCAAGTGAGTAACTTGGGAGCTATTTTTTCTGCCTCCTTTCTATCAGTATTCTACATACTCTGGCACTTACAAACATATCCTGTGTGTTCACAAACAACTATTTGCTGTCTTTTCAAGATGTCTATGTTGATGTCAAACCCCTTTCCGGTTATGAAGCTACCACCTGTAACTGTAAGAAGCCAGACGATGACACTGGGAAGGGCTGTGTGGATGACTGCCTCAACAGGTACTATACCAAAGTGATTCCTAGAAAATAGAGATTTTGGTTATAGAATACTTCACTTGAAGGGAAAATTAGTTGATTCTTTGATTTCACATTAAGATGTTGCTGAAAGATATATAAAAATTGATAGGCCAACTGCATAGTAGATGACTAATGTAATTTCAGGCATTTTGTACATGAAGGCTGAGGTCTGCATATAAGGAAAGTTAATATTGATGAAAATAGCATTTTTATAGGTGTTCTGAGCATTATGTGCAACAGTGTTTATAAGATATTAATAATCTTATTTATCTTTCTAGCTTCAATATGTAGAAGCCACCTTTAGAGATTAGAGGAGGACAGTGACAATGAGAGTGGAGAGGCAGGGCTTGTTATATTTTGGAGGAAAAATTGGTGGACAAACTATTGACATATAGGGGATATGCATACAATCATTTAGTCATTGATGCTTATCAAAGATGGTAATACTGTCATAGAGTTGGCAATCTTTATCTGGTTTAGAGGCAAAAATTATTTTTATTTACAACTCTTGACTTTATGACATTGAGATTTCAAAATAGAATAGTCTTATGAAGATCCAAACCTTTATTAGGAGTGTATTTTTAGAGATTTTTTTTTATTGTTGGTTTTATTAGCATAAATAAATTTACAACCACAACAAAAGAAGAACTAAATGAACTTCACTTTAGTACTTCAAAATGTTCCACATCATCCTGTGGACTGAGAGGATAGTGTTTCAGTACTTCCTGCTTCAGCTGTGCCAGCTGAGAAATTCTGCCATTCTTAATTCACTGTAAAGTCTCATTTTGTCATTGTATATGCATACAGTTTTATATGGTGGTAATAGCTGGTCTAATAGCTAGTGTATGTACACTGACTTGGGTGGGGGGCCAGGTTTCCATTCATAAATATGTTATACATACTCAGAAAACCCTGTGGTCAGCTATTAGGTGTTTCAGACTCAACAGCGTACAACAACATATAACCATAAAGCTCTGGTGGCCTAGCAGTAAGGAGCTGTGCGGCCAACCTGAAGGCATACTGTTTGAATCCACAAGCTTGCTCTATGGGAGAAGGATAGACAGTCTCTCCCCATGTGATACACTGCCACTGAAAACCCCGTCTGCTATGGGTCATAACATGTTCCATAAACTAACTACTTTTAAGAGAGCTATAGTCTTCCCATAAATTGATAGGGCATAATTTGCCATTCTTCTGTTGATCATATTATTTCCATGTATCGTTATTTAAAATGTTGCTATATAAAATACTCACTTACTGACCAACTCATTATCCAACATTTCACATTTGCAGAAATAATAAATCAGTTCCACTATGTGGTGTGTTAAGAGTATAATGAATGCACAGATATGAAGTAAGAGTAATACTCACTGTGATTTTTAAGATTAGGAGTCACCTTGATTGGGCCTTAATTCTTTGTGATCTGGAAAGTATATTAGAGAACTCTGGTAGCCTGGTGGTAAGGAGCTGCACTGCCAACTCAGACATATGATTTGAATCCACAAGCTGCTGCACAGAAGAAAGATGGCCAGACTCCTCCTGTGCGATTATGAGTTGACTCCAACACACCAGCACAACGTAAGGAAGAGTTAGACAGTTATACGTAAAGGCAGTGTAATACTTTCTCTTCTAACATTATGAAGAGAAGACTCAGCATTAGTAGCCCAAGTCTTATTTATATGAAGTTGAACATGTCACCACTCTCCAACCTTTTCACTATTTTTTTAATACCAATCTTTCCTCCCATGATACTCTGGACCACACAGATTGATACGCCTTACTCAGAATTACAAGGCTTCTAGAGAAGTAACGAGTTAAAATACAGGATCAAGAAAAATTGATGATATACGCGTTTGTTCCGTACTATGTTGCTCAGCTGTACTAGAAAGGAGGTTTCTCTCTGGCCAGTTAGCCTCTTGGCACATCAGCCCTTTTGCCTCTGTCCTGCCTAGGCAAGTGTTATAAAGCTCTTTCTGCTGATTTAAGTGCCCACTTCACCACTAAGCCTCCTGCCCAAGGGCAGTCACTCTAGCTCTGTGAGTTGGCAAACCCAACTCTTTTGGCAAGTACCCAGAGGCACCCGTACTCTGCCAGCAAGCCTCCTGCCCAGAGGCACTTATCTTTCTCACCGTGTGGGCCCAAAAGGCCACAGTTGTGTCTCACATCAGTCTAATGATTCTGCTACCACCTTTTCTCTGCCACCTCTTTTTATCACCTCTCTGGTGTTAAAACTCCCCATGTCAAAAATAAATAAATAAATTGGGAAAAAAAACCTCCCCATGTCCTGCCTTTCAGTGATGGATTCAAAGGGTACATCTGCTCCCAGCTTTTCCATATTGATAGTCGCAGAGAGCCCTTTTTCTGCCTTTGGAATAACCCTTTTTAAGCCTGTCAGAATGACAAAATGGACTGATGCCCATATTGGGATTTACCTTATTTTCATTGTCCTACCCCATAGGTGTCAGGTATATTGTTTACATTATTAGCAAACTGTCTGATCCCCTTGGTAGACGACAAACACCTTGTATTTGCCAAATCCTGTTAAGTAACTGGGGTAATGAGAATAGGTGTGTCAGAAACAATGAGATTGGCTCAATATAAGGCAGGATTCAGAGCTATCGTCCGTAGGGTCACTGTGAGTCACAAGCGACTCGACAGCACATAACAACAACAGAGTTCTTGAGGAGTCTTGGTGGATTAAACATTAGACTGGTAACTAAAAGCTTGGTGGGTGAATCCACCACGAGAAAGACGAAGTACTCTACTTCTGTGAAGATGTATACTCTTGGGAATCTTATGTTTTGTCCTTTAAGTTACTGAAGTCATAATCGGGTCAGCTCTAGTGGATTTGGTTTTTGAACTGTTTCAGTGGGAGTTACAAAGACAGTGGTTAGAAAAGCCACCCTAGGTAATTCACTGCACTATAGTTATGTACTAATTTAATTTAGCAGTTCTGTATTGAATGGTATGGGAGCCCTGGCTGTATTAACTAGACGCTTTATGGTTCAAACCAGCCAATCTTTGGAAGAAAGGTAAAGGAGTTTGATTTCATAAATATTTATAGCCTTATCCCAAAGATGCATGGTTCAAATCCACCAGATGCTCTGCTGGAGAAGGAGGGACAGTCTCCTCCTGTGCCAGTCGGATCTGATTCAGTGGTACACAACAAGAAAAGAAGAATCAATCAATAAATAAAATATTATTAAAAACCTTACAGCCTTGGGAAATCCTATGGGGGTAGTCTTTGTTGCTGAGTGCTATGGAATCATCTACAACTAACAGTGACCCTTTGAACAATAGATCTGAACCCTGTCCTTTCTGAACCCCATGCCATCCTCATCATCTCTGACACACTCTTCCTCCCTTGTGATGACTCTCCTCCTTTCTAAACATAATGTCCCTTTCCAGGCAGTAGCCTCTCTCAGCAACATGCCCACAGTGTGTGAGATGAAGCTTCTCCATCCTTGCCTCCAAGGAGCACTGTGACTTCACTTTTCCCAAGATACACCAGTTTATTCTTCTGCTACTCCGTGGGATCTTCAGTACTCTTCTCCAGCACCACAACTCAAAAAGCAACAATTCTTCTGTCACTATAATTTATTGTCCAGCTCTCAGATGCATAGCTAGTGAAAAGACTAGCACACCTTTGTTGTCAGGCTGGCATCCTTGCTCTTCAGAGAGGTCCCTGTCAGTGGACTTAACTCAGTGCAATACATCTCCTAATCTCCTGAACTCTGGTACCAAGGGTTTTGTGGATCCAAGTAAGATGAAACTGTTGACAATTTCAGTCTTTTCTCTGTCATGATACTCCTTTTCCATTGGTGAGGATTGTCTTTTTTATGTTGAGATGCAATCCATATTGAAGGTTATAGTCTTTGATCTTCTACAAAAAGCTTTTCAAGACTTTATCACACTTGGCAGTCAAGGTTGTGTCATCTACATAATAATCCTGATGTGACATTCTTCCTCAGAGTCCAGCTTCTTGAAATGATTTGTTCAACGTACAGGTTGAATCAGTAGGGAGAACAGATAGAACCGTGATCCACACCTTTCCTGGTCTAGATAGCTATTTCATTTGAACATAATTAAATCCTCTGGGACTCCCATTCTTCTAAAGGCTATTATGATCCACATAATTCTGCTTTTGCATAATCAATAAAACTCAAATAAACTTTTTTCTCATCTTCTCTACTCTCAGCTAGGATCTGTATGACATCGGCAGTGATATCCTTGGTGCTACAGCCTCTTCTAAACTCCCCTTAAACTTCTGGTAGTTCTCTGTCAGGGTACTGTTCAAGCTGTTTTTGGATGATCTTAAGCTATGTTAATGATGCTTTTCTATAATTTCCACATTCTGTTGCATCACCTTTCTTGGGTAAGGGAACAAATACAGCTGTTTTCCTAGTTGCTCGATCAGCCAAGCAGCTGTCCTCTAAATTTCCTGGCACAGACTGGTGAGCACATTCTGGGCTGGATCTGTTAATTGAAACGTATCATTTGGTATTTCATTAATTCCAGGTGCCTTGTTTTGTTGCCACTGCCTGAACTTCTTCCTTCATTAACATTAGCTCTTCATATTGTACTTCCTCAAGTTTTTCCATGTCAGTCAATTTTTTTGGTACAGAGACTGAATTCTTTCCATCTTCTTTTAATGTTTCATAACTCATTCATGATTTTTACCCATAGCATCTCTCAGTATTGCAACTTGAAGATTGAATTTGTTTTTCAGTCTTTTCAGAAATGTCAAGTGAGTTCTTCCCTTTTTACTTGCAAACCCCAATTCTTTGTACATTCCCTCTTTAAAACTATCCGGTCCTGCTCTATCCACATGGTACCTCACAGATTGGATTTATAGGGTTTTTACTGGCTAATTTTTGGAAATCTATCTTCAGGCTGTTCTTTCAATAGTAGAAGAAAAATAGTGAAATTAGGCAGTATGGTGCTGTGTCTCCTTAACTGCTTAAGGTGATTACCTACAACACCTAATCCCAGGAATGTATTCTCTGCTTTCTGTTCACTGTGTAAGAACGAACACTGTACGGTTTATCCTTATTAAAATAAGAGTGATATTGTTGGGGTTGTGTTTTTTATTTTACTAATTTTAATTTACAGATATTTTGGGTTGTTTTTTTAAATAATAGATGACTCAGTATTTTCAATTGCAAAGTATTACATATGTTCTTTGTAGGATTTATAAATTATGACTCTAACTATAAGCAGATATTTTGTTGTTCTATCATTCTCTGTTTTGATCATAATAAACACCATTACTTATATTCCAAGCCATATACTAAAACTGAACAGTTCCCACGTTAGGTAGAACCCAATCTCTCTGCCTTCAGTTTGGGTCCATCATATCATGACCCTCTATCAGGTTTTCTAGACCATACTCTTTATGAGAGGATACTGCCCAGCTTTCTCTAAGAGGGAAGCTGGTTGATTAGAACCACCAGCATGTTAATTAGCAGCCCAGTATATTATACACTCCACCAGAATACCTTACAAAAGATACAGAAACTAAACAGAAGATTTGGTGACTACCTCCTTTGCCTGGGACCAGAAGAACTGAGTTTTGCCCAGGTATCATTTCTAAACCTTTAGATAAAAACTTCTATAGAAAGGGAGCTCTGGTGGCCTAGTGGCAAGACGCTGCACTGCAATCCCAGAAGTACGCGGCTCAAATCCACCAGATGCTCTGCTGGAGAAGGAGGGGGCAATCTCCTCCTGTATCAGTCAGACCTGATTTGACGGTACACGTAAAAATAATACAATAAAATTTAAAAAATAAAACTTCTATAGAAGAATTCTGAGGGAAATAGTAGAATAGATTTTCAAATTGTCATGAAATCCTGACTTTATTGAGCCAGAGAATGTGAATGAACCTCCAAAAACTTATTGCCCTGAGGTAATTTTTAAGCCTTAAATCAAAAAAGTCCCCCGATGTCTTATTTAAACTAAACTGGTTTTGTTTACCATCATTTCAGATCCGACCTGTAGCTGACCCTCTAGCAGATTTTCATAAGCAGTAAATCACTCAGGAGGAGATTGCTTGTCTTTATCCTGCAGAGAACTGGTGGTTTTGAACCTTTGGGTCAGCAGCGCAACTCCTTATCACTAAGCCATCAGAGCTCTCCCTTTTGGATTTAGTAAAGAATGTCTGCCTTTAACATTGTGTGCCCTTTTAAAAAACTAATTATATGAGAACTAATTGATACTAGTTAGAGAAAAGATTTATAGGAAATTGAGATCATGTTAATGGTGGAGGAATAGTACAGGAAAGGAAGGTGGAAATAATTCCACAATTTATATAAATACAAGTTAAAATATAGTCAGGGTCACTAATTTTATACATGTAGCAGTTGTTGAATTGTATGTCTTTCTGTGCATCTTTTCAATAACAACAAAGGTAATTCTTTTAAAGTAAGAATTTTTTTTAAAGACGGTATAGCTTATGTGAAAAACAGTGTACACAAACTTTGTAAATAAACCAGTATAAAATAAAATAAAAGATGATAGCTTGCATCTGCTGTTTTTAGAAATATTTACTACTTAATTCATTAGAGGTTTTAGGTGTATCTTACCTTGTTTTATATCCCATTATGGAAATGTCAGGTTGAGTAACAAAATAGAAAGTTTTCATTAAACATAAAGTGAGTGCTTATATGGACATATAATATGAATGGACTTAAAGTTATTTCTTTTCTTTTTAGAATGATCTTTGCTGAATGTTCCCCCAACACTTGCCCTTGTGGTGAACAATGCTGCAACCAGAGGATACAGAGGCATGAGTGGGTGCAATGTCTAGAAAGATTTCGAGCTGAGGAAAAAGGTTGGGGGATCAGAACCAAAGAACCCCTAAAAGCTGGGCAGTTCATCATTGAATACTTAGGGGAAGTCGTCAGCGAACAGGAGTTCAGGTAATTGATGATAGATAAATAAATAAAATGACAGGAGTACCAGATTAAATGGGGGAAATAGAATATTTGTAATTTACTTTCTCCTTGATCATTGATTGACTTTCCATCATTCCTCTTCTCTTTAGGAACAGGATGATTGAACAGTATCATAATCACAGTGACCACTACTGTCTGAACCTGGATAGCGGGATGGTAATTGACAGTTACCGCATGGGAAATGAAGCCCGATTCATCAATCACAGCTGTGACCCAAATTGTGAAATGCAGAAATGGTAAGGGAGCAGGGGAAAGGGAAGCCAGAAGCCCAGCTCAGCAGAAGGCATTCCCCAGATTTGGACTTGCCACAGTGTGAGACCGATTATACTCGGGCAGAGTCCCTTGACACTAGATCTTCCAGCAGAGTTTAAGCCCCATCCTAAATAGTCTTCCCGAAAAATGTAATCATAATGATAATTATAACACCTAATACGTGTTGAAGGGCACCTCAGTGGTGTAGTCCACTGCTGTATCCACTGCTGACTCAGAGGCTACACATTTCCAGAGGTTTAAGTCCACCAGTAGCACCTTGTGAGAAAGATGGGCAGCCTTCTCAAGTGCAGTTTACAGCCTCAAAAACTCGGTGCATGGTCACTATGAGTCAGAATGACTTGATGGTGCCTTTGGTTTTATTATATATTACGTGCTTTCTATGAGGTAGACATTCCATTACATCAGTCAGTTCATGCAGCCAAGCTATAATGCATACTTGGATTTGTCACAGACAGAAATAAACATGATGCCCCACTCCTCAAATATATTAAAATGTAACTGGGGGTGGGGAATCTAATTGAGAAGGAAAATTGTTGTTGTTGTTGTTGTTGTTGTTGTTGTTATTATTGTTATTATGTGCTGTCGAGTTGCTTGCGACTCATAGCGACCCTGTGTACAGCAGCTCTAAACTCTACTCTGTCCTGTGCCAATCTCATTGTCTCCAACACATTCATCCCGACTTCCCAAGTCACCAAATCAGTCCACCTCCCAGAGGGCCTTCCTCTCCTGCACCTGCTCTCCACCCTCCCAAGCATGATGTCCTTCTCCAAGGACCGGTCCCTCCTTACAACATGGCCAGAGTATGTCAGATGAAGTTTCAGAATCCTTGCCTCCAAGGAGTAGCCCAGTTTAACCCTCTCTAGGATGAATCTGTTTGTTTTCTTAGCAGTCCATGGTACCCTCAGCATTCTTCTTCAACACCAAAGCTCAAAAGCATGAATTCTCCTTCTATCCTCCCTGTTCATTGTCCAGCTTTCTGATGCCTTAACAAGTGATTGCAAAGACCATGTACCAGTCACACCTTAGTCTCCAGAGACACACCATTGCTCTTCAGTACTTTAGAAAAGTCCCTAACAGCAGACTTTCCTATTGCAATACACCCTTTAATTTCCTGCCTGCTGGTGCCAAGAGTGTTGATTGTGGAGCCAAGCAGACTAAAGCTGTGAACAATCTCAATCACTTCACCATCCATCCTGATGCTGCTATTTGGTCCAGTGGTGAGAATCTTTGTCTTCTTGACATTGAGCCTCAATCCATATTGGAGGCTGCAGTCCCTGACCCTCAGCAACAAGCGCTTCAGGTCTTCCTCAGTTTCAGCAAGCAGGGTTATGTCATCTGCATAACGCAGATTGTTGGTAGATCTTCCACCAATCCCGATGCCGCATTTCTCCTCATAGAGCCCAACCTCCCGGATGATCTGTTCTGCATACAGGTTAAAAGGTATGACAGGACACATCCCTGGCATACGCCCTTCCCAATTTTTGAACCATGCAGTGTTTCCTTGCTGTATTCTGACGACTGCTTCTTGGTTCAAGTAGAAGTTTCGCATTAGCATGATCAAGTGTTCTGGGGTTCCCATTCTTCTCAGAGTCAGCCACAGTTTGTTATGGTCCACACAGTCAAATGCCTTTGCATAATCAATGAAGCATAGATAAGACATTCCTCTGGTACTCTCTGCTTTCAGCCAAGATCTATCTAACATTAGCTACAATATCCCTAGTACCACGACCCCTTCTAAACCCAGCCTGGAATTCTGGCACTTCTCTGCTCATGTGCTGTTCCAGTTATTTTTGGATAGTTTTCAGCAGAATCTTGCTTGCATGTGAAATCAACGATATTGTTCTATAGTTTCCACACTGCTGGGTCCACTTTCTTTGGAATGGAAACAAATACAGATCTCTTCCAGTCAGTTGGCCAAGTGATTGTTCTCCAGATTTCTTGACACAACTTGGTGAGCTCATTCAGGGCAGCATCTGTAGGTGCTTGCTCATATGTTGTTTCATTAAATCCTTCTGTGTTTGCCAATTCCTTTCGATACAATGACTTAGTATATACTCTCCGTCTTCTTTTGATACTTCCTGGATCCTTTAATACTCTGCCTAAAGCATCCTTGATTATAGCAATTCGAGGTTTGAATTTGTTCTTCAGTCTTCAGTTCCTTGTTATCATCTGATGAATCTGGAATCACAGAAACCAAGGAACCTTTAGATATAAACTATCAGATCAAAGGCTAGACAATGGGAGATAGATGTTGAAGGGAGTGAGTGGGTAGAAGTGGAGGGGTATCTTGATGGATGGTGGAGCAAAGAAATAAGTGGGTCAGGGCACTTATGTCAAGGCCAGGGACAACACTGAAACTAGTGGTTAATTCCACAATAAGGGATATATTTTCACTTTTTCTCTTAAATGCTTATCTGTTGGGTACTTCTCTAAATCTGAACATTCAGATTGACACACACTAGGAAGGACTGGCCATCCACTTCCAAAATAGCAGGTCTCTGAAAACCCTCTGTACAACAGAACACACGTGGAATGACAGGAAGGGCAACTGAGTATGGAAATACAAAGGAAGAGGAACAGTTGTAAGCAGACACTAGTGATTGGAACATGGAATGTGAGAACCATGAATGTAGGAAAATTAGATATTATTAAGGAGGAACTGGAACGCATAAATATTGACAATACTAGGCATTGGGGAGAAGGAAAATAAATCACCTTAAAAAGAATTCAAAAAAGATCTTGAGATGATGATATGAATAGTTCTATGTTTGTTTGTTTTTCTGTGGTGGGGTTGTAGCTCCATGTTTTTATAGGTATAATTAATGGTTTTCTTTTTTATTGAAATATAATTCATAAATTATGCCTATTCATTCACAGTAAAATACACATTTTTTAATAATTTTTTATATTTCTTGCAAAAGATACATTTACAACTTTTACAAATGTATACATGCACCTAACCAGCTTGACAGGAGTGAGTTTTGGTTGGCATTTTTAAAATTGTGGTTTTAGTGAGTTTTCAAAATAAATAGGCTTTCATTCAGTCATTGACATTTTTCCTCTTTCTTTGTAATGCAAGTATTGTTCCAGATTGTAAATTGTCACACATGCCATGTCTGAACATCCAGTCTTTCCCTTCTCCTATTCCAGTGTAGTGCTCTTTATACTTTCTCTTCCTGCTCTCCCCTCCCCCAGAGTTCAGTTTTTGGTTTACCATCATACTTCGATAAGAATAGCTCATCACCACTTCTTTTCTTCATTGTACTGGAATTCCTAATGAGTGCAATAAGAAAAGGAAAAAAGGGAAGGGAGGAACAGAAGATTAGAAATTAAACTGTCATTATTTGAAGACAACATACTCTAAATTTAAGTGATTTATAGAAACAAAGTCACTGTTTTAAAATCAGTGTATTTGAAATTTACTTCAGTGTATTAGTGACAAGCAAATAGAAACTGAAATTGAAAAAACAATGCTATATTATAAATAGTATATATACTATGCTATTATAAAGTTTCAAAGTACAGTTGACAACTAGGAATAACTTGAATTCACGTTTATAAGGGTTCATTAAAGGTTTACACTACCAGACTGCAAGGCTTTCTGTAAAGGTACACTAATTAGTTGATTTTAAAAAAATTAGTATTTGCTTAGAATGGATTAATAGACCACTGGAATAGAATTGAGTCCTAAAAAAGGCTCAAATGCACACTCTTTATTTAGGACAAAAGCCCCATGGCAGATCACTGAGGAAAAGATGTTGGTTGGGGTTTTTTTTGTTTTGTTTTGGTTTTTTATTTGTTTGTTTTTATTTTTGTGTGTGAGTATACCGTCAAATCAGATCTGACTGGTACAGAAGGAGATTGTCCCTCCTTTTCCCGGCAGAGCATCTGGTGGATTTGAACCGTGTGCCTCTGGGATTGTAGTTGCAGCTCCTTGCCACTAGGCCACCAGAGCTCCCCTTTTGTGTTTTTTTAAGATGTTGTTTTCAAATAAATGGTGCTGAGTCAGTTGACTAAAATGAACTTTGACTCATACCTTAATCTAAACATAAAAATTAAAATCTAAGATAGCTTGTAGATCTAGTTACTACATTTAAAACTATTTTCTATAAGGAAAAATAGAATTATTTCTCTGATATACATCATAAATAGCACTGAGCAAAAAGTGAATTTTTTTCCATCAAAAAACAACATTAAGGGAGTATAAAGGCAGACTGAATTTGCAAGCTTTTATCTGACAAAGAACTATTTTCCAGCATCTACGGATCAACTAACATACTGATACTTTAAATGTTTGTAGTAGATAGAAGAATAAATACTGCAAGAAAAAAAAATGCCGTCAAATACATGGGTCATTATCACATCAGGGGCTGGTCAATGGGAGACAGGTGTTGAATGCTATAGGCGAAAGTAGGAAGGGATGGTGGTATAATAAGGAAAGGGTGAATCAAAAAAACAACAACATGTAGTGGGGAGCAGCATCATTGAAACTATTGATCATTTTTACAACTGGACAAATGTCTTTCATCTGCTGTTTTCTGTGCAGTGCTTATCTGTCAGATACTATTATATATTTAAAGATTGAGACAGACTAGGAAGAAGGATTGGCCATCAACTTCTGAAAACCCTATGTACAATAGAGCACACATAGACTATCACTTGGACTAGCAGAAATGACAGAATCATTAGTCTACAGAGAAATAATAGCCACTACATAGCCTCCAAAATAGCTAAAATTAAAGAATGAACAGTACTAAATATTGTTAAGGGTGTGGAACAAAATGAGCCTTCATAGGTGTCTGGTGGAAATATAAATTGATAGAACCACTTGGGGGAAACCTTTGATAATAAACACTAAAACTAAGCACACCTAATGGCGTGTACAGTCTTACACAGTCTTCTTAGGTATATCTCAGAAATCTGTATATATTCAAAAGACACAAGATTTTCACCTAAGGCACACAAAAAAATTTTTTTCCAATATTTTAGGAGACTTTAGTAACTAAAAGCAGTCCAAATGTTTATCAGTACTAAAGTCAAAATATCTTGTTGCTCATCTGCTCACTCCTCTCTACTGCTCCTCCTTCCCCCTTCTCTCTCGCTCTCTCAGTGCCATCAAGTAGGAACAGACTTACAGTTGACCTTCTCTTGGCTTTTCAGGAAACTAAATCTCCTAGGAGATTGCTCATCCTTCTCCCCAGGAGTCCCTGAATTCAAACCACCAGAGGAACCCCACCTTTGAATTAGCAGAGCATCTGCCTCCCTAGGGACTAAACCACCAGAAGTAGACATTTTTTTATATGTTGTTGTTGTTATTATGTGCTCTAAATGCTGTTCTATCCTGTGCCAACCTGGGCATCTCAAATGCAATTATTCCCACTGCTCCAGTCACAGAATCGATCCATCGCATCAGAGTTCTTCCTCTTCTTCACCACCCCTCCACTCTGCCAAACATGATGTCCCTCTCCAGGGGCCAGTCCCTCCTTGCAACATGCCCAAAATATGTTAGACAAAGCTTCAGAATTCTTGACTCCAAGGAGCATTCCGGCTTCACCTTCTCCAGTACAAACCTCTTTGTTCTCCTAGCAGTCTATGGTATATTCAGCACTTGTGTCCAGCACCACAGCTCAAAGGCATCAATTCTCTTTCTATCATCCCTATTCACTGTCCAACTCTTATGACGCATAGCATGTAATTGAGAAGACTAGCCCGGAGCAGGCACACCTTAGTCTCCAGTCTGATGTCGTTGCTCTTCAGTAAGCTTGAGAGGTCCCTCACAGCTGAATTTCCCAATGCAGTTCTTCTCTTGATTTCCTGGCTGCTGTTACAAGAGTTTTTATTGTGGAGCCAAGTAAACTAGAACTGTTAACTATCTCAATCTCTTCACCATCCATACTGATGCTGCCAATTGGCCCACTGGTGAGAATCTTTGTTTTCTTGATGTTGAGCTTCAGTCCATATAGGAGGCTGTAGTCCTTGATCTTCTGCAGCAAGTGCTTCAGGTCCTCCTCAGTTTCAGCAAGTGGGGTTGTGTCATCTGCATAACGTAGGTTGTTGATAATACTCCCACCAATCCTGATGCCACATTCCTCTTCATACAGCCCAGCGTCTCGGATTATCTGTTCTGCATACAGATTGAAAAGGTGTGGAAACAAAATACATGCCTGATGGACCCCCGTCTTGATTTTGAACCATGCAGTGTCTCCCTGCTCTGTTCCGACGACTGCCTCTTGGTCCAAGTATAGGTTTCGCATTAGCAAAATCAGATGTTCTGGGATTCCCATTCTTCTCAGAGTCAGCCATAGCTTGTTGTGATCCACACAGTCAAAAGCCTTTGCATCATCAGTGAAGCACAGATAGACATTATTCTGGTATTCTCTGCTTTCTGCCAAGATCCATCTACCATTAGCTATAATATCCCTAGTACTACGACCTCTTCTAAATCCAGCCTGAACATTTGGCCGTTCTCTGTTGACATATTGTTCCAAACATTTTTGGATAATTTTCAGCAGAATCTTGCTTGCATGTGATATTAATGATATTGCTCGATAATTTTGCATTCTATTGGGTCACCTTTCTTTGGAATGGGAACGAATATCGATCTTGTCCAGTCAGTGGGCCAGCTGGCTGTTATCCAGATTTCTTAGCACAACTTAGTGAGCACATCCAGGGCAGTGTCTGTTTGTTGAAATATGTCAGTTGGTATGCTGTCAATTCCTGGAGCCTTGTTTTTGCTAATTCCTTCACAACAACTGGAACTTCTTCGTTCATCACCATAGGCTCTTGCTCATATATAGTCATAGTAAAATACTCCATAGCAGTGAGTATTGTTCATTGCATGACTATGATTGATTCGGTGACTGGGGTAATCGGGATGGGTGTGTCAGAGGCGGTGCGGTTGGCGCAGGATAGAGCAGGGTTTAGAGCTGTTGTGCATAGGGTCACTATGAGTTGGAAACGACTCGATGGCACATAACAACAACAACAACAACTAGTATATGGAATTACAGTATAACCTTGAGTGAAAGAAACCAAGCATAAAAAAATATTCTATAGAATACAATCAAAATCTATTATTTGAAGTTTGAAGCAGGTAAAAATATGTGGTAATAACTGCTGTTAAGTAGTTTCCAGCTCAAAGGTAGATTGTGGAGCCAATAAGCTGAAGATGTTAACAATCTTTCTGTCTGTTGTAATGCTGCCAGTTGGCCAAGTGGGGGATGATTACATTAATTTGAACTCCAAACTTTATTAGGAGTCTGGTACCTAACTGGGTTTCCTTTATAGGGAGGAACCTAAGTAGTTAAAGAGAAAAGTTTTCTGGGATGCTGCAGTGCAGATGGTTTTGTAGGAGGATCTAGACAATGGTTACATAGTTGTTACATACTTCCATATTCAGACTACATTTAAGATATTTATATTCTGTTCTCAAAAAAAAATAAGAATTTTTTATACACAGATGTAAATAATATGTAATCTGATTTTAATATTATAATATCTGCCACATACTAAACACTACAGCTTGTCATCTAGTTGATTTCAATTCGTGGAATCTTATGTGTCAGAGAAGAACTGATTTTCAGTGGCTGATTTTTTTTTTTTTTTAAAAAAAACCTTGCTAGTCTTTTATGTCCAGGTGCCTCTGAGTGGATTTGAACTTGCATCCTTTTAGTTAGGAACTGAACATATTAACCATTTGTATCATCCAGGGACTCCTGTGGTACACTTTATCTGTAAAAAACCAAATAGTAGATGAGCTCTGGTTTTCCTAGTGGCACGAAGCTGTACTGCAATCCCAGAGGCACGCGTCCAAATCCACCAGATGCTCTGCTGGAGAAGGAGGGACAGTCTCCTCCTGTACCAGTCAGTTCTGATTTGATGGTATACACACAAAAATAATAAAATAAAATTTTTAAAAGTGTATTTTTTAAAAAAAAAACCAAATAGTAAATAGACTATGTAAGCAATAAGGTTTTTGTTGCAGCTCCAACTCCTGAACGGTGCTAATGGTGTGAAAGAAATCATAGACTGTGTAAATTAATGAGAATTGATATTCTCTAATAAAATTGATTTGTTAAAAAAACTGCAAGCAGAGAACAGGTATGGCCTGTGGGCCATAGTTTGCTTACCCCTGGAATAGTCTGAATTTAGAAAAATTAATAACAAGAACCTGAGATATTTGAGGTCACATACAATAACATGAGTTCTAAGAGAAACTTTGAAAAATTAACATTTCTCCACATTGGCAAGAGGGAGAGGATAGCTTCGTTTTTTTGTTTTATTTTTTAATGCCCTGGATTTGAATTCCTACCACTTAACTCTAAGGGGCCTGTGTTGGTGTAGTCCTTCCTGAGTTGCGCTGCAAGCCTCAGGTGGTGCCTCCCTGCCTATTTGAATCCACCAGCAGCTCATCAGGAGAAAAGGGCAGTCGCTCCCTTGTGATTTAGTCTCTAAGAACCCACTGGAGTATCAGCTGAGGAATTCTGCATATCAGTGAGTTTGTGTTTTATTTGCCATATAACTATAAATACCACCTAAGCCACAAATAATTCATATATAAGATGGAGAGTAAGAAATACAAACACAGGCTATACACATGGATCTCACCTAATGGTATGCATAGTAATCAAATTGGATACATTTGTGGAAAGACGCGCTGGAGAAGCTCACTATCAGCAGTGAAAACCAGACCAGGTGCTGATTGTGGGACAAACCACCAACTACTCATATGCAAGTTCAAGCTGAAGTTGAGGAAAATTAAATCAAGTCCAAGGGAACTAAGATTTGACCTTAAGTCTGTCCCACTTGAATTTCAAAACCATCTCAGGAACAGGTTTGAGGCCTTGAGCATCAGTGAGCGTAGACCAAGTGAGCTCTGGGAGGATATCAAGAAAATCATCCATGAAGAATGCAAAAGATCATTATAAAGGCTGAAAAAGAAGAAAAGACCAAGA
>NW_006399926.1:2627747-2656970 GCF_000299155.1 Elephantulus edwardii
GATGTTGAATATACCATGGACTGCTAGGAGAACAAACAGGTTTGTCCTGGAGAGGGTGAAGCCGGAATGCTCCTTAGAGGCAAGGATTCTGATGCTTCACCTGACATACTTTGGGCATGTTGCAAGGAGGGACTGGTCCTTGGAGAGGGACATCATGTTTGGGAGAGTGGAGGGATGGCACAAGAGAGGAAGACCTTCAATGCGATGGATCGATTCTGTGAGTGGAGTGGTGTGAGTGAGTGTCTTTGAGCCAGCGAGGTTGGCACAGGATAGAACAGCGTTTAGGGCTCTTATACATAGGATCGCTATGAAGGACTCAATGTCATGTAACAACAACAACAATTATAGGGATGTTTTGGGGATTAAAGCTGTGTCTAATGTGTCATTGCCAAGTTTTTTTCCCCATTTCTTCTCTTTTCACTCATTTGGAGAAGTATTTAGATCACCTACAGATTTCATTTTTAGGAGGTTCTGTCATCTAGATTCATCCTCTGTTGACTGTGTTTATTTAGTTTTATTTAATAGTCTGTTTTTGTTTCATTAACGCTCATAAGTCTGTCCCTGTTTTTCCTTTAATCATCTTCAGCTTTAGGTTTTTTTGCCTCGGTCTTTGATTCCTCTTGAGTTAGGTTTTGTAAATGGTGTGAAATATGAGTCTTGTTCGAACTTGCTGCAAATAGATACCTACTTTTGCCAGAACCATTTGTTAAAGAGTCTTTATTTTTCCCCATTTAATGGATTTCAACTTTAAGATCAACTGTCCTTAGGTTCTCAGTTGTATTCCACTAGGCCTGTGTACCTGTCACTCTGCGCGTGCCCAGCTGTTTTGATTGCTATTACTGTGTACTGAGTTTTGAGACAAGGAGCTGTAAGACCTCCTGCTTTGTTTTTCTTAGAGGTTTCTTTACTTCCCATAAGAAATGAGATTAATTACTTTTTCCATCTCTTTGCAAAATTGTTGACAGATTCTGGCGTGAGGTTACATTGTATCTATAGATTGCTTTTTGTAATCTTCTCATTTTCACAATGTTAAATCTTCTAATCCTTGAGCATGGTATGTTTTTATTTATATGGGTCTCTGGGTTTCTTGTCTTGAGTTTTGTACTGTTCTTTGTATAGATCTTTTATACTTCTGGTTAGATTTACTCCTATACATTTCATCTCTTGTAAACTTATTTTCCTTATTTCCTTTTCAGAGTTTCAGTTTCCTTCTCTCTCTCTCTCTCTCTCTCTCTCTCTCTCTGTGTGTGTGTCCTGTGAGTGGAGCATTCTGTATGTGTCTGAGATTAAGTTGGTTAGTTATTTAGTACTTTTGTACCTTTGTCACTGAAAAGAGGACTTGAAGCACTTGCTGCAGAGGATCAAAGACTATAGCCTTCAATATGGATTACGTTGCAACATAACAAAGACAGAAATCTTTACCACTGGGCCAGGAAAGCTCCTCATGATAGAGAAAAGATTGAGATTGTCAATGACTTCATCTTGCTTGGATCCACAGTCAGCATCCTTAGCACCAGCAGTCAAGAAATCAAGACAATGGTGCAACCAATGTGGAAGGCTGTATGGCACTTTCTCAAAAAGTTGCATATAGAGATACCATTTGACCCAGCAAAGAGACCATAACTGACATCCAAGCAGATATATGCACACCCATGTTAATCGCAGCTCTCTTCACAATAGCAAGGAGTTGGAAACAACCCAGGTGCCCATCAACAAACGAATGGATAGAAAAGCTGGATATTCACACGGTGGAATACTACGCTGCATTGAAAAACAAGGAACTCATGCAATATTATTCAAAATGGGTGAGCGTGGAGGACATTATGCTGAGTGAAATATCTCAGTCACAGAAGGACAAATATTGCATGGTGTCACTGCTGTAAAATGGGACTGATATCAGGGTTAGGGTAAGACAGAAAAACTCGATAAATTGTGTATACTGCACTGAAACATGAGAGAATAATTTAAAAGCGATGTATGATAGGGTATTATGGTTAGCACAAGAGTCCACAATTAAGTTTGCATAGTGTAATGTACTTGGGGTAGTGGGAGGGGTGTGGGGGGATTGTGTACCAGGGAGGGAGTCTTACTTTTCAAAGAGAGGAGTGAACTGGTGGAGGGGGTGGAGAGACATGCAGCAATGAATGAATGGAAATCCAGAATCTCTGTAAATGTTCATTAAAATTATTAAAATAAAATTTAAAAATAATAGTAAAAGAAAACAAAAAAAATGGAATCAAGACATACTGCGTTGGGAGAGTCAGCTACTGTCAGGGACCTCTCCAAATTACTGAGGAACAATGATGTTGGTTTGAACACTGCAGTGCACCTGTTTCGGGCCATGATCTTTTGAGTCACTTGCAGTACATCTGAGAGGTGGACAATGAATAAAAATGACAGTCGTAAAAATTTTCAGCGCCTTTGAGATGCACTGGAGAAGAATGCTGAATATCCCTTGGACTGCCAAAAGAACAAACAGATATGTCTTGGAGAAGATGTAGAGTGCTCCTTGGAGAGAAGGATAGAGATCTTTATTGAGTTTTGTTTCCACCCTCCCCCCCCTTTAGATCCTCATACTTACTCTACAATAATGGGTTTATACAATATTTATCCCTGTGGGACTAAGTTAGTTCACTCAGCATAATGCTCTCCAGTTCCTCCCAGATTAGGTAATAATTTGCAAAATCACTGCTTCCGTGTGCTGCGTTGACTATCATTTTTTTTAATTCCTTATTAAGAAGTTCCAGGGGAGCTCTGGTGGCCTAGTGGCAAGGAGCTGCAACTACAATTCCAGAGGCACATGGTTCGAATCCACCAGATGCTCTGCCAGGGAAGGAGGGGCAATCTCCTCCTGTACCAGTCAGATCTGATTTGATGGTACACACACAAAAAAATAATAAAATAAAATTTTTTAAATTAAATAAACAAGAAGTTCCAGTAGCATTTCTTCCTCTGAAAGATTTTCTAGATATATATTTTGGTCACTTTTTTGTTTCAGTTGTCCTAGTTTGGGGAGGTTTTATGCCAGATAAAGTTAACTGTTGCCCCAAAAACATTGTGCTGTTTCCTTTTTATTGTTTTATTTTGATATACCTCATAGAGCCATGTGAAGAGTATTATCTTGCTGCTAGTTTGGTAATTCTTAGTATTTTGTCTCCTATCTCTTGGTGGGTGGATAAAGGATGGCAGTGGTGTGTACAGTTCACTATTCACTGTTTGTGTAGGGCAGTTTGAGGGCAGACTAAGCCAGTGTTGGTCGCACTCAGTCAAGTGGGACAAGAATGTTTCTTTAGTCTTATCCAATCGCTAAAGCTACAGAAGGTGAATATGTTATTGGACATTGCTGCTGTCTCTTGTCAGATCAGACAAAGAAAAAGAACAAAAACAAAACAACAGAAAACACCCATAAAACAAAAACAAGATTGGAGACTAAAAAGAAAATTTAAAAAGCAAGGCTGAGGACCACAAAAAAAGAAGAGAATCAAAATTGAAAGTCAAAAAAGAAGTATTAAAAGACCGACCAGCAAGGAAAAGAAATTAGGCTAAAAAGAAGAGAAAAGCAGATCAGAATGAAAACTAAGAGCTAATATATAAAATAAACAAGTTCAAAAAACTGTATATGGGTCATAAAAGAAGGGGCCATCACAGAGAGTTCGCTAGGCCTCATTGTTGCTCTTGTCACTGCTCTCTGACCTAGGACAGTGTGGCTGCTAGTCCCACAAAAGGTTAGAGTTGTGGGATTCAGTCAGGTCTAGTGTCTGCTCATATGAAAGGTGACTGAGTTCCCAAAATGTGATCTGGGTCACAAATAAGCACTCTTCTGGTCTAGGGGACATCACAGGGTGGGGCACCCAGCCTTGAACAGTTTCTCCTAGTCTCTGAGGAGCATAGGCTAGTTCACCTGGCTGGACCTGGGACATTTGCCAATCTAGGGGATGGCTGTGGACAGACGACTCAGTCAAGACAGCTAGCATAAAGAGATAGTCATTGCCCACCTGAAATCCCCAAGGATGGCACACTTCTAGAAAGGTACACTGCTCCAAGTGTGGCCCTGGTGTGTCCCCTCCAAGAGTACTCAGGGATAGACAAAAGCCTCAGTCTAAGGCAGTGTCCCTCAGTAAATGAGGGCAGCCCGGGCATGACTCAGTTCACTGGCTCCCCTTGGAAGTCTCTGGATATAGGCACATTCCTTGCTCCAGTTACAAAATGGCATAGGCCTAGCCTCAGACAGTGATGGAACAGCCAGGATGGAACACTACTAGGCACCAGATGGCAGTTGGAAGACACAGAGGGGACAAGGCATTGGAACAGACAAGTCTGTCTTGGACAACGTGTGACCAGGGTGTTGCTTTGGAGGCAAGGATGATGAAACTTCTTCTTACATACTTAGGGCACGTTGTTAGGAGGGGCCAGCCCTTGGAGAAAGACAGTGTGTTTGGAAAGATGGAAGATCAGCAAAAGAGAAGAATACTCTCAACAGACTGGATTGGCACAGTGACTCAAAGAGTAGGCCTACGTATATGGAGATGATGAGGATGGCAAAGATAGGACGAAGTTCAGATACATTGTTCATAGGATCACCAGGATTCGGGGTTGAATCTTCAGGGTGACTATGCTATACTGCTTAGAGTTCTGTTTAGAGTTCCATCTGTCTTCTTATTCAGTGTTTTCCTTCCGTTTCTTCAGCTGGTGTTTGAAATTCTTCTCTTTTTAAACTCAGGGTTCCAAAATTATCATGTATGTGTACTTCTTGCCTTTGTTTTCTGTTATCTTTGATGAAGACTGTTTTTCCTACTAACTATATGGTTGTGGAGCTATTCTGCTTGATTTGAAACTCAATTCTCTGAGTTGTGGTTACATGAATTTGGGCAAATTACTTGCACTCTGTGTATCTTTGAGTCACCAATAATGTGAGAGGCTTAAGTACCTTATAACAGTATCTATTTCATACAGCTGAGGATTAAATAAATTAGTTTGAAAAAATGCTGTAATTAATAAGCATTCAATAAATGTTAGTGTATACCCACTCACTCATTGCCATCAGAACAGACTCATAGCTGGCCCTCCATCAAATTGTAAGAGGCTGTAAATTTAAATTGTACAGGAGATTGCCCATGTTTCCCCTGCAGAGCAGCTGCTAAAATCGAGCCTCGTGCCTTTGGGTTGGCACTCTGACTCCTTAGCCACCAGAGCTTCCTAATAAGTATATTAATAAGCCATATTTTGAGGAGACTTTAACTAGAGAGCAGGACCTATCGTACTTGAAATAATGAGGTCTTTTTAAGAGAATTGACAACACGATATTTGTTGTTGTTTATTTGTGTGTATTTTTAAGAAAACTAATTAGAGCTATTCATGTGGCAATAATATATAGACTGAATAAAATGAAGAAAAAATTAAAGATAAGGAGATTAGCCAGGAGACTAATGCAATAATTCTAACTTTCGTAAGAATCTAGAAATAAACCCTGTACATGAAAGAAACATGATGTAAATGAAAGATTGTATAAAATACAATGTACAGGGAGCTCTGGTGGCCTAGTGGCAAGAAGCTTCACTGCAATCCCAAAGCCGCACTGTTTAACCCACCAGATAGATGCTCCACTGGAGAAGGATGTACAGTCTCGTCCTGTGCCAGTCGGATCTAACTCAACAGGATACAACCAAGGGGGAAAACAAACCAAAATACAGTGTATATGGATGATTGTATGAAAAGCAATTAAAAAAGATGAGAAAAATAAAATTCTCTTAAACACAAAAAAAGAATCTAGAAAAAATTGCTAGTCTTAGTAAAGGAGAAATAATATGCAGAAAAATATTTCATAGGAAAAAATCATGAGCGTTTAGAAATTGCAGAAAGACAAGTTTAAAGTCAGTGATTGCACCCACTTTTCTGTTTTTCAGACATGGTTTTAAGGATTTCTGCTTTTAACTCCTCTCTGTTCTATCTTTATAGGTCTGTTAATGGAGTTTATCGGATTGGACTCTATGCTCTTAAAGACATGCCAGCTGGAACTGAACTCACTTATGATTACAACTTTCATTCCTTTAATGTTGAAAAACAGGTAAGAAGGTGATTGGAATTGTCACAGTGGTGCTCGTAGCCATTAAGAAGTATATCAGAGAAAGTAGTTTTTTCTTTCTTCATGTAAAATGCACATTTGTTAGCTTTTGCCGAGTAGTCTCCAGCTCTTGGTGGCCCTGTAAATTACAAAACATTGTCCAGTATTGTGCAAGCTTCATGATTGTGTTTAGTTTGAGTTCATTGTTGACGCTTCTAGTACAAATGCTGTGTTAGGCACCTGCAAGTCAATTCTTAATAGAGTAGAACTATCTACCAAAGAGATTTCTTGGCTGTAATGTTTATAGGGACAGAGCACCAGGTCTTTTTCTCCACAGAGACACTGATGGATTCGAACCACTGACTTTTTATTTAACAGCCAAGCACTTAATCATTATGCCACTAGAGTTCCTTTCTGGGATAAATAGATCTCAGTTATTACTTCAAAGCTCTTAATTAAAGAGATTTTTCAGTCCTTTTTTGGTTTCCAATTTGTTTTTTAAGTCTCTGGTCAAGAATTCTTCCTAAAGTATAGTCTTTACTTTTTTAATTCAGTGGAAACTCAATATTATAATTTATTTGTTACAGTCTGGGTTGGTATGTTGGGTTGTGGTTGTTGTTTTTTTCTCTATATGAAGATTCATTGATTCAAACTTAATGTTGGATGCCCAGACTCTAAGGCATCTTCTTTGAACTTAGAAATAATTTTTCAGGTTAAAAGGATTATTTTGCTTTCTCTTCAAAGCAACTGTGTAAATGTGGCTTTGAGAAATGTCGAGGAATCATTGGCGGCAAGAGTCAACGCATGAATGGACTCAGCAGCAGCAAAAGCAATCAGCCCATGACCACACATAAAAAACCTGGACGATCGAAAGAGAAGAGGAAGTCAAAGCACAAACTGAAGAAAAGGGTAAACAACTACTTAATAGCAATTCTTAGAATGAAGGCATCTTTAGAGTAGTTTTTGTGTTCTTGGTGGATGATTCCTGACTTGTCTTGTTTTTCTGCCATCTGACCCATCTCTTTTTCAGAGAGGTCACCTTTCTGAGGAGCCCAGTGAAAACATCAACACCCCAACAAGGTTGACTCCCCAAATACAGATGAAGCCAATGTCCAATCGA
Source organism: Elephantulus edwardii (assembly GCF_000299155.1). Lineage (NCBI taxonomy): Eukaryota > Metazoa > Chordata > Mammalia > Macroscelidea > Macroscelididae > Elephantulus > Elephantulus edwardii. The sequence goes on from NW_006399926.1 coordinate 2,634,929, forward strand.
GAGAGGTAAAAAGATGTTCTTACCTGATTGATTTCCTTTTTTAAATAATGTGATTTGTCTTGTTATTTAGAAAATCATTGTACATCTGTGTAACTCACTGCTGTTAAGCTGCAACCAATACATAGAGGTCACAGCTGACTCTCTAGTGAGTTTTCCAAGACTGTAAATCACAAGTCTGGAAATTGCCCATCTTTCTGCCTCAGAGAAGTTGGTAGATCCAAACTGCAGTTCCTTACCCACTAGCCCACCAGAGTGCTCTCTGTACATCTAGCTGCATTTTTACTGTTGTTGTTATTGTTTTGTACCACCAAGTCTGAACTGACTCATAGCTTCAGTGGATTTTCACAGACAGTAAATCACAAAGGAGGAAATTGCCCATTTTTCTCCTGTGTACCAGCTGATGGATTCAAACCACATGCCTTTGAATTGGCAGCTCAACTCCTCACCACTGGGCCACCAGAGCTCCATACATCTGTATGTTGTTGTTGTTGTAATCTGTATACCTAAACTAATTCTTTTAAAACAGGAAGTTTCTTTTCACCTCCTTCCCCCTGTCAGGATGTGGGTGTGTGTTAGAGATTTAAGTGAAGCAAATTACTTTTTCCTTCAACTATTGATACATTCAATAACGTTCATTTCAGGGCTTACAGCACTGTAATTAATTGTATGTTTCCCACTTTATCACTAATTGTGATTTCCATTAATCCTTCCATATTTCTCTATTTTTCCTTTCTTTGTGTCATTATGCTGTTCATCCTTTTCGATACTACCCCCTTCACTCATTTTAATATGTACATGTTATCTATTTGCCAAATTTTATTCTCTTCTCATTTACTTTCCTTCCATACCTGGAAACCATCCAAGAATGAGTCTGTGTGTCAACTTTTTCTTAGCTTTTTTAACAGTGGTCTTTATAACCTTTTCACTATTAAGTGCTGCAGTGAACACTGGTGTATGAGTTTCTGTTTGCATTCCTGCTTCCACTTCTGCATGTATACCTTGAGTTGAAATTGCTAGTCATTTGGTAAACTCTTTTGACAGTAGTTAAGTAACTTTCAATTCCCATCAGCAATGAGTGAAGTACTAGTTTCTCCACCCTCACCAATACCTGTTAGTTTAGAGTTTTTGTTTTGTTTAGATTTTTCATTGCCATTCTAACAGGATTGAAGTGGTATCTCACTAAAATTATTTAATTTCCATCTCTTTAATGGTTAATGATGTTAACCAATTTTTTTTTCTTTTTACTTTTTTAAATTTCGTTTGTGGCCCAGTGGTATTTTTTTGAGTGAGTTTATAAATTATGTAGATGTTCATTCAGTCATTTATAAACATTTTGTTTTATAGTATTAATTATAATTGACTAATATAATTTATCACAATGTATAATTAAACCCTTGTTTTATATCACCTTTTTTCACCTAATTTATCTGGTTTTTACTTCCTTCTTCCTCCCTTCTCATCCCTGGTCTCTGTCCAAGATTGATTCTGTGTATAACTTTTCCTTAGCTTTTTATATTGGTGATAATTATCTTTTAATGTACTTTTGACCCTTTGAATATCCTCTTTGGTGAAATTGCTCTCCCAAGTCAATTGCTCCTTTTTTTTTTTTTGTTTTCCTAATTTTTGCTTGAACATTTAGAAAGCACATTGATTTGTTTTCATTCAGTCATTCATACACATTTTGTTGATTTTGTTTGAGGTTTTATTTGGTTTCAATTTTAATGAAAGTTTACAGAGACTTGGATTTCCATTCATACATTGTTGCACATTTTCCTCCCTACCCACCCCTCCCACACACATTTTGTTTTATAAAGTTAATTATAATGCCTACACTTTTCCCACTTCTTCCCTGTAATTCTCATATCCTAGTGAATAGAAAGACTACCAAGACAAAGGTGGGTGATTTTAATCTGCGGCCTCAGGCCTGGTTTTAATTGTTTTTGGTCAAACATTCTTCTAAGTGGTATAGCACTGGTCTGTCCATTTGCTGTACAGTGATAACTCCTGGTTGCTGTGGTGCTAAACATTGTGACACTGATGCATCAAATGTGATAATGGTCATGGTGGACAGTGTTTGTTGGAACTCCCTGATTAAAACAAACCTAGAAGCAGGAGTGGCATCCACTTCCGAAATAACTTACCTCCAGAAACTCTATGAACTTAGAGGAACAGTGAAAGTTATACAAGTGTTTAGGTCTTTCATTCATAGGGTCTTTATGAGTCATTTGACGGCACTTAACAACAATGTGAACCCTTTTGCCCCACATTTTAACTGCCTTCAGAGCTTTATCCTTGGGCAAATGGCTACTCTTTATTCTAAAGAGTGAATGCCTCCCATGTCAACTTAGGTTGTTGTGTACCATCAAGTCAGAACTGACCTTATGCTGACCCTGTAGATTTTCACAGGCAGTAAAATCACATGAGAGGCAATTGCCGATCTTTCTCCTACATAGCAACTGGTAGATTTGAACCATGTACATTTGTATTGGCAGCACATTTCCTTGCCACTAAGCTACCAGATCTTTCTTAGAGGCCTGTCTATTGTTTGCCTGAAAGTTGAGCCGTGGGGGCTGAGTCTTGTTCCAAGTTCAAAGAGTCATAGTTTTATAGTTTTGTTCCACATTTCCCCCAACTTTATCCAGGGTCTTCTACTGATAAACCTTTTAGCACGGTCTGTAGCAATAGTCAGGAACCTTCTACTTCTCTTCTCTGGGTCCTGGAAGTTTGAGTGCTCCATTAGTCCTTTGAACAGATTGTTCCAATATACTTTGTTTTTCTTCCATTTCCTTTGTTCCAGACAGGGGAAAAACCAGTAGTTGTACCTTAGATAGCTACACCAGAGCTTTTAAGACCCCAGTTACTGCTTACCAACTTAAAAAAATCCTCATTACCATCAAGTCAGAACCAACTCATAGCTGACCATCCAGCAGGTTTTCAAACCTGTAAGTCACATGGAAGAAGATTGCCCATCTTTTCTCCTTTGAAACAGCTTGCAGATGTAAATCTGCCTGCCTCAGAACTCCTTGTAGTCACCAAAGTAGAATGTAAAATATTGTATTTGTGAACTATACTGTATCTGTTGACTTCATCCCCCAGAGTCTATGATCCCTTGACCTCAAAACAAGTAATTCATTCACTCAGGATGTTTGATTATGAGTAAGAAGCTTAGAAAGCATTGCCCCCATAGTCTTTGCCAAGTTTTTTAATCGAGTAGTTTGTCTTTCTGTTAAGCTATAAACTTCCTAAAATATATTTTATATATTAAAGATTTTTCTCCCATCTACAGGTTGTCGGTTTACTTTTTTTATAAAGTCTTTTCATGAACAAAAGTGTTCAGTTTTTTGTAGGCCTCATGTTATCTGCCTTGCTGTTTGAGATTTTGTTGTTATGGATCTGTATTATTTGCATCCTCTAAACTTAATACACGTAGGTGGTCACGAGGAAGTAAAAAATAATGTGTATAACACTCAATTCACTGATAAATTTTCATTTATATCATCTAGTATCTCCTCCTGTGCTATTTACTGCCTCTGAAAACCCACTGGAGGGTCAATTGTGGGTTGGTTTCAACCGTACAGCAAACTCATCATCATCTAATAGTGGTTTACTTACAGTAGTTATATAATAAATACTTATTGAACTAATGAATAAAGGAATGCCCTTCTTTCTTTCTTGAAGAAACTTTGTATTAAAGCATCATGTATTCTTAGTCCGAAACTGGGAAAAGATTCGGCAGAAACAGGAAGAAGTTAAGCACACCAGTGACAACATGCACTCAGCATCATTATATTCCCGCTGGAATGGCATCTGCCGAGATGACGGAAACATCAAGTCTGGTAAGGCCTGTAAAACAGTTCTGTCAATTTTACGAGATTTTTTCAAAAGTGATTTATTTTAGTGACTTTCAAGGAAGAAAAAAAAAACCAGTCCTTATAAGGCTACAGACTTCAGTCTGCAGTAAACTGAATTCTGGTTAATGTCCCTGTATCTCTTCCAAAGAATAGAAATTTCCTTCAGCCTGCCTCCAAAACATCACCTTCAACCTGAAATAGTCACTAAGAATAAGATAGACAGTAGCCCTCTTTGTTTCTGTTTCAGATGCACTGAGAGAGAAAAATGTGACCTAGTGCCTGTTTGAAGGTCCTTTCTCCACCCACAAAAAACTTTCAGTATCTTTTTTATTTTACTTTTTACCATCATGAGTAAATAGAATAGTAATCTTGAATTCAGATCTATTACCAAGAGTAGAAAGAAAGCAGAGGAACTAACATTTCTGAGAATCCTTTGTACCTGAAAATAATGTGTTCGAATAGTCATGCTCTCCTTCTGTTCTTTGTTTTTCCTTTCAAAAAAATCAAAAGCATTCTTCACGAGTGTATCTGCTAGGTGATAACAAGATAATTTCAGAATATTGCCTCAAAATGTCACATCTTTTCATTAATTTGACTGACAAATTCTTTTAATTTATATTTTAACTAATTTATATATTCTGGTAATTAAAACTATAGTTACTGAATATTTTTCAGGCACTGAGATAACCAGTCAAAAGTATTATGATATATATAGTTACCTCTGAAATAAGTGCTACCACTATTCCCATTTTATAATTAAGAAACTAAGCCATAGTTTAAGTAATGTCACACAAATGCAGACTGTTTACTTTTGAAGCACAAACTTTAAACTATTACACTATATAACCTTGGACAGTAAGGTAATAGTTTAGAGCCCCCTTTAGTAGCAGTATTGTCTTTTCTGTTACAAAGAGAACGAGCCCCATGTCCCATAATCTGGTCAGCCCCTTCAAGGGAAATATGGATCAAACAGCAGCAGAGAAAGCCATGTAGACCTACTCTTTGCCTGAAAGTAATTTTCACTTTATCCTTCCAGATGTCTTCATGACCCAGTTCTCAGCCCTCCAGACAGCTCGATCTGTTCGAACCAGAAGATTGGCAGCTGCAGAGGAAAATATTGAAGTAGCTCGGGCAGCCCGGCTAGCCCAGATCTTCAAAGAGATCTGTGATGGTATCATCGCCTACAAAGGTGACCATACCCACTCCAAATTCTCTCTGCCTCCCTTTATTTAAAATCATTACTGACCCACACTTGACATGCCCAACACCAAGAATAGTGACAGTTTAGGATTAGGAAGTTGGGGGGGTTTTCCTTCTCCCTTTTATCAAACTACAAAATTATGGGTTCTGATTACAATCTTCAGAAATTATTGCTTTATATCCGTAGATTCCACAGATCAGATTATGTTATACTTAAGTAGTAATTTATGTTGTATTAGATCCTATTATTGTTTAAATAGTACATTTTTTTGTTCTGTGGGGCAGAAGAAAAGCAGCTAATACAGCTGAGACAGAAAGAAATGAAGTCTCTGTCTTCAAGCTCATTTATCCAAATGAGGACATGAATTAGCAATTTAAGAAATACAATACATTGCAGCCTTTTTGGATTGAGAGAATCTTTGAAAATTTCTTTAAAGCTAGGAATCTTTCCTTAAAGAAAAAAGTATATAGAATTTTGCATGTATTTTGAGGTGTCCCTGTTCGTAAGAAACTCTACGTAAAGAAAAAGGAAATAAATTTCCAAGAAAATTTTTAAATGAACCCCTTTACATCTTTTAGGGGTGTGTTGTCAGTGAAAAGAGGAAGGATATTTTTACCATTTTAAATAGGTTATTTCCAAGTGAGACTTTTTTAACCAGGAAATTTGAGAGGAGGAGTAGATCTTGACCAAAAAAACGACTTCTGGCATCAGCTTTGACTTTCTTCCTATGATGTTAGCCTAAAAGTTGGCTCCAACAATTACAGTTAGCCCCTTCTGGTCTCAAGCTGCCTTAACTGTAGACACAAGGTCTAGTAAATCATCAACAGCTATGGGACTAGGATATAGAAAGAGTGTTTCCCACATTTGGCAGCTAGCCTTGACGTGAACAAGACTTGTGACAGCAAGATTTGAGGGAGATTAGAATGAGACCCTGGTGGCAGTGGGGAAAGACTGTGGCAAGGTGTGATGTGAGGCTTTTTGTATTTTTGCTCTTTTTGACGGATGTTTGAAGAAGAAGCTGATTTATAACTGCTCTGAGATAAACCTTGCTAGGTGATTTGGATTTGACTGCTAAACTGAAATCAGAGCCTGGACTAAGTGAGGAATTGTGCCTTGTAACTTAGGTTAAAACCTAGACTTGTATTGGGTGATGTTATTTGTCCCCTCCACTCTCCAGCCTACTTCCCAAATAAACCCCATTCTTAGTACCAGAACTGTGAGTCAACAATGAATAAATGAACCTCTTGCTGTTGGTTGGCTTCTACAGGCAACATGGGTCTGGACTACTGGCTCTTTGTGTGCTTTTTTGTTGTTGTTGTTGCAGTTCGATGCTTCTTTATTCTGGTGATTCAAAAAGCTCCTCTTTGTGTGCTTTTTGCTGTGGGGCCGTGTGAGGTTGTGAGAGTCCACTCCCTCTGGACCTTCCTAAAGAACACTTACAGCCTTGTGCCTTCATGTTCTTTTCCTTAAATTCTAAGGAATTGAATTTTTTTTCTTTTTTTGGGTATATAGTGCCTTTTTGCCTAAGAAAATGAAAGGAAAGCAGATAATAAATAATTTCATACTGGGAATAATAGAATTTATTTGAGGCTGATACCATTGTTAGGAGCTATCAAGTTAGCCACAACTCATAGAGAACATGAAAACTAGAGATCTCAGCCTTGCCCTAGAACAAGTACCATTGTCACAGTTCTCCATCTTGCTCATGCCTGTTTGTTGTCATCATTGTCTCAGTCCATCTCTTCCTCTCTCTTTTTCTGACTCTCTAACTTTTCTCAGCGTAATGTTTTTTTTCCCAAGGACTGACCCCTCCTGACAATATGCCCAAAGTCTGTCAAAGGAAATTTCATAATCCTTGTCTCTAAGAAGCAACCTGGTTGTACTTCCTGTAAGACAGACTTGTTTGTTCTTTTGGCTTTGGCAGTTGTTGTTGTTGTTGTTGTTGTTGTTGTTGGTTTGTTGTTATGTGCTGTCGAGTTGCTTGCAACTCATAGCAACCCTATGTACAACAGCCCTAAACTCAGCTCTGTCCTGTGCCATTCGCACTGCCTCTGACACGCTCATCCTGATTACCTCAGTCACTGAATCAATCCACCTCATAGAGGGCCTTCCCCTCCTGCGCCTGCCCTCCACCCTCCCAAGCATGATGTTTCTCTCCAAGGACTAGTGCCTCCTTACTACATGTCCAAAGTATGTCAGACGAAGACCCAGAATCCTTGCCTCCAAGGAGCAGCCTGGTTTAACCCTCTCCAGGATGAATCTGTTTGTCTTCTTGGCAGTCCAGGGTACATTCAATACTTTTCTCCAGCACCACAGCTCAAAGGCATCAATTCTCCTTCTATTCTCCCTAGTCATTGTCCAACTCTCTGATACATAACAAGGAATTGCAAAGACCATGGCCTGTTTCAGACACACCTTAGTCTCCAGAGTGACACCATTGCTCTTCAGTACCCTGGAGAGGTCCCTAACAGCAGACTTTCCCATCGCAATACATTATTTTGATTTCCTGGCTACTGGGGCCAAGAGTGTGGACCATGGAGCCAAGAAGACTAAAGTTGTTAATAATCTCAATATCTTCACCATCTATCATGATGCTGCCAATTGGTCCAGTGGTGGGAATCTTTGTCTTCTTGACATTGAGCTTCAATCCATACTGAAGGCTGTAGTCCTTGACCCTCTGCAGCAAGCATTTCAGGTCCTCCTCAGTTTCACCGAGCAGGCTTGTGTCATCTGCATAACACAGATTGTTAATAGATCTTCCACCGTTCCTGACACCACACTTCTCCTCATAGAGCCCAGCCTCTCAGATCATCTGTTCTGCATACAGGTTGAAAAGGTATGGAGATAGGACACATCCCTGGCGTACACCTTTCCCAATTTTGAAGCATGCAGTGTTTCCCTGCTCTGTTCTGACGACTGCCTCTTGATCCACATACAGGTTTCACATTAGCACGATCAAGTGTTCTGGGATTCGCATTGTTCTCAGAGTCAGCCATAGTTTGTTATGATCTATACAGTAAAACGCCCTTGCATAATCAATGAAACACAGATATACATTCTTCTGGTATTGCCTGCTTTCAGCTAAGATCCATCTAACATTAGCTCCAATATCCCTAGTACCATGACACCTTCTAAACCCAGCCAGGAGTTCTGGCAGTTCTCTGCTGATGTGCTATTGCAATCGTTTTTGGATAGTCGTCAGTAGAATCTTCTTGCATGTGAAGTCAATAATGTTGTTATATAGTTTCCGCACTCTATTGGGTCACCCTTCTTTGGAATAGGAAAAAAATATAGATCTCTTACAGTCAGTTGGCCAAGTGGTGTTCTCCAGATCTTCTTGGCACAACTTAGTGAGCACATCCAGGACAGCATCTGTTAACTGAAATACGTCAACTGATATACCATCTATTCCTGGGCCCTTATTTTTTGCTATTTCCTTCAAAGCAGCTTGAACTTCTTCCTTCATCACCATAGGCTCTTGCTCATATGTTATTTCATTAAATTCTTCTGTGTCTGACAATTCCTTTCGATACAGTGACTCAATATATTCTTTCCATGTTCTTTTAATACTTCCTGGATCGTTTAATACTCTGCCTAAAGCATCCTTGATTATACCAACTCTAGGTTTGAATTTGTTCTTCAGTTCCTTGAGCTTAAGAAATGCTGAACAAGTTCGTACCTTTTGATTTTCCGACTCCAGCTCTTTGCACATTTCAGTTTCAGAAGACAACTTAAAAACATAAAGTATGCAAAGACTTGGAGTTTGAAGACCAATAAACATGGTCAGCATTACTTAAACTGAAAGAACTAAAGAAAAAAATGCAAGCCTCGAGTTGCAATATTGAGAGATTCTGTAAGTGAAATACTAAATAATGCTGGAAGAAGATGGAAAGAATACACAGACTCATTTGTACCAAAGAATTGATCAACACTGAAATAATTTAGAAAGTAGCACATGACATAGTGGCTGTGAAAATAGGCTTGTGAATGCAGAGATTTTGAAGATGGCACAGGATAGGGCAAGGTTCAGATCTGTTGTTCTTAGGGTTACTTGCTGTGAGTTGTAATTGACTTAATGGCACAGTATTGTAGCAAATGAAATGAAGCCCACAGCACACATTCTGTTTTTATAATAGAAAATAACTGTTACTTGAAAAGAAATATAAAAGACTATTACAGTACTAAATTATTTATTATCTGGAATTTATCTGAATATATGCCAACAGAATAACATTAGTTAGGAATCATTAAAATGAACAAAATCTTTTTTTAGTTGTTATTTTACTACAAGTTTGATTGACTGGGAGCCCAGCTACCCCAATAAATTTGTCTCATGCTTATGGAGAAGTTCTTGTCATTACCCACCTAACTTTGAGCTACATTTAAAGCATATATAATGTTGTTGTTGTGTACCATAGAGTTATAAGCGACCCATAGCTGACCCTCCGGCAGGTTTTCAGAGGCAGGGATTCTACTTTTTTGGTTGAGATTGAAAGCTAATGGTTGCATTTGTCTTATCTTACAATCCTTCTAATAGACCGTGCATTCTTTTTCAGATTCTTCCCGACAATCACTAGCGGCTCCACTTTTGAATCTCCCCCCAAAGAAAAAGTAGGTTCACATTTGTGGGAATGATCTGAGTTTTAGGAAAATGCTGGGAATGTAGATTGACACATTGACCTTATGTTCCAGGAATGCTGACTTTTTTTTTCCTTTTTTTTTTTTAAGGAATGCTGATTATTATGAGAAGATCTCTGATCCCCTGGATCTTATCACCATTGAGAAGCAGATCCTCATTGGCTATTATAAAACAGTGGAAGCTTTTGATGCTGACATGCTCAAGGTCTTTAGGAATGCTGAGGTATTTTTCACTAACTTCAAACACAGATATGAAACGTTTGTCCTGAATATTCTAGAACTTCATGAACAAATTTTATTGAATATTCATGACATGTGCCACAGTGTATTAAATACTTTTGTTGTTGTTATTATATACTACGGATTTGGAAACAACTGACTCTGCAGCAGATTTTCAGATGCAGTACATTGCTTGGGAGCAGCTGGTGGATTTGAGTGACATGCCTTTGTGTTAGCAGTGCAGCTCCTACCACTCAGTCACCAGAGCTCCATCAAATACAGTAGAATACTATATACTCCAGACAATTATATGACTAGAATGGAAGAGTAAATTATACCCCAAACAACAGTTTTCATAAAAATTTTCTTATACAGACATATTACTAAATTTGCAGTATTTATGTCATTTCTGCCCTCAAGACAGTAATTTACATGAAACTCACAGAACTATGTACAAATAATTCTAAACAAATATTGAAGATGGAATTGAAAAGTATCATGCTAATAGGTTGCAGAGTAAATGAAACACTGACAACGTGGCTTTTAACGAGTTTAAAGGAAAAGATGGTGTATATAAGAGAGGTTATTTTTTTCAGTTCTTTTAAATTCTTTGAAGAAGTATTTAGACAACAGAACCGGATGAAATCCAAAGATATGTGAGAGAGAAAAAAGCAAATGAAATAAGAATTAGAGTTGAAAAAAAAAGAATTAGAGTTGAGTTAAAACATTGCATCTGTTTAATAATCCTAACAGAGGCATATGTCAGAGATAGTGCTGGTTCTGTTTCAAACAAGTATCCTGAGAAAATGAGCTACACCAAATTTTTCCCAGTGTATATAAGTGCTACATTTATACTCTCCTGTAATCTTTTAAGAGTGGTGGTGGTTAGTGCTAGCAAGTTACTATCCTCCCTAGTGAACCTGTACAGAACAGGCCTGAGCTTTGCCTTATCCTGCGCCATTGTCACAGTTCCATCATGATCAGGCCCATTGTCACTCTGTAAAGCCATTTTACTGAGTGTGTATTAGCATTATGAAAAAAACCCAAAATATTGTGAGAATTATCCTAACATGACAGAGAGACACAGTGAACACACGTTTTTGGAAAAATGGCCAAAACACAAATTGTAAAAAGTAAATCCAACCACTGTCTACAGTGCAATAAAATAAAGCAAGATGCACTTGTACGTTCAGAATCTTTGGTTCTGCCTCTAATATCTACAGGACGTAGAACATTTTACACATTAATTATGCCTGTGGTATTAACAACACATGATGGAAACTGATTTCAAAAGCAGAAGGCAGTAGAATAGTTGGAAAAATTGCCACTCAGTTTCTAACTTCAGTTCATTATTGTTGCTCTCATAAACTGTTACTGACTGCCTGATACTGTGATTCTTTTGAAAAATGTGTTAACCAGGTACAGAAAACCAAGCTACCTTTTTTAGGTTTTGTTCTGGGGTTTTTTTGGTTGTTGTTGGTTTTGGGGGTTTTTGTTGTTTTTTTAAGTAAAATTGAGAAGACCTAATATGATTTTTATCTTTGCTCTTTTCAGAAATACTATGGACGTAAATCCCCAATTGGGAGAGATGTTTGCCGCCTACGAAAAGCCTATTACAATGCCCGGCATGAAGCATCAGCCCAAATTGATGAGATTGTGGGAGAGACAGCAAGTGAAGCAGATAGCAGTGAGACCTCAGTCTCTGAAAAGGAGAGTGGGCATGAGAAGGATGATGATGTTATCCGCTGTATCTGTGGTCTCTACAAGGATGAAGGCCTCATGATCCAGTGTGACAAGTGCATGGTAAGGGTCAGTAAGTGAAGAAGTGTAGTCCTGATGTGTGTGGTGTCCTGATTAACAAATAGGCGTCTCCCTCTATTGGATTGGCTTCACAGGCTTTTAATGCATACAGCCCAGCCTATTATCCATCAGTGCTCACAATCTTCCTGTCTTTCCCCTTTTTATTTATTTTTTTTTTTGCCTCCCAGATCTTACATACACGTTTCACATGCCATCTGCCTCAATTAAAATAATAGTATTTGAGATAGTGTTTTACCTTGAAAAAACACTGGAATTTATACATTATGTATAACATTGTTTGAGAGCTGAATATGAATAAGGATGTCCAAAGAATTGATACATTTGAGTTGTGGTACTGGAGAAGAGTACTGAATATCCCATGGACTGCCAAAAGAAGAAAATGTACAGCCAGATGCTCGTTGGAGGCAAAGATGATAAAGCCTCGCTCACATACTTTGGACATGTTGCTAAGAGAGGATAATCCTTGGGATGGGACAACATGATTGGCAAGATGGAGGGATGGTGAGAGGAAGACCCTCCACCATGTTGCTTGACATAGTTACTTGAAGGCAACTATTAATGTAAATGTGTTATGTGTAATTTAAAGTCCTGCCTGCCTTGCTTTGAAGGAACTTTATAGTTTCACTTCCTCCAAGACAGGTTGGTTGGTTCTTTTAGCAGTCCATGGAATATTCTTTACCAGGACCACAACTGAAAGGCATCCATTCTTCAGTCTTACTCATTGTCTCATTTTTACATGCTTATGAATTGTACACAGCTTTAGTTTGCTTGGCTCCATAGTCAACAGTCTTGGCACCAGCAGCCAGGAAATTAAAAGGCGCATTGCCATGGGAAAGTCTGCTGTGAGGGACCTATCCAAAGTGCTGAAGAGCAGTGGTGTCTCTCTGGAGACTAAGGTGCGTCTGATACAGGCCATGGTCTTCGCAGTCATTTGTTATGCATCAGAGAGTTGGACAATGACCAGGGAGGATAGAAGGAGAATTGATGCCTTTGAGCTGTGGTGCTGGAGAAGAGTATTGAGAATACCATGGACTGCTAGGAAAACAAACAGATTTGTCCTGGAAAGGGTTAAACCGGGTGGCTCCTTGGAGCCAAGGATTCTGAGGCTCCATCTAACATATTTTGGACATGTTGTGAGGAGAGACCAGTCCTTAGAGAGGAACATCATGCTTGGGAGGTTGGAGGGACGGGGCAGGAGAGGAAGGCCCTCTATGAGGTGGATTGATTCAGTGACTGGGATAATCGGGATGGGAGTGTCAGAGACAGTGCGATTGGCACAGGACAGAGCAGAGTTTGGGTCTGTTGTACATAGGGTCGCTATGAGTCGCAAGCGACTCAACGGCACATAACAACAAAAACAACAACAATGAAGCAACTGAAAATACCCAGGCTTAGGCCATGCATACCTTTGTCTTTAAAAGTGTCATCTTGCTCATCAGCACTTTAAAGAGGTCCTTGCAACAGATTTGCCCAATGTAATACATTCTTTGATTTCTTGACTACTGCTTCTGTGGGTGTTGATAGTGGATTCAAGTAAAATAACAATTACTTATTATTGTTATGTACTGTCAAGTGGAGTACGACTCAGCAACCCCATGAGCAACAGATCTGAACCTTTTCCTATCATGCGTCTTCCTCACCATTCCCAATACACCCGAACCCGTGGCTCCAGTCGCTCTGTCAGTCCATCTTTTTGAGGGTCTTCCTCTACTTCACTGACCCTCCACATTTCCAAACATGATGTCCCTCTCCAAGGAGTAAGCAGCCTCTCCTAGCAATATGCCCAAGGTTTGTGAGATGAAGCTTCACCATCCTTGCCTCTTCAAGGATCACTCTGGCTGCACTTTCTCCATGATAGTTCTGTTTGTTCTTTTGGCAGTCCATGGGATAGTCAGCACTCTATTCCAACACCACAACACAAAGACATCAATTATCCCTCTGTCGTCCTTTTCAGTGTCCAGCTCTCATATGCATAGCAGGTAATTGGAAAGACTACAGCTTGAATCAGGACATTCTGGTGACCTAGTGGTAAGAAGCTGTGCTGCTGTCCCAAAGGCGCACAGTTCAAACCCACTAGCTACTCTGAGGGAGAAAAATTCTTCCATGTGATGTACTGCGTCAGAAGGCTTGCTGGAGGGTCAGCTGTAAGTCAGCTTCAACTCACCCACACAACAGTATGGCTTTAATCAGATGCCCCTTAGTCTTTAAATTGTCATCATTGCTCCTCAGAACTTTGGAGACTTTCTTAAAGCTATACATCTCCTGATTGCTAGTATCAAGGATATTCATTAATATGTAGTAATTTGGTACTTTATTCATTGGTCATCTTATTCTGTCTCTTTTTCCCATTTTGTATGTTCAAATCTATATATTATAAAACTATATATTCATGCATCCAGGCAAAACATTTTCAGATCATCTTCCTTCCCCTTCTTCCCCTCCTTTTATCCTTTCCCCTCCTTTTATTCTTTAAGTTGTCATTTACTCACTTCTCTATTAGTTCCTGGTGTTTTTTTCCTTCTCTTTATCCTATTTTGAATTTTTTTTTTTAATTTCTGTATTTTTTATTCTTAATTCTTAGGACTTTTTGTCAGTAACTGTAAATCCCCCCTGACTTCCTCTTTATTCTGCAGGTGTGGCAGCACTGTGACTGTATGGGGTTGAATTCAGACGTAGAGCATTACCTCTGTGAGCAGTGTGACCCACGGCCTGTGGATAGGGTGAGCTTTCCTGACAAGACTTTGTTCTTTAAATAGGAGATCGAGCATATGATGTCTGATCTGCCATGCTGTTGTAGAACTTCGTTTGTTTAGTTATCATCTCTGTTTTTTTTAAGTTTCTCAAACTTTGCATTGAGATAGTTAATGTTGCCCTTGTTTAGGAGTGTGGTCCAAGGGAAAGTAAAGTACATCAAAGTCTTTAGAAGGAAAGATACTGTATAAAAAAAAGATTTTTATAAATACTATTAATCATTTATAAAAGAACATCTTAACATCCAAAGGCCAACATTTGCCCAAAAAGAAAGCAGAAAAGGAAGAAAAGGGAAGAGAAGTAGAGCGGGGTAGTTCAGGAAGAGAGTAGGAAGGGGACTGGATTGCATCCAGTGTCACAAAACAAAATATGTGGTAATTGTTGGACAGGAAACTAAATTGCTCTGTAAACTTTCACCTAAATCACGAGAAAATATTTTGAAAAAGGAAAATGAAGTTGCTTGTAAAATCCAAAACTGGAGCACTCTAAGTATCACTCATATTATGTGGTGGTTAACAGTGAAAAGTGCACTAAATTCAGAATTAACCACAGTTCGTCTTGGGACTCCTTGACAGAAATCTGAGAGCTGGTGAATGACTTGTTCAAGATACTAAGTTCTTGACTTCCTTGTGGATCTTGACCAAGTTACTTCCATAAAATGAGAGGCTTAGACCATAGTTCTTGACAGTGGGCTGTTGTGATTTTGATGACTGGTTCTTTATTGTGACAAATGCAGTGTATGTTTGACTTCCCTGGCCTTTGAATGATCAGTAGTATCCGCTGATCATTGCAACAATCAGAGTTACCCTTCACACATTTTCATATGCTTTCTAGAAGGCCCAGAGTAACCATTTGATTAGCATCTCTCCAGTTTGTCCCCTATCTTTGCTTTTTTTTCAGGTCTAACAACTGTAGCTGCTTTTTTTTTTTTGTATCTGTGATACATGTAAATGACTAAAGAAAACATCTTAATTGATTGGGAATTCTAGGCTTTAGTTCTTTTCCTCTCTTGAATAGAGCACAATAGGCTGGATGTACAGTTCCAGCCCTTATCCATTGGCTTTCTGCTCTTATCAGGAAGTACCCATGATTCCTCGGCCCCACTATGCCCAGCCTGGCTGTGTCTACTTCATCTGTTTGCTGCGAGATGACTTGCTACTTCGTCAAGGTGCGTGCACAGGAGCTGACCCTTCTTGTCCAAGCTGACCTTTCTGAGTAGTCGGAGGTATTTGCTGTCTGCATAATACACTTGTGTCCATATGACCAATATTATATAAAGAAAACCACCTCATAGCTGAACCTCTAGCAGGTTTTCAGAGGCTGTAAACTTCACAGGAGGAGATCCCCCATCTTTCTTCCTCAAAGCCACTGGTGGATCCATACCGCCTGCCTTTGGATGGGCAGCACAACTTCTTATCCCCTAGGCCACCAGAGCTCCATAGGATATGATGTTACTGTTGTTATGTGCCATTAAGTCAGAACAAAATCATAGCTGACCCTCCAGTCAGTTTTCAGAGGCTGTAAGTCACCTGGGAGGAGATGGCCCGTCTTTCTACTTTGGAGCAGTGGTTGATTCAAGCTGGCTTGCCTTTGGGTTGGCAGCATAAACCTTACCCATTACACCACTATAGTTCCTTTAGATAGAAGTTTTCCTATTGTGTAATCTGTGTTATTCTTCCACTAAATAAAACTCATTTTGGGGGATAAAAACTAATTTGGAGAGACTAGAATGTTAAAAAGTTAATTTTAAGACTTGTTGTGTGCCATCAAGTCAGAACAGACATATAGCTGACTGCCAGTGGGTTTTTAGAGGTAGTAAGTTGCACAGGAGAGCATATAGGAGGCCCAAGAGATGAGAGATCATCCTGTGTCATTCTCGCAGTCTAGAATTGGCTGTCTTAACCATTAGACTGCTAGCTTTAGCTCTCTGCATTTATATTATATTGTCTTCCATGTGAACCTTTGGTTGCAGAAAATTATGCAAAAATCATTTTAACTCTTTCCTGTGTTCTGTGTTGTGCTAGGTGACTGTGTGTATCTGATGAGAGATAGTCGGCGCACCCCTGATGGTCACCCAGTTCGTCAGTCCTACCGACTGTTATCTCACATTAACCGAGATAAACTTGACATCTTCCGAATCGAGAAGCTTTGGAAGAATGAAAAGTATGTGTTGAGGTTCTGTCTTCTACCTAGGCCCTAGCAGCAGCTGAGTATTCACCAGATTTTTTGCTGTACCAACTCAACCTCTGCTGCCTTTTTTTTTTCAAACAGAGAAGAACGCTTTGCCTTTGGTCATCATTATTTCCGTCCCCATGAAACTCACCACTCTCCTTCCCGTCGGTTCTATCACAACGAACTCTTCCGTGTGCCCCTGTATGAGATCATTCCCCTGGAGGCTGTAGTGGGGACTTGCTGTGTATTGGATCTTTATACATACTGTAAAGGTAAGTGATCTGGGATAACTGAGAAATTACTTTCATAACTACTGTTTATCTATCACACTATTAAGATTTATAGAGAGATACGTTCCTTCATCAACCCTGTACCTTAAAAATAATAGCAAATAAGAGCAAAATAGTTTTACAAGCTTCATGGTTGGCAGCTATGGAGTCAGAAATCTAATATCAAATTCTAGTTCCACCAACATTTACGTATGTGCTTTTGGAGTTCATAACTTAAGTATGTATCCATTTTCCCACTGAAAATGGGAATTAGTATGGAGTTTGAAAGTCATTAGGCATAGAGGGAAATGGAGGTAGAAAGTGGATACTTGTTATTTTTTATGATGGGAATGGCAATATTATATGTAGATGAATTCAGCACACCTTGACCAAGGTGAATAAATAAAGACACTAAGAAATAAACAAGAAAAAAGGACAATTTCAGAAAATACTGTGATGTACAGTTTTGCAGCAGCAATAACAACCATCAAAAAATGTGTGTGGTTATATAGGCAAATATGTATATAAGAAGGTATACACAGATAAATGCTTGTTCATGTGAAGGCATTAGGATGTACACATGCATTTGTGTGGCTGCATATATAGCCGTGCATAGGAGACAATAATTATTGAAACTTCCTAGACATAGTAAAACAATTCAGGCAATTGGTTTACTAGATTAAAAGACATGGGACCATAGTCTTGAGGAACAGCTTAGTCAATTAGAATAGCAGAGTTCATAAAAATCATGTTCTACATCCTAGTTTAGGGAGTAGCATCTGGGCTTTTAACAGTTTGTAAGCAGTTATCTAAGATACTATTATTACTATCTACTCATATGGTCCATAAAAGAATAAAGGAAATCAAAGACTCAAAGAATCTAATCCACAGAACCAGTACAACCATACCCTGAGACTAGAGCTAGCTGGTCCCCAGCTACTACCACCCGACATTCTGAATAGACATACAGTGGCAGGCCCTAGCTAGAAAAGGAGAGAAATGTAAAACAAAATTTAAATGCCCAAAAATTGTCAGACCTACTGGACCATAAAGACTGTGACTCAAAAATAAACTCTGAACTTAGATTTGAAGCTATTCTTAGAGGTCCTCTTTCAGCCAAATAATAGATTAGGTTATAAAATAAAACCACTATCACCATTGAATAATTTGGCCCTTTAAACAACAAACTGTGGGACAAAACAAGAAGCAAGGAGGGGGAAAGAAGCTAGGTCACTTGAAATAGAACAAAATGAAAACTGATGTGCTACTGCTGTTCTAGCTCCTGTCCTGATGGTGTGGGTGGTCTCTGGGCAACTTGGGGTGAGGCAAGGGGACATAAGAGGGTTCTGCAACAGTGTATGTCCACTTAGGGCGACCTAAAGGTGTGAAAGAGCAAGATGTGTACATCTGTGACTATCGGCTAGACAAGTCAGCACACCTGTTTTACAAGATCCACCGGAACCGTTACCCTGTCTGTACCAAACCCTACGCCTTTGATCACTTCCCCAAGAAGCTCACTCCCAAAAGGGATTTCTCAGTAAGTATCCCTCTTAACGAAGCAGTGTGTGGAGATAATCTGTCCTGGATTAAACATTTTTGGTTTTTTTGTCCATGAGTTGTTAACTTTTATTGTATATGATAAGATCATTTACATTGTTAATAAAGCTTTTTGCTAGATGTGGTACTGGATTAAACATTTAAGATATAATCATGAATAAAATTTGAACGATAGAGGAAGTTCTCATAAGCAGATTATTCCATTGTCTGGAAAATAACCTCTAAGATTTTGATATTTTCCACCCTTCTTTTCTGTACACTGTTTCTTTCAAATCGTTGAGTACTCCACTGATTATCCTGTACCATTTTTCACGTCATAAAGATTGGGTCACCTGTTTGTCCTGATGAAGTCCTATGAGGAGCTCCTCATCCTGGAGTGTGCTTTCCCTGGGCCTATCAAAATGGGTACCCAGCATCCTGGAATTCTTAGAAATAGCCTAAGCAAAAAGTAAACCTTAATGTTTGCTATGTTTCCTATCTTACTTTCTCCAAACAGTATTATGTCTTTTCCCTTCTCACTATCCGTTTCCTTCCTCTCTTCTGGTTTTTGCTGACCTTGTTAAATCAGCAATGGAGTAGTCATAGGTTGGCTTTGAAACCCTTGTCTTAACTATTTAAGAAGTAGTGTAAATCAGAAAAGATTATGAGTTTATCCTTTCTTCTGTCATTCTAGAATTAAAAAATGCTGAAAGCCAGCTGTGACATAGACTGATTGAAAGACTGAATCCCTGTCCTTAAAACCTAATCCCTCAGTTTGCAAGGCCTTTGGCCTTATGTTTTTCTGCTTTTTTCCTCCATACCTCTTCCCTTCCTACCTCCCCAGCTCCTTTATGACGACTTGGGCCCAGATCATCTGACCCAGCTTTACCAGCTGCATGCTCACCTCTCTCTTTTCTTCTCTGCAGCCTCATTATGTCCCAGACAACTACAAGAGGAATGGAGGACGGTGAGTCCCACAGGGGATGTGAGGACCCTAAGGGTTTGGCCAGACCCTAACCACCACCTACCCTAGTACTGGGGATTTCCTGAAACCTAAGCTAACTACAGTGCCAACACTAATACAGTGGAAATCAACTTTAAGCCTTAGCTAGGGTGGATTTAGAGGAGCTGTCCGAAGAGTAGAGATCGATTTGGAACAGAGTTCATTCCAGAGACTCAGAAAAGTCTCTCTTTAGATCCCTCAAGATTGCCCCAGTATTCCTAGAGACTCTTGGGGCCTCTGTCACAGAACAAAAGTACACCACTTTAACTGAGCAAAGAGCAGTTTGGTTTGAGTTCACAGCTTTAGTTTTTTTCTTGCCTTATGAGTAGGGTACTCTTGGAGCAATCACAGAAGGCTCTTCTTCAGTTTTGTCCTCTGTCAAGTAGGGAAATAACTCTTTAACTATGAAAATGTCTTACCACAAGAAAACAAATGCTAGATGTGAAAAGGATTCAGGAAAAGAAAACACCCACTTACTTGTTACATGTGACTCAGACAGTCGACTTAATCACAGCAGAGATTGGAGGATGGTACAGGATCAGGTCGAGGAGTATTCCATTGTATGTAGGGGCACTCTGAGTTAGAGCCAACTCACCACCACCTAAAGTCATGCAGTATCACAGATCTGAGCCGTATTTCTCTACCTGGCGTCATGGTTGGCCTCTAATATCACAGATCTAGGCATTAATTCTTTACCTGATGTCATGGTTGGCCTGTAATATCACAGATCTGGCCGTATTTCTCTGTACTCATATAGCAGTCAATAAGAAACAGCTAAGCAATTTTACCAATTTTATTATGTTTTATGGACTTGTATTATCATGGCTGCTTCAGATTCTGAGAGAAAGAAAAAAGATTGATTTTACAAATAAGAAATTAAATTTCCAGGAAAGATAGTGATTTGTTCAAATAATAATAATGAAATAATGGATTGATGACCAGTGCCAAGTTCCTCCCTCTTGCATCTCGGCTCTAAGAGCTACTTTTTAAGATCCCAGTGTCATCCTAAGGCCTCTACCCTTCACTCCTCTTCCATCCCCAAATGCCCTTCTTAGCCTTGCTCTAAATTCACCTCCCCTTCTAACAGATCATCCTGGAAGTCTGAGCGTTCAAAGCCACCTCTGAAAGACCTGGGCCAGGAAGACGACGCTCTGCCCTTGATTGAGGAGGTCCTGGCCAGTCAGGAGCAAGCAGCCAACGAGATGCCCAGCTTAGAGGAGCCAGAACCCGAGGGGGGCATTGCTGAAGTCAATGAGGGAGAAAAGAAACAAGAGGAAAGTAGTCCCGAATCTCAGCCAGCCTGCACCCCTGAGGAACGACGGCATAACCAGCGGGAGCGACTCAACCAGATCTTGCTCAATCTCCTTGAGAAAATCCCTGGGAAGAATGGTAAGGAACAGGCCCACAACTAGGCTAGTATAAATGGGAAATAAATGAAAATCGCATGAGTAGGCGTAATTTGTAATTAGCACAAGATGAAAATGTTACACTTCTTCCATAGGCCTCTCCCCCCCCCCTTTACATATTCAGCAATGTTTTGTTGTAGGTTTTTTTGCAGGGGAGGGAGAGTTTGTTGTTGTTTTTCATTCCAAAGATAGGCATTTGTGTAAGTCTAAGAGTGAATGGGTGGCTGGCTTGTTATATGTCTCATGCTTTTATACATGAAATATTTTAACAGTAAAACAACCACCACAGCAAAAATAATTCTAGAGGATAAGCCTAAGTGAATAAATTACGTACCTGAAGCAGTTAAAGGAAGACTAGCAGTAGAGGCATTTCCAGGGAGCCTCAGGAGGACATTTTACGTCTGTCATGTTATGAAAGAGACTTTGGCAGGTGGGAGGACCTTCTCCCTGGGAACCTCCTTCATTGGGGATAGGAGGAAGGCTCAAGGTTGCTTTATGTCAGGAAGGAATTGGATTGAACTTGGCATGACCCCCTTAGAGCTCAGGTTCAGAAGTAGGGAGTAGGAAAGTGTGACATTAATGAGTCTCCCCTTGGTTCTATTTTCAGCCATCGATGTGACCTACTTGCTGGAGGAAGGATCTGGCCGGAAACTGCGAAGGCGTACTTTGTTTATCCCAGAGAGCAGCTTCCGGAAGTGAACCTTAAAGAACTAGAACCTCAGGCATCCAGGATCCATCCAGTGGAGCTAGTCAGTCCTGCCTCCTGCTCTCTGGGTGTAGACGGTGGGAAGGGTCCGTCCAGTCAAGGGGAATGGGGCCAGGCTGTTAACATTAGGTACTTAATAAACCTTAGAGCTGGTGGAGAGGAAGAGGAAGGAGATCTGTCCAGGACAGTTCTGTAGACTTGACTTGCCTCTCTCCATTGCTTCACCCTGAGGTTAATAGTGTGGGGAGGAGTGAGGGGCGCACTGGGAGTGACTAGAGCCTATTGGTACTTTGCAACACTTGCCCTTCTTCCCAGCTGGAGTTTTCTGTGTTGTCTGACCCCACAGGCACTGCTAAGAAGCTGCTTCCCACACCCAGGTGTTACTCAGAATCCAAAGGGATGGGACCAGGATCCCCATCCCACGCACACCCCCATGTTCTCTGTAGGCTCCAAGAGCTTCCCCAGAGAC